>NC_040889.2:20697383-20999883 GCF_900634795.4 Betta splendens
AAGCGCTAAAATCATTTGCTCTGTTTATTTATATGTGATTTCTGTAAGCATCGCACGAAGGAGAGTGTAGGGCGATTATTAGGATTTTATATCTACTTGTTTTTTCCATAAAATCTGCGTCAGTGTTTTCTGGAGCCTGACGATTCCCAGAAATTCAGGACTTCCAATCTCAACATCCCCAGTTGAAGGCTGGCAGGACCTTTTGCAGGCTGATTTCCTCCCCTCTAACGGCCCGTGTTTCCTGTCAGCTGTCTACTGTACATGTTTCAGCGCTGCCAAAAAGAACACTGACGAAATGTTGCCTCCAGTCTCTAATGATTGACTCGGTGCAGCGTGGAGGTGCCTTGTCCTTTTTATTTTTTTAACGTTCTGCTTAACCAGCTCGCCAACACCAAGCAAACATGTCAGACAGCAGGACTTTAAAGCGCATTGTCTTCATATAAATAATCTGTGAACGAGCCAGAGAGGAAGTGTTTCATCTTAACAGTGCCTCTGCCTTGAGTTACCCATCATTCCACACAGGAAGCCGTCCCTTAGGGTTCAGAGCAGCTCCTTCGGCTGTTAATTGTTTCCTGTTGTACAGAAGTGGTGAGACTGGGTCATATGGTGCACAACAGGTCTCTTTGGTGTTTCCACTGCGCGTCGTGCACGCGGGAACAGTGTTTGTCGTGTACTTGCCCTCAATAGCTGCATTGATCAAGCATCATTCTACTGTGTGTGTGTGTGTCTGCATGTGTGTTTGTTTCCCGGTGTTTTGGCCTGTTGTGTACTTTCTTTGTGCGGAGGACGAGCATGGGCTGAAATGCATAATGCAGTTCAATAGGTTTTCCTGTGTCCACGAAAGGAACAACTGGCACATAATCGCTGTAATAATCACTATGAAAGCGCTCGTCATGTGCTTCTTAGCACCATTCACAAGCGCTACACACGTATGCCTGCACGGAGGCCATTAATGCTAATAGCAGGGATTAGACATATACTTTGTGTAGCATGTAAATGTCTCTGTCATTATTGCACGAGTGAAAACCTCCAATTGCACTGACATAATATGCGTCGCTTCAGCCAATCACAGGCTTTTGTTCAGATTGAGTCATCTGCGTCTGAGTGTGTCTGAAGAGAGCGGGGCGACGGGTGTTTCGCTGCTATCTTTAGGGCCACTCCAATCTGAAGGATTACTGCCGTGGACGTAGGCGGGAACGTTTGACTCCAGGCCTCCTGCTGTGCATTAAATCTGGCTACAGCTGTGCGTTTATTCCGGGGACGTATGCGCTGCTGCTCTAATGACGGGTCGCGCCCGGCAAGGAGGGGACGCGGCAGCGAAATATAAGTGAGACTTGTAGTCGGCTGCCTGTGAACTGTGGTTGCAGGCATAGTTTTGGAATTGCAGCATTAGAACAACAGTGGAAGTCTTGAATGGGGCCCAGTTTCCAAACTTTCCCACCCAACTTTCCCAGAAGATGCTTTGGCTGGCGTCGATCTCGGATAGTAAAGCACTGGCAGCACACGCAGAGGAAAAGGAGACCTATAGCCCCCCTCACACACACACACACACACACACACACACACCCCTGGCCTGATCCCAGTGATCCACAAACTGTCCCACCTTGACATCCTCTCGTTTTAACTCCCCCTTCGCCTCCCCTCCTTTTCTCCCGCTGTGAGTCTCCTCAGGCACATGAATGGAAGTCTTTATTCCCTGGAGAACTGGTGGGAAGAACGAGAGGACAAGAAATGGGGATTGGGGAGGGGGTGGGGGCGGGAGAGGAGGGGGTGGGGGTCTGTGAGAGTGGCCACAGTGGACAGTGTCACGGCTCCTCTTTTCTCCACCGTCGCTGCTCCCTGATTCTCTGTGCACTCACCCCTCTTCCAGCCCGTTTTAAGTGCTGTGGACACAAAGCTGTGTTAGTATTCATGGTGTCTGTTTGCAGAGGAACTCTGTGTGTGTGTGTGTGTGTGTGTGTGTGCGTGTGTGTGTGTGTGTGCGTGCGTGCGTGCGTGCGTGAGCTGTCAGAAGCACCGATCACAGAGAGGCAGCGCTCTGAATGAAGCCGGAGAGAAGCGGGGCCGTGGGGGAGGGGGGTGGGGGGGGCTTGGTGGTGGTTCCCACAGGGGGAGAATGGTCAGCTCCAGAAAAGAAACAAATAGGAAGAAAAGAAGGGATGAGATGAGGATGGGGTGGGGGGCAGCGCACAAGGCCAAAGGGGCAGAGGGAGACAGCATGGTGTCAAAGCCAAGGAGAGAGTGTGTGTGTGCGAGAGGGAGGGGAGGGGATCATATCAATCATAAGGTTTTGGAGGGAAGTAGCTGTAAACAGGTCTAGGCACTTCTATTCTTGCTTTTCTGCTGTCCTCTACTTTGCTCCCTCTCTACCGCTCTCATTCTTTCAGTAAGCCACCCACCCCCCCTTCCACATTTCTCCCTCTCTCTCTCTCTCTCTCTCTCTCTCTCTCTCTCTCTCTCTCTCTCTGTCTTTCTGTGCCTCTGTCTCTCTTTCTCTTTGTGTGTCTGTCTGGACAGCTGCCCAGTTCCATACACAGGGAAAAATGAAACACTCTAACCACCGGGCGTGCAGCCAAATAAAAGGCTGCGAAAAACTATTTGAAGGGCAGCGCGCGCTTGTGTGTGTCTGTGCGTGCGTGCGTGCGTGCGTGCGTGCGTGTGCGGCCCTTGTGTATATGTTTGCTGGTCTACATGTGTGCCGGGGCTGTGAGATTTGGGTGTGCCTGTTTAGGGTGTTCTTTCCCAGTATAATGGTGCAGCCGGAGTTCTCCGTACGTGTGTGCGAGAGGGAGAAGTCCCACTCTTTTGGTTTATTTCAAGTTCCATCCAGACACACACGCGCGCGCGCGCGCGCGCCCGCGTTTCTCAGTAAATGCACGCTGACTCATCGCCACAGCGCCTCTCGGCCGGGCGATTGCAGCACTAAGTCACATATTACCCGTGACCTCCACAACTGCGCCCCGACCTCACCTCTGGCGGTTACATTAGCGGCGAGCAGGAATGCGCACGTCCATATCTGTTTCAAGGGAGCCTGCGCTGTGCTGACTCAGAGGGAGACCTTCGCGGCGGCGGCGAGAGCCCGAAAGCCCCCGAGACGCCGCCCCGAGAGGCTCTGATGGAGCGATAGCGAGGCAGATGCACAGAACGTGTCGCGGGGGCCTCTTTATCTGTGTTTGATCAGAGGGGACAGTGTGGAAAAAGGCTGTAGCTTCACAGCTCATGTGCATGTGAATGGCCCAGGGTCAGAGTCCACTCCTGCGGTAATGTCCTGACCGCTGCCCCCTGCTGCAGGCCGTCAGTAGTACACAGAGGTGGCTGTGTTCGCACAGCGGGGCACGGCATGCATGACCAGAGATATTAGAATCATTTTAAAGCACAGCGTGCCGCGGACATGAGTGTGCAGTTTTAATGAAGCGTCCAGGCAAATCAATAAACAGAATAATTAAATGCATGAGAAAACTGTAATGTAAATGGCTGAGGGTGAGAGCGTATTTAGGAAAAACTCACGCGATAATCATAGCAGCTAGGGAGGAACCCAGGAGCGCTATTTATATTTACTCGTGTGAATATCAGACACCGGGTGTGTTTCCCTGGAAATGTTTCATAGAGTCTGAGAGGCGTAGAGGAGGGAAGAGGGAGGAGAGGGTGGTAGGAGGGAGGAAACTAGAAACAAAAAGCTGAACCGGTGCCAATAACCAAACCTCAACCAGAAAGGGGGGCTGCTCCGCTCGCTTGTATTATTTCTTTTCTCTTATGCTGCCCTATCTATAGTAGGAAAGCTGTCCTTGGCTCTGCTCTTTATTATCTCTTGGTGGTTGCTTTGTGGTCGGCGGGTAGGATGCATTTTGCGTGTGTGTGTGTGTGTGTGTGTGTGTGTGTGTGTGTGTGTGTGTGTGTGTGTGTGTGTGTGTGTGTGTGTGTGTGTGTGCGTGCGTGTGTGTGTTTCTCACCCCAACCACCTCCATCTCCCTGTCTGCCTCCGTGCCCGTGCCCCCCTTTAACCTAAAACAGCAGGTATTCTAGGACAGGTTAAATGAGAAAGCAAGTGTGTATCAGGTGTCTGTCATTTTATCTCTCTGTGGACTCACAGCGTGCCTTCTCTAGTGTCGCCATGCCCCTCCATCCCCACTTTCATAAACACACACACACACACACACACACACACACACACACACACACACACACACACACACACACACACACACACATAATTCATTGTAAGTCCATGTTTAGGCGCATGCATTTTTCTAGCACAGTTAAACAGTGAGGCCACTCCATCTATGCATAGTATGCGTATTCATCCACTTGTGATGAGCTCATTTGTGGAAGTGCAAAATGAGTGTGATTTCTGAAAAGAAGTACAAACCGATTTGATGGGTTGGAGATTGAAAGTGGCTGGAATAATGAAAGCAAAACGGGGCATCGGTGAGGTATGTGATTGAACGGAAGGAAACGCGCGTGTTCGCGCAAACATTTGCCCTCTTTAAAGAACAGTGTACACCATGTATTTCATTACCGTGTGTACGGATGGACCGAGAGCTGATATTCTGACATGACACGAATGGGGCTATACAGAAAAAGGTTGTGTGATGGTGCCCATACAGTAGCACGCTGCAGTGAATGCATATGCATATGAAGGGTTTGATAGACCCTCGACACATGTACATGCACCATGCATCTGAGTGTGCGCCTGCCTGCTTGTGTGTACATGCTGAGAGGCAGGCCTGTGGTTAGGTTACATCTCCCTGCAGCGCAGCAGAGCAGTGTCTTGTTGCGTCATACTGAGTCTCTTAATAACAGGCTAAACCACAAAGGCCATCCGCTGCTCCACTTTTCATCGTGCAGCAGTACAGTGATGCAGCCGTGATGTATTAAGCAGGGTTGCATTGTCTAAATACAGTAAAACGCAGCACGCGGATCCCAGTTTTGACGCGGACGGGGCGAGGTGGGATTTGTGTCCCGCCGCTGGGAAAAAAATGCGGACAAACCGCATTGTGATTTTAAAATTTACGCTTTTGAGTTGTATTTTTTTTAGTTACCACATAATAAGCACAACCTATAGTTCCTTTCTCTGGGTCTGGGGCAGCCAGGGACACGGCGGAGCTACAGTAGCAGACTGTGTTCTGTGTGCAGGCAGACACCCCCCCCCCAGCCCTCACAGCATGCAGTTTCCTTGCCACAGGAATTTAATTGCTCTGTAAACAACCCTTTTTGTTTTGTTGCACACTCTTTGCTCATGCACACAAGATGTATTAAAGGCTTCAATCCTGCCCGGGAACAGAGAAGAATGTCATATCGGAGAGCAACAAGGCTCTGTTTTGATACGGGCTGATAAAAAGACGCTATATACGTTGATGTGAATGTATTATCTCTGCGAAGACAAGATGATGTTATTAAGACAGGAAATAGTCTTGTTATAATTTTATCATCCCATCATTATTTTATCACTTTCCCATTGCTGTAGCTGTATAAAGTGATCTTGTGATTGCAGTTTGTGTGGTAACCATTCTTTGTGTCTCATTCGTTCCCAGACATATGAGCGCCAGTTCAGAATGCCTGAGCAGAGAGAGGGCGGCCTACTACAACTACTCGAAGAACACACCCCACCCAAACACCAGCTTCGCAGCCCTCTCCTTCCTGCACACGCACTCTCCCACACGCAGCAAACACAACACCACAGCCTCTCGCAACAATTCCAGCACTCTCACGCGCACCAACACCAAATCAACTCGGACTGGATCGCGCCTGCGCCGCCTTCTGCGGCCAATCCAGCACAGTCCGCCACATGCGCCGCGAGGGAGCTGACGGCGGTCGGCAGGAGCTCTCTGCTCGATCCAACCCAACCGTTCCCGCGAACGGTGCAGCAAAGCCCTTCGCCTCAGAGATCCCTGACTCCGGATCTGCAGTTGCCGGTGGTCACAGATGCCAGTATTCTCAACCTGACCTCCCTCAGCAGGTACAGTTTAGTTTTCTGTGCGATGGACTAACTTGTTAAAATTATTTAGTGATACTCTCACGTACTGTATGTTGACACACAAACGTTTATTCATGTAATGATTGCAGTGCCATCATCGTTTCTCTTTCTTTGTCTCTCTAGGGGGAGGGGCTTGCAAGAGGTCAGTGAGCAGCTCTTTGGGAACATCAAGAGGAAGTATGGCAGGAAGGACTCCCAGAGGGTGCTCTGTGCGCCCCATGGTGTTGACACACCCTGGGCAAGACAGTCAGAGAAAGGACTGGAGAGCCCAACTAATTTAGAGGAGAGGCAGAAGTACAGGCATGAGGAAAAATCTGAGCGATTCCATGAAGAAAGAGAGGACAGGAAAAAAGAGGAAAGAGAGCAGAGAACAACTGCTGGGAGGAGAGGGGATGAAGAAGACAGGGGGATGCCCATGTTGACAGAGGAGGGGAAGGGGAGAAAGCGGCGGCGGAGGCCTTCTTTGGATGAGTCCTTCTCTATAGAGGAGCAATCACAGGAATGGCAGGATTCGGACACTCCTGAGAAGCACCACCCTTGGCCCCCAGAACCTAAAGTAGCACATAAAATGGAGAGTCACAAAAATGATTCTCGTCTCACAAGTCCGCCTGATGTGAGTGGAGAGAAGATGGAAAAAGTGGAGAGGCCAGATAAAGCCGATAAGAGAGAGAAAGGAGAGAGAGTAGAGAGGACTGAGAGAGAGGTGGCTTCAAGTGCTCCTGACCCAGAGTCAGTGTTGAGTGCAAGCAGAATTAAAAAGAACCCAGTGGGTCGTCCTAAAGTTAACACAGACACCCTTAAACACAAGGAGCCTATTTACAATCATATAAGTAAACTCAATTTTAACACGAACCCCCGGCTTCCCAGCCCAATCCCCAGTCCCAGGGGTAGCATCAGTCCCAGCCTCAGCCCCAGCCCTAAACACAGGGCCAACATTAGCCCTAGTCCCAGTCCTCGGCCCCGGGTGGCCCTGAGTCCCAGCCCCTGCCACAGCACCAGCTCCATAGCCACTTCCAGACCTACAAAGGCCAAGGACAGGTTGTCCTACCTGAAAGCTAAAAGCCATGCTAGCCTCACGTCACCTCAGAGAGACAACCGAACTAGCCCCTCGACCCTCGCTGACCCTCCTTCAGCGTTTCCCATCACCCCCTCCAGCCCTCTCTACACGAACACTGACAGCCTGACCGTCATCACTCCTGTCAAGAGGAAACGAGGACGCCCTAAGAAGCAGCCACTTCTAACAGTGGAGACTATCCACGAGGGCACCTCTACGTCCCCTCTGAGCCCCCTGGCACAGGAGACATGTGTAGGGCTAGGTCGCAGGAGGAAGACGCATACTCAAAACACGATACTGCAGATGGCCTCCACGACCACCAGCGTCAGTCCTAATAGCCTCAAACTAAAGCGCGGCAGGGGCAGTTCGAGGCCAGTGAATAAGGTGAAGCTGGGGAAAATGCAGAGCATCCTGAATGAGATCCTTTCAGGATCCGGTCAAAATGGCAGTCTGGCTCTAAAGTCGTCTTCTGCCCCCGTTACATCAGCTATGAGCGCCATGGCGTCCACCATCGAGGCTCGCCTTGGAAAACAGATAAATGTCAGCAAGAGAGGAACCATTTATATTGGTAAGAAGAGAGGGCGAAAACCCAGAGCAGAAACCCAAGGCTCCAACCTGCCCAAAACCACTAGGGACAAGCCCCCTCTGTCCATATCCAGTCTCTATGAGAGCCCTGTAGTGCCTTCCACCACCTCATCTCCCAGCTCCAGTGCTCCATGTATAAGAGTCAGCCACTCTGATGCTACTATGCCCAGCTTGCAGCCCATCTCAGCCCTGCCGTCCAAACCAACGGGCAGGAGCTTCCTCTCCGGGGGGTGGAAGCTGTCTCCTCCACGCCTGCTGGCCAATTCTCCTTCTCACCTGTCTGAGGGCGCATCCGTGAAGGAGGTCACCCTATCCCCCATCAGCGAGTCCCACAGCGAGGAGACAATTCCCAGTGACAGCGGAATCGGGACAGACAACAACAGCACGTCGGATCAGACAGAGAAGGGCCCCGCCTCTCGACGCAGGTGCAGTGAATGTCCATGCAGCCTGTTGAGCTTCCTCGAACCCTGATTCGAAAGCCTTTTTCGTTTGCAGATTGACACGCGCGCCAACATTTCCTTGTGTTGCTTTTCTGCAGGTACTCGTTCGATCTGTGCGGGTTTGAGGCTGCAGAGGCAGCAGCCCTCGAGGCGTCCAACAGGGGCGGCAGAACCCACTGTGAACGGCAAGTAACCGCCGTTGACAGCTTTCTGTCGCAGCAGGAGAAGAAGCAAAAGCATCATCGGAGGAAGAGGAAGTGCCTACAGAGCCGGGACCATCTCCATTTCCTCTCTGAACTGGAAGAGGTTAGAGGCAGTAGGATGTATTCTATGTGAATGCTTCATGTTTACACATTATGGTGTATTTACTTCATTATTTCCTTTTTTTCTACCTTCCTGCAGGTTGTGTTAAAGCTTCAGCAGCTACGAGTGTCTCACAGGCGTTACAACTGCTACCCCCAGCACCCGTATCCCTCCATCTTCCGCCTCAACTTCCATCATTACTACCCAGTGACTTACGACTCATACCCCTGTGACTCCAGCTCGTACCTCCGCAGGAGTGCAGACCTGAAGGTAAAGAGGAGACGCGGACGTCCAGCCAAAGCCAGTGAACCCATCACATCCAAGCTGCCTTTTGTCCAAGGATATGGGTATCCGCTGGCGGGGGGGAATTACTATGCAGCACCCTATGCGATGCCTTATGCTCCTCCTCTGAGTCTGGGCTACTTTCCCCCTGCTCCTCCATTTTACCTGCCCCACCACTCGCTGGGACCCGCACCTCCATCCCCCTTCATGAGGCCCGCTGTTCCTCCTCCCAAGGCTTTCCTCCCCAGTGGACACTCGAAGCTCCAGCCTGGGACAAAGCTTCGCTCCGCTAGTGGTTCACTCCAAGGACCCTCTGTTAGAGGAGAGGGCTTGGGCTCCCTGAGCAATGGCAGCGCAGGTGGTCTTGGAGGAGTTCGCCTCCATAAGAGGAAGCACAAGCACAAACATAAGCACAAGGACGAACCCCTCCTTTCACCCCGAGACCGACAGGAACTGGGTGGGCTCTTCAGCGGAGCTAAGACCAGTGCACGCCTCAGCATGCTGAGTGACCGGAGGGACCTGGTCAATCAGGGCCCTTCCAAGCATCTGGACAAGCAGAGGGGCAGTGGTAGAGGCTCAGGCCTTGGATCCAGCTTAGAGATGTTTGAGCTGGACCAGCTGTCCACACACTCACACGGGGACGGCCAGTTCCACTCCCATCAGGCTGGGCAGCCATTGAACAGCTTTATGAACAGCTACAGCAACCAATCGCAGCGGTCGGAGTCAGGTTCTAGCCTCTTTTCGGGGTCACGCGAGGATGAGTGCGGTGAGAGGAGCCGGAAGATGAGGCTCGCTGTGTTTGGAGATCAGGGCCTAATGTCATTCCAAACTGCCCGGCAGGACCAAGGACAGATGAACAAGTGCTCCAGTCTGCCCCTCACTGGTAAGAACCTCTGGCATTCTCACTTAAATGAAGAGTTGGCGCTTGGAACACCCTGTTGCACCCATTCACATTAAAAGCCATTCACTTATGACATACGCGCCTCACATATAGAAAGGGTAATGATATGAACGCTGAGTACAAAATGTCGGGCTGACATTAGCAGCAGAAAAATAGGAATATAAATACATTAGCAAAACAAATCAACAACAATCTGACGGCGGCAAATATAGATTTTCTCTTTTCTCATTTGCTTTAACCACTTTAGCTACTCTCCATGGCGTTGGCTTGGCTTTGCATTATTGGCCATGTGGGGAATAATACTGTGCGCATAACATAAAGGCAGTGGAAGAAGACCTCCGTACGTGACAGCGAGGCCGGGGGATGTTAACACGGCTACACTGGCAGTGTGTCTGTAGAAATGACTAGCGGTTGTTCTCTAGTGATTGCAGGTGTGTATTTGTTGTGATTTCAGGCACGTAAGGTGTAGGTGGCAACATATTCCTCATTGGTTCCTATTTGTAGGCGGATTACAAGGAGTAAAATCAGACACTTTTAGGGCTCGCTACTAAGCTAATGTGTGTTTTTGATACATTTTGTTTTCTGCTGTGTTTGAGCACATCTGGCTGAGGATGTCGAGAACGTAATGCATGGATGGAGACAACTATAATTCACCAATCTCTCCTTCCTCCCCTGCCTCCCTCCTTTCCGTCTCTCCTGCCAATGCCTTTGCCAGAGATATATTATTCACACAGTGTGATTTATTTTCTACAGACACGCCGTAAAAGGCCCTTGCCTGTGTTAAAAGAGCTGGCTGGCAGCCAGGGGTTTAATGACTGGGGTCTAGTCCAGTGGCGGGAGGAGAAGCCAGGGGCTCAGTTAGAATACACCCCCCACCCCAGGGGATCCAGGACGGATGATTCATATACACACCATCCACCCACCCTACACGCAGTCTGCCACCCCTTTAACATTACTCCTCCACTGTTGTCATACCGCTTCTGCTTTCTATGTCTTTCCCTTTTCACCTTGTGCTTCTTCCTGCGCGTCTCTCTCCCACATACAAACGCAGACTTCCCCTTGTTTCACCGCCTCTTCCTCCCCCTCCCCCTTTGTATCACTCTTTTCCTTCTCCCTTTCTCCTCATGCTTTTCCCCTCCCCCCTCTCTCCCCCTTTCCCTCTGCCTCTCCTCTAGCATGACTTATTGCTTCACTTCACAGCTTCAGCCCAATTAAAACATGTGCATACGCATGCACGCCACACAACCATACATGTATACATGTACACAGTTCCACATCCTCTGACTGATACAGATGCAAATAGAATGAATAGAATAGAATAGCTGGTAGTTGGTAATACCTGGTATTATATGAGGACCCTTCCTTAATAGAACAACTGTATGGCCATTCACACAGTTTTGCTTCTTTGTGAATGTATGTGTCTGTCTGTCTGTCTGTCTGTCTGTCTGTCTGTCTGTCTGTCTGTCTGTCTGTCTGTCTGTCTGTCTGTCTGTCTGTCTGTCCTCAGTAATCAGCAGATCCCACTACAGCTGGCACCAATCTCTCACATGCATATTTGCATAAAAGCGGGTCCTCTTCTCCTAAATTACCCAGCATCACTCGGTGTGCGCCACATGACTTGTTCTAGCACATGCACGCACTTCCATGCAGAGAAACACTCTCACTAAATAATATACTTCAAGGATCACGTTACTTTGGCTGAAACCTGGGCTAGGGCACTGCAGGGGGAAGTGGATAAGTGAACATGTATCTCTGCGTAGCGGCGACTTCCTACGCTACAGAGAAACAGGTCCTCGGTGCTATACGGCCCCTCGCGCTGCTGAAGGTCACTGGTTTTATGTTCCGTGTATACAGCTCATAAATTTCTGCTACTTTGTAGTGTGTGTGTGTGTGTGTGTGTGTGTGTGTGTGTGTGTGTGTGTGTGTGTGTGTGTGTGTGTGTGTGTGTCTGTGTCTGTGTGTGTGTCTGTGTGTGTGTGTGTCTGGGCTCATAAACTGCTACTACTTAGTGCTTTCAGCATTAGGCTAATTTCACTCTCTGTTCTAAGGTCTACAGCAACATCAATATGAGATGTTTTTCATATGGGGAGTTTTAAATTAGGGAAACATTCTTGGTCCTCCTTTAGTTTATTAGCAAATCCCATGTCACCAATAAAATTTTATCCGTAACATTCCCATTTAATTTAAACAACTATTGTTTGTGTCTTTCTTGCAACACTTAACATGACATGTTCACCCCAAACATGATGCATTGTGGGAATAAATATCGCCATTATATTGTTTATTACCTGTGATCAGTTTTTTGGCTCAATGCAGTCATTATAAATCCTGCTAGTAGCAGGAATCTGCAAGAGAAGAGATGGTGAGGGAATCCACGAATGGGAGCGAAAGCTCAAGCAAAAGAGACCAAGCATGTTGTGCGTGCACTGCTTTGGGACTGGTGGCTGACTGTGCTTTTCCACCATTTTGGCTGTGGCTCAGTCTGAGCCCTGGGAACCGTGCCCAGACACAGAGGAGGAGGAGGGGGGGGGCAAAGAAATGGGACAGAAATGGGAAACAAAAAGAATGACAGACACGGACCAAGACTGGGGAGTGGTTTTTGAAATAGAGAAGGAAATGAAATGCTGCAGTGTTACCAGTTTAATTGAAAATTAGAGAGGAGCATATTGCCGCCCATGAAGAGAAGAGTGGAGACGAGAATAAGAGTGATGAGGAACGGGGGAAAGGAGAAAGGGTAGAACAGCGTGTAAAGGCATAGTGCCCAGTTCACCAATGGAAGAAAACAATATGGTTCCAGTTTCTTCTGCTCAGCCATTCTGAGCTGCTGAATTCATTATCCGTGCACGTCGGGCTTGTGCGCGGCTGCATGTGTGTTTTTCTATCCGTGCCTGGGTGCGCGTTTGGCTTTTTGGCAGCCTGTGCTCCAGATGCACAGGGTTGTTATTGTGAGGCGACATATTAAATGGTTGAAGGAGACATTTCTGTGGGTTTCCTGCTAGCAGAATGGGATCTCCTCCTCTCCCCTCTCCTCCCTGCTCTCTAGTAGACAATTACAGGATAGGATCTGCTCTCCTGGCTCAGCTGGGCTTTGAAAGGCTTACATGAATATGTCAAAATTAGCAGGAAGCTCTTGAAGCAAAAAAGACATTCACTCCATGAGTTAAATTGGCATGATGTCTTTCCTGGCCTTTCCAAGGCTGCTCATTCTGAGCGTTAAATCCAGCATCAGCCCCTTTCTCTTCAAAGACCTTGCTATTTGTTTACCTCGTGATGCGTCACACCACTCACTCTTACTCTCTCCTCTCCCAGGTGTTCCCGGTAAGCGGAGGTATAAACGCCGTGAAGTGGAACAGATTCAGAAGGACGTGAGGCGGATGCATTCTTTAAACTTTGAGCATGTGCAGAAGATCCTGCGTGCGAAGCGCCTGCAGCGACAAGCCAAAACGGGAAACAATGTCATCAAACGGCGACCTGGACGGCCCCGGAAACAACCCTTGGAGAAGTCAGAGCCAGCCTCCACGAGGGAGGAGGATCAGGCTGGCGGTCGGGCTTTGGAAATGCTGGCCAGTAGGAAAGGCGACGGCAGGACTCTGGGAATGCCTGTCCTGGAGAGGTGCGATGACCTGCCAGGTAGGCAGAGCCTCAGGCCGAGCTTGACCCCCGAGCCTCTGGAGTTCTCCAATCACGACGCCATCTCTGCAACCATCGAGACTGTTGTGCATCAAGCGCGGTCGGTGCCTCCGCTGGCCAAGGCGGGGAGACGCAGAGGCAGGGGCCACAGCAGGGATGAATTATGGGCTCCTTCCAGTCAGTAGACCTGCAGCGAGAACAACTCTGTGACCAGATGTTGTTCCAGGCCTATCAGATGCAGTGCCCCTTCATTTGGGACTTCTTGATGCACTTTGACTTGTTTCTTCTCTCTGAAAGGTTGGACTAAAGTGGGTCAGCAGAGAAGAAGGAGGATGGAGCACCTGTGGAACCATCCCTCTGTTTCCTAAACCCAACCAGATATGAGCCTTTTAAGGATTCATTGGACCTTCATTTGCAATGGCACTATGTGGTACTATTTGATACAGAATCTGATGCTATAAAAGTGTGCGGTACTTACGATAGTGTAGGATATTACGTGATTCTTTATGTATATGATACAGTGATGTGTATGGTACTTTATGATACTGTATCTGAATGTGGCTTTAGCCATATATTTACCAGCAAGGGGAGGGGAGTGGTTATTATAAAACTGTGCAGCTCTGCTTACTTTTGCCTTTCCGAGTAAAGCTTGTCAAAGACACGTGGGATATCACAGCAGTAATTAATCCACCTTATCCTATCACCTATCCCAGGTTTTACTCCCTGCCCCGTCTATACCTTCCTTGTCGATTCGCTCCCTCCGAGAAGTAACAGATACTTCCTGGCAGCTCCTCACCTCGGGGTCCCCCCCTCCCTCTCGACACTTACCCCCATTCTTCGTCCCTCCTGGGTGCCTCCCGCTCAACTTCATCTCCCTTTGTCCTCTCATCTACTCCCAGTCATGTTTTACATCTCCCTGTGCTTGCTCTCCGTCAAGCCCAACCCCTTGCCTCATTTATTTCCCTCTTCCTGCTCAGGCCTGTCCTGGGCAGTGACGTAAAGGCAATATGGTGGATAAGACTGTCCCAGACTGTACATAGAAACAAAGTCCACTGTTGCCTGCCTTGTAAAATGGGACACCAGCTCATAGACATGTACTGGCATACAGTATATCAAATAGAATTGTTGTACCATAGACAATAAAAATTGTGTATTATTTTATAACCAAAAACAGACATGGGTGTGACTCAAAACTAGTTTGTTTTCCGACAGAAACAGCCACATGTACTCATTCATAAACTCATTATTGTGTGTGTATCCAGGGGGCACTGCATATAGGAGGAATATCAGGTGTGTTTTTTGGTAAACCTTAAAATTGGTTTAATGCACTATGAAGAAAACCCAACATTTCCATCAATCAAATGCAGCACTTACATGCTTGTTCCAGCCTTATGTTTTGGCCTTCGACGGTGTGGGTATCCATTCCTGAGAGCACGCATTATTCTAATCAATTTGTATATGCAGGCTGCGCAGCCAAAAGCGTCAAGTCCCCGTCTGAATCGTGATTGGACCGTTCAGCAGCAGAGGGCTTACAGTCAGTGTTTTTGAAAAGCTAATCCCAGTCTTTTAACTTAACATGGTTTTCAATCCATATCCCTGAAAGTATTTTTGGAAAGTAAATCCAGTATTTAGATTTAGCAACCAAAGTCTCAGTATTCAGTGTGAGGATGTATTATTTAAGTCAGAGTTTGACAAACCTTCCACCATGTTGGCACCGATGTAAAGCGTACCTATGTGCCCTCTAGAATGTAGCCACCTTGGAATTGTTTGTGTCAATATGTCAAGTCTTTGTTAAACTCTGTCTACAGTATCCGTGACTTTGGTGAATGCTTGGTATTTTTTCAAATAGGTATTTCAGAATATAAGCAATGGATCAGTGTTTCTCCTGCAACTTCGTTGAACTTTCATTTATGGAAATTCAGTTTTCTTTGGGCGGGGTGGGATTCTCAGTTGCAGCAGTTCAACTTGTGCCTTATGTTTCTTTCGCTCACAAATTTGCATTTGATCCGAAAAATATCAAAGAGTGCCCCGGAAATTGACCCAAAACATTCATGATTGTACATATGACGCGCGTGTCTTAGTCCCGACCCTGGCACTGCCCACGTCGCTCCACAGCTTCCATAGTCAGCATCCTCTGTCGCCAGGCAGCCCGTCTCCCAGCTCCCTCCTACGGCTGGACGGATAAAGATGATCCAACATTCCTTCATTAAACACACATCGTGTTCCGACCTAGCTGATGCTTTAGAGCAGCGGAGAGAACAGACAGGTCCACTGTAGTGATGTATCTCTATACAGCAGTGTGAACTATGCTCTGCCCATTGTATAACCAGTTATTTACAACATGTAACTCGGTGGAGGTGGAACAGAGGAGGTTGCCATGGAAAACACGTTCTTGTACATTGTTGTTTGCTATGCATCAGGCCATGCCTGGCAGTGACCTTAAAAGAAATTTCTGTTCTGGGTCCACCCTTCGACAAAGAGAAATAAGTGGTCTTATTTACTGAATAAAATTAATTCATGTAATTGTGAATAATACCAGTAATAATTTGTAATAAGTTGTGCAGAAAGTGACTATCATTTCATGAAAACTATAGTGACTGCAGCTCTATGCAGTACAGCCTTAACCAGATGTAAAACTACAGTATTGAAGTGTGTGTTGTAAATAGTGTTAGTACGTCCATCCTGCATGGATACCGGCTGTCTCCTAAAACCACAGCAGACCTCTACGCCTACAGAATCCGCCACTCCAACAGCAGCGTTTCATATTTGACAAGTCCTACTGTACCTTTACAGTCAAACTCTCCCGTCCCCCAAAATGCAGAGACGGCTAAAATGATTTGTTTCATCGCACCTACTGAAGGATACCAGCTCCACTGTAGTGTACTTCACCAAAAATAGGAGTCCCCGCTGATGGGCAGCTACTCTGCCTGCAGCCGGCTGGGGTGGGGCGGTGCAGTACCATGAAAGAGGCCTGTATGCTGGGGGAGCTCTCAGAGGAAATAGCCCAAAATACACTTGTTTCGTGTGCTTAACCTTGCTTTGCTAGATTACTTTCGGTGGGTCTGCAGGCTGTTGTGGTGAAGATGAGGTCTAGATTTGTGGTCCGTGAGGTGCAGAGACTACGTTGCGCGCTTGGCGGCTTACTCCTCCATATTGTGGTCAGTCAGCAGTCTCTGATGTCAGAGTAAAAGACCCCAGGTGTCGTCTGTCCTGTCTGTCTCTCCTACCAGCCAATGCTCCGGTGCCTTCTAACACTGACAAGTATTGTCCTAATCCAGAGCTTTCACTCTACACAGAGACTGCAGAGGGGATGTGGCTGTGAGTAGGGTTCGAGGGTACTGCTGTTGTATTTATCAGCCAGTTCAGACCAGTGGGAACAGGAGACCCCTAAACATTAACGTAGGGCTTCTTAAACTGGCCTTAGGTCCCAACATCGAGGGCCGAGCAGCAGTGTTGAATCTTAGATCAGTGCTGGGGGTGTGTTGACTGTGTTTCACGTTTACCTGTTCACTACAGCAGCAACGACGGGATACATTTGGCACCTGGATATTGATCGCCCCCATTCCCTATGTAGCCTGCTGTGACATGTATTCTACAAATGGAGTGAGGGGTCCTGTGAGACAGCGCCTCATCAGTGTACAGTTCTAAGCTATAATGTTGTTCAAAGATGACAGTACAGATGAAGCATTGAGAAAACCAATAAATGTACTTCTTTAGAGCACAAACTGAGCTCTTCTAACAGTGTGGGCATATTTTAGTTTGTATACATAGTGTATTTGAACCTTTTTCTAGAGTGGGTTTCCTTTATTTGCATGCTCAACTTGATTGTATGCATAAATATTTTAGACAAGCCGAAAGTTGAATTTCAATTGAATTTGGAGCAAGACTTGTACATTGTTTGATATGTTTCTTTTTGTAATGAATTTTTTAATTCATGAAGCATTTTTGTACATTGTATGAATATTAAAAACTGCAAATATTTGACATATAGAGTAAATACTAGATGCGCATGCATATGCATATATCCTTCACAGTATGTATGTGTAAATGTACACATATATTTTGTATTTGCATTTGCTGGCATACAGATATATGTCTTTAAGCACATATATACATGCAATATATATGTATATCCATGTCTGCTGGCATGCTTTTGGTCATGTTTATCTTTCATGATCTTGTAGATTCATTTTTTTTTTATTTCTCTTTCCTCAGAAGAAGAAAAGCTCATTTTTTTTGCTACCCTTCTGTTGGCTGGCAGCGTTGAGCACTTATTAAGAAGAACTACAGTTGAAGTTGTTCATGTTATCCATTGTGTGAAATAATAAATGACTTTATTGACAGCTGACGGTGGCACTAGTTGTATTCCTTATTTCTGGGCAAAACTGTATCAAATTTAATGTTTGGAATTCCCAAAAAATTGCTTTGCCAAGATAAAACTGATTGGGTTATTTTGTGATAAGCTGGGATTTGTGTATCAGTGTGTGTGTGTGTGTGTGTCAGTGTGTGTGTCTGTGTGTGTGGTAGTAGACATGTGACTGTGTGTGGGAGAGAGATGACAGGAGGGCTTCCTGCACTGTTGGCGCTGAATGTCAGATGGTCTCGGTGAGTAAGTACTACTCCACAGTGTGTCTGCTTGTTGTGGTTAAAGGAGAGGGAATCCTCTCATCAGATTATGCTACAGCCTCACTCAGACGCACACGCCAAATACACACACATCCCTACACACTCTTACTCACTTACTTGTTCATTAGCCAAGCCTACATCTCTAAATCTTCGCACTGGCCCATCAGCGTCAGTTCTAGGTGGGCCGGGCTGCAGGCTGCTCCGCTATTGGACGGAGCTAAGTGGGAAGTGCCCCACTATTGGCTGTTGCCAACTAGTAAAATTCTTCTGTTACCATGGTTGCAGGGTGAGCTGCCCAAATGTGTCTCAGTGTGTCTAGTGGTGCTGATGGAAACATTGGCATCACTAGTGCTGAAAAAAAAAAAAAAACCCAAGTCGGGGCTGCACTCGAATCCCTTCTCCGATGCTAATGTGCGTAGATGAGCTCGCGCGTCCCTGCTCCACCTCCTGCACACGAGCGAGGATGAGCTGCATCGTCGGGGACTGCGTGATCACGGTGGAGCAGCACTGTGAGTCACGTCCTGCGCGTAAGATGTACAGATGAGCCAGAGTGACACTTCAAAGCAGAGCCGGCGTCATCAGCCCGATGAGCGACGCGTGGAGTCTCTCTCTGATTCAGTGTGATACGCAGGTTCCCCCAGTGGGTCCACGGCAGAGAGTACAAAGGCCGCGCTAATTAAACATTCAAATTAATAAAACTTCACATTTTGCTAACGTGACCCATGAACACGAAAGTATATGTCAGTACAACTACAGAACTACTGAACGCTGCATCAGTGTTGTCACGTACATTATATTACAGGAATTAGGAGTGTAATGAAAAAGACAAGGTCGACAGGAGGACAAACACTAGTGTCTCCATTCGACTGCATCTGTTGGGATGTCGCATACATTACTTTCCTCCGTTTGCTATAAAACTGTATAACCTCTGTCTCCAACTTGCCCAGCAACAGCCCGGCTTGTGTGACAGTGTCTTACATAAGCATGTAAGTGAAGAAGTCTCCTCAGGACGGCATGTGTGCAGCCTGCTGTCCGCCTCAACGCGCATCTCTGTGGCAGGAAAGAAATCCACACCAGCGTCTGCGGCCGCTCGCGCGCTGAAGCCTCTGCCACAGCGTTTCGCCGTCAGACGTGCGCTGCGCCGAGGGAGTTCGCTGGTCGGTGGTCGCACGTCGTCCTGGAAAGGGAAAATGCAGCCCCAGCCTGCTTTGTGAAAACCGTTGAATCCTCTGAGCTCCACTGTCACGTTCCACGGTGAGTCCACGATTTGGAGACTCTGGTATTTTAGATATGTTGTTTATTTAAAACCTACATTTGACCTTTAATAGATGGAAAAACATGCGCACGTTGCTGCCTTACTGACAATGTGATTAGTTTCCACTTCTTCCCTCCACGTGTCATATCTCCTATTAAAATTTGCACTTTAACCTGAACATGACAAAAACACAAGTAGTTAATAGTTTTTATAGAGCCATTAGTCCACAGTTGGGTTAGAAACACCTCCATTTGTCAAAGCGAGGGCTCGGACGGGAGCTGGACAGTGGACATGAGTCATGGTTCACCCTGCAAAGCGCCAGTGGGCCACACAGAGAGACAGACACGCATGTTGTCACTCACACCTACGGCCAATAATAGAACCTGTCTGCATGTCAGAGTGTGGGAGGAAACCAGAATATCCAGAGGAAACCCACAAAAGAACAAAGGAGAACATGCAGCCACAGACAGGGCAGAATGAGCCACTGGACCTTCCAGCTGTGAGGTGGGTCGGTTGTGTGGTTGTGTGTGAGGTGGGTCGGTTGTGTGTGTGGGAGCGTTCGCCGCCCCTCAGCCCCTGTCCCAAACATGATATCAGTGATAATATTCATTTCCACTATGAATATGTTCCCTCATTAGGGTCAGAGCATCACTTAATTGGATGCATGCTAAAGAAAAAGGCAGCCGTCCTGGGCACACGTAACCAGCATCCAGCAGGCGATGGAGTGGGCGGCCTTTGGTCATTAGACTCCTTAACTGTTGATTCTTCCTCCCAGCTTCTGCCCACTTGACTAAAATTGGGCATAACTCAGCAGTTTGACGCGACGCGTGGTTGAGGAGCACATTCTGAAAGACAAAATGAATCAAACGCTCTCTCACAGCGTTAAATTGAGTTCTGAAATGCCATCACCTTCATGCCATCAAATTAGCATTTGCAGAAGTCTGCACAACAGTCTCTGCTGCACCATGACATTTTTGCCAACTTCTTTTTGTTGTTCTTCAAAGTAAAAACCAGACTTTCCCTACAAGCCTGCAAAACGTAAACCCAGGATTATTAATGGTTTGAACAGTCTCAAAATGGTCCCACTCATGATATTCTGAATGAGAACGCTAGGTAATACCAAAGTTACAGCAGGAAGTCCAGGAGGTGCACCGTGTACCCAAGCATCCCCTCAGTGCTTCTCTGCAGGTGTTACAGAGAGTGACTATAGCTTGTTTTTATGAAGACGGATGGAGGGAGCATCTAAACGCCCCCTCCCCTCCCCTCCCCTCCCCGCGCGCCCTCCTCTGTCTTCATCCACTGCACAGCGATTGGAGACACCATCTGGTGGTGAGATGTGTCAGTGCGGCTGGAGTCCTTCACAGCCCCGGTGTCACATCCACAGGACGGGCCTGGTCCGCGTCGCCGTAGTTACAGCAGAACGTCTGACAGCTACGCGAAGCGCACGTTGAGAGGAACGACGGGGGACTGTTTATTTAAAGGTTCGAATGATAAGAATTGGAACTATGACCCGAAGCTGTCACGCCCGCGGCCCTCGGTGCCTTATTTCAAAGCCGCCGATCGCCTGGAGAGATGCAGTGCAGGAATTACTGCCACTGGAAGTTGGTTGTGTCTGTGTGTGGTGCAAAGAAAAAGCTCGAGAGATATGACAGAATGTGTTCTGCATGGAGCCGGCCACTGTTGCCACGGTGACAGTGTGACTCACGGCAGTGGGATTTGGATTTATAACAGTGCCTTGTTTTGTGCGTGTGTGTGTGTGTGTGTGTGTGTGTGTGTGTGTGTGTGTGTGTGTGTGTGTGTGTGTGTGTGTGTGTGTGTGTGTGTGTGTGTGTGTGTGTGTGTACCTGTGAATGTTAATAGTTTTACATATGAGTGTGTGTTGCTCTGCTGGTGGGATGAAGGCAGATTTTCCTCTGTGCTGAAACTAATTGTGGCCCTCTCTGCTCGGTCACAGTTAGAGCCTTTGTTAGCAGATTGGCTCTGCCTGAGTCTTATTAATGATGCCAACACTTAAGTAATGTGTTTTTTGATGACATTAGGCTTCGTCTCTCTCTCTCTCGCCCTCTTTCCCCCATACACCCCCCCTCCCCCCAATCCTCCTAATAAGCTGTCTCTCTGTCTCCTGTAATTTGGCAGACAAGTCTATTATATGATACAGTCATATTTTATTAATGGACCCCCACAGTGAACACACTCACCCCATACTGGATGAGATTACGTGACGCACTGGGAGCGCGTCTCCGTGTTAAAAATGACTTCACGTCCTCGGTTGGTTCTCATCTGCGCCCGTTCGCCTGCGTGTTGTTGATGTGGAACTGGGAGACACAACATTGTGCTGAAGCTGGCGCTCGTCCTGCGCACTTCATCACGCTGCCATCAGATCTGCGAACGCACGGAACAGCGCAGCCTCAAAGAGGCAGAAAAACAGCAAAACAAAAGACAAACAGTCAATTACCGAGTTCAACGTTTCGTGGAAATATTCGTCTTGTGTCTGTCTCCCTCTCTTCCTGAGCGTTGTGTAGGTAATTCATCCCATATGTTACAGCGGTGCCAGGCATTTCCAGCTCTGAGCTGAAGCTCACTCTTCCAAAACTCATTTGCTCGACTACAGTGCTTCAAAGATATTAGTCAACAAATTCAGTATTGATTTTGCAAATCTGCAGTCAGAAACTATTCATACTTCACTGTTTAGCGATAATTAGCCCTTCGTTTAGGTCTTAACCAACGTACTGGGTCAATTCAAATGTTAATGGATCAAATTCCTTTCTTAGAAGGACACGATTATCAAGACATTTCACACAAAAGCACAAATGTGAACCTTGTGGTGACGCTGGGGAAAATGATTTTACTACCACTATCACTTTTTACTAGCGTATATTTAATTTTAATTGACTGGTACCTTGCCATCACTATAATCTAATTGAACTCTAATAGTTATGGTTCAAAAGGGTGGTTTTGAATTTTAATTAGTCCAAACTAGAGAGAACTAACTGAGAACGTCTCCTAGGAAGTCGAGGCGACCTGTCCGCAGTCAGGAGACCTTTCTAGGCCCGTTAGAACAGATGAATGAACACAGTTGTGCCCGTTCATTCTCACACCGACAACAAAGAAAATCTGTATCGTTACCGCTCCCAGAAGTAATCTGGAGGAGAGCTAAAATAATAGAATATTCACTGGTTTGTTGGTCCGTGTGACGCCGTCCAAACAAACCTCCACGTCTGCGGTGGCCGCGTGTGAAGATGAGTGACACTGTCTGACTGGACTCACTGGGCTGAAACTGAGCGGCTGCTCGTTAAACGCGTAATAATGTTTGGTTATTTTGCAACTTAAAGGCATCTTCGCAGGCAGTAATTAGATAAAAACACGTCGAGTGTGTCAATGGAACCGCGTGAACCGCGGGGATCGGCGTCGCCCGGCGGCTTTGAAGTTTGTCAAGTGATTTATGCTGCGAGGCAAACATTTGCAGCGCGTGCATCAATGAGCGTTGTCTTGAATCGTGGCGACAGATGCATGATGTTTTAAAAATCATCAATATTTGCATTCCTTAAAAGACGTGCGACGCAGCGACAATTAATCATGTGGAGCGATGGGAGCGAGAGGACAGTGAGGAATTCGCATCTGGTGTCAAAGTTCAATATTCGCCGCTGTCGCAGTCCATATGTTGAAAGTGCTTTGATGCAGATTCTATAGAAGCCGTTGATAGAGTCCGACCTCTGCTGCGCCTCAGCGTGGAGCCAGTGGGTTTTTTTATCTAGTCCATTTGGTTTCCAGGCCTCCGAGGCACATTACATAAGTACACTATTATTTTTCCATCCCGTGCCTCTATCTGTCAGACTGACAACCTGGGGAAAATACAGATCCAAACAAGGCAATGATAATAATTCGCTCCTCTCGTTTGATCCCTCTATTTGTCTCATGGCATCTCTCCATCTTCTGACTTTCCTTCCAGACCAGACTCCTTCCCTCCCTCTCTCCTGTTACTCACAGCTTTTCTGTCCCACAGCGAGTAAGTTCGCTTCTGCCCCCAGTGTGGTATGCTGCCTTTCCATTAGTTCATTTCCCCTGCTTTGAGAATGCACGCTGTGTGTGTGTGTGTTTGTGTGTGTGTGTGTGTGTGTGTGTGTGTGTGTGTGTGTGTGTGTGTGTGTGTGTGTGTGTGTGTGTGTGTGTGTGTGTCCACATAGAGGTGTGTGTCTGCCTCGGTGTGCATCCATGTGCACATATGCGTGTGTCTCCCGAGCATCAGAACAGTATTATTGTAAACATATCATTTGATGGGGAGAGCGGTTCAGGTTGTTGGCCGGTTGCCCTGCTTTCATTTGGAACAGAGCTGCCAACATCTGGACTGTGTCAACACTCGCTGACAGCGTGTGTGTGTGTGTGTGTGTGTGTGTGTGTGTGTGTGTGTGTGTGTGTGTGTGTGTGTGTGTGTGTGTGTGTGTGTGTGTGTGTGTGTGTGTGTGTTGGGGTCCCTGCTTCAGCCCCATTACTGTCAGCCACTGGATGGCGAACAGATTTGCTGAGATTAATCAAAGGTGTAGCGTTAATAAAAGAACCAAAGAACCCTATTCGTAAATACCTTCAGGCGGCCATTTTGAGAGCAGCCTCCATCCTCCAGGATGAGCTGCAGTCGCACGCAGGTAACTGCACTACATGTGGTCTGTTACCTGTGATTGTGGAAACCACTTCACCTTCACTGTGTTCTCTCCGGACAGGATGTTGTCTATGATCCTGTGAGAGCTTTACCCTGATGCAAAACTGTGGCCACCCTGAAAAACCCCAAACCCAGCAGAGATATGTAACATATTTCAGCGGTGAGTGAGGCCTAAAAGAGAAAGAAAAGAGCAGAATCTACCTCATTAATTCATGTAAACTGAGAGCCGATGCATTGAAATGATTGTGGTGTATACGCACAGCGATGATGTGAATATTCTAAGGGGGAAGGAGATCAAAACCAACACGGGCTTGAGTGTTTATATAGGTTTTTGCATTTCTGTGCGTCTGAGACAGAGTGAAGACATTCTAATAACCGTGGACCAGTTAGTTTAACATTCGCCCCGTCGTGCCTCTCACATTAGTTTCAACTGTTACTTGTGCAGAGCCAAGGATAGAGTTTCCTTCCTTTTGTGGTGGAGTAAGTACATCTTACAGCACACACACACACACACACACACACACACACACACACACACACACACACACACACACACACACACACACACACACACACACACACACACAGAGTTTATAATCTTGCGGTTTTTGAAGCCATGAAGCGAACGCTTTGCTCTCTCTGCACGGCTCTCCGTCGCCTCTCCCCGTTCTCTCCCCGCTAGAATTTCTCTCACACGACAGATGCGGTGTTTACGTTGGGCCAGCCGTATATTTGTGCGTGTGCGTAAGTGCTCAGCCCTCATGAGCCAATGCATTGACGCTCCCTCAGCTCCGGCTCAAACGTCTCGCGGCCCGGCGTCGAGGGGCTCCAGACACTCGTAGCGAGTGCTGCTGCTGCTGCTGAGCCCTGGGTAGAGCCGGGCCGGCTGAGGAATGAAGCCCGCTCGCCTGCCGGGGCCGCAGGCTCTGCAGGGGGCCTGGCTAATCTGCCGCACCATCTGACAGCTTAATTAGTGCCTCGCTGCTGCGCTCGCATACATGCAGCCTGCACACACATGCTCATGTTTCCACTGTCTGACACACATGCACGCTGGGACGCCGCTCGTTACTCTAATAAAGAGCCATTAGAAGGTTAAATGTGGGTCTCATTAAAGATTAGTCATTTACTAGCATGCATAATAAGGCCCTCTTGCGCGACTATGATAACTGCTCATATAGCTGTGAAAGTGAAGACCACAGTCAACTTGTGTGATGTTAATTTACCATGCCATAGCCTGGGACTTGGCCCCTCTCCTGCTGAGAGCATAAACACCATGAGAAATGGATCCAGTCACTTCCAGTTAGTGTCTGGTGGCTTAAATGTCATTACATGATGGTCTTTATGTTGCGGGGTGTGTTCTACACACTGTAAATTGTTTGAGATGGTTCTGACAAGCCGTGATCCACGGGACTTAAAGAGGAAGAGGCTTGAGGAGGATAAGCTCTGTGGAGAGGGGTCCAGATTAGCTTGAATGGATTTGGAAGCACTCGTGGAAGCTTGGACTGTAAGGCTGCATTGAAATGTCAGAGATAATAATTTCACTTCCCTCGTTTCTGAAGATCCTCGTCCTAATGCCTCCGCCATCTGTTTGAGAGCGGAGCAACGAGCGTCCATTAATGCACGAGAGGGAGAAGGAGAGAGGGAAGTCTGGCACGCTCCAGGAATACATAGTGCACTGTGTATTTGCTCTCTCCAGCCTTCATCAAACACGATCTGATCCAAGCTGTGCCCTTTGTCTTTATTTGGACTCTAATATCATTATCCAGTCACGGCCACATTGGAAACAGACGAGAACGAGCCACGAAGGCAAAAGTCCGTTTTCGAAAAATAAATTAAAATATTACAGCTTCCAATGTTTTGAATTAGTGTTTAAAGCCTCCAGGCAACTAGTGCTGGATGAAGAGACAGCAAGAAGCTGCGAGAATGTCAAACAGCAGACGGCGTTAGCGACTCGAGACACGGATTAGACATCTGAAGGCTTGTTTTAGGAGTTACACTGTTACTGAACAGCCTGCGACCGACCTACAGTGTGAAGCAACGCGTTAGCGGCATATCAATTTGAGAGATTCTCTTCAGAGATGCACATCAGAGCCCAAGAGGAGCGTGGCCGACGCCTCCCGCTTCCCAGCTCCATGAATACTGCAGCGACACGCATACAAATAAATATAGAAAGACATATTTAATGTCTTCTGCTTCTGTCAAGTTTTAGAAATCATTCGCAGGCACGTATGTGGCGGCAGACTTGCATTTTGAAGGCGCTCAGAAAAAGTCCTCTAAGTGGAAACGCCAGAATGTGTTCCACTGAGGCCTAATGGGAACCTTCCACTACGATGCTCAGATTCATACTACAGGCATCAATTTAACATCACTTTCCTTTTTGTTGTGCCTGTGTGCGATTTGAAGAATTCATCCACAATAAAATAAAATTTACTTTTCATTCCTTTTCTTCGGTTTCGCTATTTGTTGAGTGTAGGTTAGTTGCTAACGTGGGTTGATCTCCTGATCCGTGCCTGCGTCGCCCAGTTTAAGGTTTATCATAACTCATGTGCCGCTCTTTAAGCTCCAGCAGGGAAACATGCCAGTTTACTGTCACTTAAACAGATGTCACTATAGTGCAGTAGCGTTCGCTTGCACGTAAACATACATCACCGACACGAGCGCTGGCGCGTCCATACGGCCTTAAATCAGCTGTCAGCGAGACCCTGTCAGCGTCTGAAGATGCAGCTTTTCTGTCTTCATTCGTTCAATTAAAAAATCACACCGAACTGTCGTCACAGAATGCGTAATGCAGCGCACAGCAGTGATGCGTCTGCTGCAGATGTGTCCTGCAGTACTCCTGCACTCCTGTTTATGCTGGACGTGTTCACCCAGCAGGACACACAGAGATCTGCTCTTAAAGTAAAGTATGTCAAACACAACGCAGAGTTTTCACAGTCACAGAGTACAATGCATTGTCAGGAACTGAGATGTTATGTTCATGGTGGAGTGCAGGCTCAAAGTGTTGGACTGTGTGTGTGTGTGTGTGTGTGTGTGTGTGTGTGTGTGTGTGTGTGTGTGTGTGTGTGTGTGTGTGTGTGTGTGTGTGTGTGTGTGTGTGTGTGTGTGTGTGTGTCATGAAGAGTTGGTCTGGCTCAGTGCCATGCAGCTGGAAGCCATCACAGAACCAATTACTTTCTGTCTTTTGCTCTCCATTTCTCTCCTCCTCTCCATCGCCCTCTCTCTCTCTGTTCTTCTCCTCATCCATCCCTCCTGCTCCTCCTTTCTCTGCCCTATTTTAACTATTTCTTCCTGGTGGAATGAATCACCATCAAACGCACGTCCCCTCCGTCATCTCCAATTCCTTCTCTCGTCCAGGCAGCATAAACGCTCTCGTCCGGCTCAAGACCTCGTCTTTCATGGGAAACGCGTTTACGTCCCGCTAATATAATGCACAGGCCAATTAACAGTAACACGCTCGAGCTGCAGCTTGTGTCATGAGTGAAGCGCGGCGAGAGTGTAAACGCTGATTGCAGATTGTGTACTGTCACCAGAGAGAAGGAAAAAGAGAGAGAGAGAGAGAGAGAAAGAAAGAGAGAGAGGCAGTGAAGGATGGAGGAAGAAGTGGGAGAGTTAACAGTGTAAACAAATGAGGAGTGTAATGAGGATAAAGCACCGCAGTGAACAAGTGAGCCTTTGTCTGCACTCTTACCTGCACACACACACACACACACACACACACACACACACGGCTGTATTTTGTTTGGGTTTCTGGGAAGTGCGGTTTAATAAATGTTATAGAAGTGAAACAGTGGGGGAGAAAGAAGGCAGCGATGCCAAAGCGGGAGACGCTCTGTTCTCCACCAGACGATCTGTTTGTCTAATCTATCGCTTGTCGGTATGGATGGACCTTTTGCACACAACGTCTACTAAGGCCATGAACTATGACAACAGAAGCTTAGTCCATCTAACAGTTGTTGGCAGGGCCCAGTAAATAAGACTGGTTTTCATCGCATGGAATTCACATCATCATTAATCATTTCATGAAGTTCTATTTCAAATTATTGGACGCAGTCTTGCTACCTTCCTTGAACTTCTAGCACAAAATCTACTTGAGCCTGTTACACTGAAGGTATTTTCTGTCATCTTTCACAACTCAAGTTATAATAATTTAAATATTGAACTTTTTTTCCCATTTATGTCTGAATAATGGAAGAACAGAAAAGCCAAATAAAAAACAATGAAAAGTGACTAGATGGAGGTCATGTGGTTGAATTAACAGGTGAGACTGCTCCACAGGTTGTTGTAGGACGTTAGTCAAACTGTGTTATTCCCTTGTGTGTTCCCCTTGTTTTTAGGTGGATACCTGTAAAAATAATATATTTAATATATATAATATATATACAAATTAAAAGGGAATATGATCTCTCTTCATATGAAAATGAATATGAGCTTATTTGTGCCTTTCCCTCAGAGGAAACAAGTATGTTGGACGAGTCTGTGCTCAGCTGTTGTGTGGACTGGATAAACAATGACTGTGACCATATCCACTGCTACCAAGCAGGATTCCAGCACGTTGTTCTCTCTGAAAGTGATAACGTAGTGAAGGTTTGGACAAACCATTCAAGCTTTAATCTAGAGAGCAGCTCTGATTCTCTGTACAGCTAAAACTGTAAGTTACAGTAAAAAAGCTCAAACAGCTTTTGGCTTGAGACTTTAGCAGAGACAGTTTTCTCAAACTGAAGCATAACGAAACTCAAATATGAAAACATGTTCAAGGGGTCACCTTTAAATACAATTTGTTTCATATCGATTTCACTAAACCAACATGCGTAGGTGAAAACACATCAGCATTTCTTTCTGGTGTGACCCACATTTTTAAAGATTTGACTGGGAACAGGATAATGCAACATTAAATGTGTTTTAGTGCCTGTATGTAAACTAGTGTGTTGCTGGGCGCAAGCCTTTACCAGCCTGAAAGCTGGAAATCAAGTTAACAGCATGTTCATGAAAGACAAGAAAACAAATAGAACAGCAATCAAAGAAAGAATGTCTCAGCCCTGAGAGAGGCCGCTTGTTATGAGAGAGGGGCAAACTGTAAGTAACACACACACACACACACACACACACACATACACACACACACACACACACACACACACACACACACACACACACAGATGTGGTCGGGCTTTAGGCCAGGGAGAAGGAAACTCACATTCTTGTGATGGAAAGTCATGAAGTATCAGGTTCCAGAGACTTTGGCAGAGGCTGGAGAGCCCCGTCACCTCCCACCACCCCATCACACACACACGCACACGCACACACACACACACACACACACACACACACACACACACACACACACACACACACACACACACACACACAGGGGTCTGCTCAGCTCGGTACTTTATGAGGGTGGGTTTAACCTGCCATTTATGATCTAGTCAGATCAGTTTTTGGATCAATATGGTCTGAGGTTTTCATTTAATGTTCTTCATGTATGAGAAAAAGGGTAATTAAACGCAAGAGATCCTGGACCTTGTTGGTGTAATCCAATGTACAACTTTAGACAATAGAAGGAGGGACACAGTTGACGTGTAAGTCTGAATCCTGCCACTAGATGTCAGTATGAACCCAGTCTCCTTCATGCCAGTGTACGTCCATGTGAGGATGTACCATAGCTACTCAGTCTACAACTGTAAAGTTGGATTAACAAGAATGTATATGTCATTTATGTTATATAATATTTTATGTAATCTATGATGCCTATGACTGTAATTGCAGGACTGCTGCATGGCCATGAACACACTTACATAACTTCCTCATCTGGCAAGCTGTGAACTGTTAGGTAATCAGTGCAGAGACTGATGCGGTGACCTACTAAAACCCAGAGGTTTGTCCAATGTGGGTACATTGACTGCATCATGTGATGCACCTGGGCAACAGGACTGACAGGTTCAGTCTAATGCAAAACATTCTTTAACATTCATGTGAATTTGGGGATGAATAAAGTATCTATCTCTCTATCTTCTATCATTTAGCAGCAGCAGCGGTTACACTGATCTATTATTTCATGGTGATCAACTATTTTAAATACATTAAATGCTATATTTAAATAGGATTTACTACAAGATTATATGTTTTTCATATTGAGGTTCAGGTTAAGTTGAGATGGAAGTAGATAAAACATTGCCAGAAGAAGGCGCACTGTGAATGCTGTAACGCTGAACGTATTCCTGAAGAATCACTGAAACATTTAAACCATGGATGTAGCTGAAACAAGTAGCTGTAAAGTAGAAATATATGTAAAAGAAAGTAGAGCTGAATATTTGCGTAAGAAGCTGAAGCAGTTGAATTTCAAATTGAAAGCAGTTTATATTTAGATAGATTTTCTAGAATTGTTTGTCAACAATTATAAAGCATTTAAATGACTTTATGCAAACAGTTGATATTACAGTTGCGCTGTTTTTCCTTAAACAGCTGAAAAATATCTGGAAGTTGCTGAAACAATAAAAACACACATTCAACATGAAAGTAAATCGAGTAAAGTTAACATAGATTTGCTGAAAATGAAGAAATGCAGAAATAGATTTTTTTTCACATTTTCAACACAATTTCCCTGTTCTTCTATCTTACAAACCTTTCATTTGATTCTTGCTGAACAAAGACCCGTCTGGGTGGGACTCAAACTTGGGTTTACAGCTCCAAACACTTTTATAGCCACAGGAAACTGGTTGAGAAGCATAACTGAATATTACTGTAAAGCTGAAGGAGCTGAATGGGGAATGCTGCTGTGAAGTCTTTACAGTATTATCATATTTAAGATATTAATATCTGCTTCACCTCAAGCTGTGAGCCTCTAACTGTGTGTAACATTGGGGCCAAACATCAGCCCACAAACAGCATCTTATGTAACTTATTTATCTATTACAGACCTTAAGAAAAATGAAAACAAGCTTTCGTAACTTCTCATTAAGTAACAACTTGGTGGTTTCATTCTGCTCCTCGTTATCGTACATCAAGTCATTGTGTCATTTCCAAGAGGAAATTATACATAACAAAAGATTGAGTTACATAACACATTTGCGGAAGATAAAAAATAAATATGATAAGGATTTGATTGACACACTGACCAAGTTATTTGATTCCTAAAAATCATTTACGGGACTGTACATTTATGGTACAGTAAAACTCTTGTGTTTAGTTTAGTAGAAGTTTTTAACTTATTTTATTTTAATATATTATCACATTGGTTCTTTATTTCTCAGTCAGTTGACCTATTATTTCTGCCCTATAACTAGGTCAGTGCTCGACTTGATTCGATGGTGACTAGATGTCTGCTCTCAATCTATGCTGCTCATCAGTATGGCAACTATGCTGTAATTGTATGTAATGACCCAATAAACCCCACACCCATACGACTATGTGTTGTTTATGATTGTGAAACCTGGATATCGTGTGTTGATCACCATTCCCTGTGCCAGAATAAACAAGACGCTTTAATTCCACTGCTGCTCAGAGACACATCGGTAAAAAATGACTAAGCACATCTGCACCAGAACCACACACTTTACTTGACTACTTACTCTTTCTTACTGTATTATGCTGCACATTGTATTTTAATTTAACAAAGAATACTGAATGATGACAGTTCATGTATTTGCAATTGATCATGAATAACTGGTCTGACACATTTGACTGTGGGAGGATTTCTTACTTTGACTAATATTTGATTTCCTCTGACTCAGTGATGATGCTCTGCAGAACGCTGCTGTGGCAGGTAAACACCTTCCTCCTCCTCCTCCTCCTCCTCCTCCTCCTCCTCCTCCTCCTCCTCCTCCTCCTCCTACTCCTCCTCCTCCTGGTTTGGCACCTCAGCTTTTTCTATTAAGAGTTTTAACATTTAATGTGGATGCCACGCTGTTGTTGACCAGATTTCTACTGTTGCTTGCTGCTGTATACAGTAGAAGCATAAAGCTACAACAAGCAAAGGATGCAGACGTATAGAAAAATAATGCACGTTTCAAAGCAATGATCTCAGCGTATTTAAGATTACATTCGATTCTTTGCTCTATTTCAAACCAAAACTAACTAACTAAACTACAGAGACAGCATGAATTCCTTTCTGCTACAGTGTGTTACCTGTATAATCTGTTATCTTTCTAACAGTTGACACACTTTCTGAGTTGCGTGGACCTTGCTTTTGGTTTCTTTACATTATTTGTGTTGTTCATTTGACCTATATATTTTTTGGCCTCCCCTTCATTAGCTGCAATTCACATTTTGAGCAGTGGTCTGAATCCGAATGCTGGTACTGGAACTTTAATCTGCGATGCCGATGAGCTGAGACGTGACTGTGCAGTGTTCTGTATGTAATGTATTTTGTAAAGCTCCAGGAAGGTTGGACAGTTATAATGAGCATCCGTGTGTTCACAAGGCTAAAAAGCTTCATTTCATAGAAGCAGGCCACAAAACAACACTCCTCTACTGTATGTGCGTCAATTAAGGGAGGCGATTACGTCTCTGCTTCTGTTTGTTAGTCCTAGAGTGACCTGGGTGTGGCGGCGGCCGTCACTGCTCAGAAGAGGATGAGCGGAGGAAACGGTTGGGAGGCAGCGGAGGGACAATAGGTGGGGTTTTCTCTGCAGCTCGTCGCTATAAATGTCATCAGAGGAGGTTTCTGAAACACAGCTGGGTGGAAGCTGGCAGTCAGAGGAGCTTGAGTCTGCCCTGCGACATATGCCTGGATTACTCCACACAAAGGTAAGGGGCACCCGGGTGTGAAAGCGTGAATCAGTTCACATGTCTGTTTAGAGAAGTTTTTAGGCGATCAATAAACCACTAACTCTAATAACGCGGGGTGACGTTTAGCATTATTATAGATTCTTCTTTTTCCTTTCAACCTTTTCTTAAATAGAATTATAAAACTACTAGGAAAGTATTTTTAAATATCCAAAATACACATTTAAAATTAAATAGGATTATATTTCTTTATCTTTTCAGGCTGAGAAAATGAAGGTACAGTGACATTGTGTGCATTTGGGAAATTATATTTCATTCTACAGATTCCACATGCATGAAGATTTCCTTTCATTATTCACAGTCTGTACAGAGGTGACCTTGATTTGCTGCTTCTTTCAGGATATTCAGAAGAATATCAACTGCACCACTGCCACCAGCCCTCCCTCCACCGACCAAACCGTGAGTCTGCGTCCGCAGCTGACAAAATAATCCAGTTGCTTACTGTATGTGGGCACGAGTAAAGCAAACGTTGTCTCATCAGGAGCTCCATCCACTCATGGCCGACTCTCACCAGCCGCCTGAGAACCCGCAGGCTCCCGCCAAGGAGCAGGCTGCAGGAGCCACGGCGCTGCACAGGGCCGCGTCCCGCTTCCTCAAAGGGGCGTCCTACTTCGCCGGAGACATGAAGGTGTTCGGGAAATGGATGGAAAGTAAGTCGGCGCCGTCCGGATCCACGCAGAGGCAGCAGTAAAATAGAGGCTGACGCGTAAACTATTAGTGGCTCGTCGTTATCTGGTCCTGAAGCTCTGCACGGTTGCACGTCTGGTATCCGCCCGGAAGCCCTTCGCGCCGCTCTGGAACCCGGCCAACGCCTGCGCTTTATCTCTCCATCTTCTAGAACAGTTCATCCTGCTGCAGCTGCTGGACTGGGTCCTGCGCGGAGCCGCTCAGGTCATGTTCGTCAACAACCCGCTGAGCGGCCTCGTCATCTTCGCGGGCCTCGTCGTGCAGAACTACTGGTGGGCCCTGAACGGGTTCGTGGGCACGCTGGCCGCCACCGTGTCCGCCCTCATCCTGCAGCAGAACAGGTTGGAAAGTCGCCCGTGTCACGCGTCAGCCGGGTCCGGTAAGGCGTGGGACAAGGCTCAGGGTCAGTAACTCACGTCACTTTCCCCCAGAGGTGCGATCGCTGCCGGGCTGTACGGCTACAACGGCATCCTAGTGGGTCTGCTCATGGCAGTGTTCTCCGGCGCGGGGGACTGGTACTGGTGGCTCCTGCTCCCCAACGTCTTCATGTCCATGATGTGGTGAGCGCGGATGAGATCGACAGTAATGTGTGAAATGAAATGTGCACGGGCGCTGCTAACGCGGTCTCGCTGCCCCCTCAGCCCCGTTGTGTCCAGCGCCCTGGCCTCCATCAACAGCCGCTGGGACCTGCCCGTGTTCACGCTGCCCTTCAACATCCTGGTGTGCCTCCACATGGTCGCCACCGGCCACTACAACCCCTACTTCCCCCAGGTCCTCATCCAGCCCCGCTCTCAGGTGCCCAACATCACCTGGGCTGAGATGGACGTGGCGAAGGTGAGCGGCGGGTGGTCGCGGTTGCCTGCGTGAGTGTGCGTTGCTGTGCGCAACTGTGCTAACTGCCTGCGCCTCTGCTCCAGCTGTTCGAGTCCATCCCGGTGGGAATAGGCCAGGTCTACGGCTGCGACAACCCCTGGACGGGGGGCATCTTCATCATCTCGCTCTTCATCTCCTCCCCCATCACGTGTGCTCACGCTGTCCTCGGATCGGCGGTGGGAATGGTGTCGGGTGAGAGGCTGAATTTGACTGACTCCTTTTACCAGAAAGGCCCCCGATGAGCAGCTAACCTGGCGTTTGTTGCGCAGGCCTGGCGCTGGCAGCTCCTTTTAAAGACATTTACTTCGGCCTCTGGGGGTATAACTGTGTGCTGGCCTGCATCGCCGTTGGAGGCATGTTTTACGCTTTGACCTGGCAGGTGCACCTTCTCGCCGTTACTTGTGGTAGGTTCCTGCACGTCGTGCACGCTGCGGCGAGAGTGGTGGGGTGTCTGAGCCTAATCCTGCCCGTGTGTTCCTCCGCAGCTTTTTTCTGCGCGTACCTCGGCGCGGCCATTTCCAACATCATGTCCAGGGTAGGCTCACTCTTGTTCCTCGCTGCTTTGTACATAACCGACCCACGATGAGGCCCAGCTGACGAGTTTTCCTCCCACAGTTTGGCCTTCCAGCCTGCACCTGGCCTTTCTGTCTGTCTGCGCTCACCTTCCTCCTCTTAACGACGGGCACCAACAGGATCTTCAAGCTGCCACTGGCCAAAGTCACGTACCCCGAGAAAAACCTCCACTTCTTCTGGAAGCTCAGGAAGCAGGAGAAGCAGGAGAGGGCTCGGAAGGAGATGGAGGATCAGCAGAAAGCGGTCGAAGAACAAGACAAACTAAATGAGAAAGAGCAACTGAGGCTGGAGATTGACAGACAGGAAGAAGGACGAGCAGCAAGTGTGTCGGAAGAAATCAGAAACCCAGACGTAGCAGAGGTCACGTTTGCTGATTATGTGTGAGGCTCCACTTCAGTAAAAGAAAAGGACAAAACTGCTACTGATGAATGTAATGTGTATATAGTGTATGTAATAAGTGTAAATATTAGAGAAACTGGAAAATAAAGGTTGAACTGGCTGATATTTTGCTGTACAAGTTCACTGTATATTTTAATCCATTTATTTACTTTTGCAAGGAAAGCTTGAAATTGAATATGAATTTCTGTAATAAAAAGGTATAAAAGGTCTCAGACTCATTGTTTTCACACAGACCTAAACACTTGAATGAGTAATGTCTTACTCATCATCTTACCATCACCTTACACAGTAATGAAACTGAATTTGTTGGACGTGTTGGAAGTCATAGAGTCAATTTTGAAAAGCAGATCAAAATAGAGACCTTTTATTGTTGATAACATTTGACCTATTGCATTTGCCTAATATTTTTATGAAAAGGTTGAATAATCTAGCAGGACAGGGGCAAAGCAGGAGATCCATCCTCTGCATGTGTTATGTCTCTAGCTTCAATCTTCAGCCTCCTCCAGCTCTTACTGCTGTCACTGCCTTCGCCTCCAGGGCAACGATGGTCTCACTGCCGTCTCATAAACTTCTCTATTACACTCATTACTTACTTACTCACTCACCCAAAGTATTTAAACACTTCCACACCTTGCTGCTGCCTTCACTTCCACCAGCTTAATGCAAATAAAAGATCGGTCAACGTGGCCAAACTGCTAAGACCTGCATAAAGGTCTCAGTAATGCTGCTAACTCTGTGTGTGTGTGTGTGTGTGTGTGTGTGTGTGTGTGTGTGTGTGTGTGTGTGTGTGTGTGTGTGTGTGTGTGTGTGTGTGTGTGTGTGTGTGTGTGTGTGTGTGTGTGTGTGTGTGTGTTTCAGGTGGGTGAGCGGACACGTGAGCGCGTGTGGCACATGTTGGAAAAGGCCAGAGAGTCATGTGAAGCTGGAGCTGCCGTGTTCATCGTTAGCGCTTGACATTTAAACATCATTCAGCAAGAAGACGTTGGGCACATTCTGGAGCCAGTTGAACTTCAGATGGAGGATAATAACTAGATTCTGCCAACATAAAAATGTGGTATGACAGTCATTCAGTCAGTCGGGGGCGGTGATACTGTTGAAAGCATTTACTGGAGTAAAAGTGGAAGAATTATCAAAAGCTAAATTTATATTTAATCATTTAGTTTGCTGGTGATTAATTTCCCACAGTTGGTTGACGACATCTCTGCTTCATAAACCACAGCCACAACTATTGTATTGTTTGATTGGATTTGTTTGATTGTCAAACCTATTTAGTGCTGTTTTACAACTGGCATTGATGTACACAAAATCATAAAATCAAACTAAAAGTCAACTCTTGGATGATTTATTTCATTATCTTTCTGGAACCAACAGCAATCTACTGTAACAATAGACTGACAGCAAGTGTTAATGAAGCCTTTATTAATTAGAGTCCATCACCTTACACAGTAATGAAACTGAATTTGTTGGACGTGTTGGAAGTGATAGAGTCAATTTTGAAAAGCAAATCAAAATAGAGACCTTTTTCTTGTTGATAACATTTGACCTATTGCATTTGCCTAATATTTTTATGAAAAGGTTAAATAATCTAGTTTAAGAACTGACTGTTCACTCGCTATCAGATCTGTTTCGTCCTTGTACCAAGTGCTTTCGGTGTTTCAGCAACTGGTGCATGAAGTCATGTGCTTCCAGAACATTCACAGTATTTAAAATAGAGCAGCCCCGTATCTACTCACCAGACTGATGATGTGATGGCAGCAGGCGCACGGCATCACGATATTAGAATTAGTGAGGACAGATTCACAAAAGCAGCACAAATAGTTCACACGCATGCTGAGGATGCATCTGTCACGCTGTTCATGGTTCCTCGTGCAAAGACCTTCTCCAAGGTTCTATCGCTTGTTCTATCAGACATTTTATCTCCCAGAATCATACCTGGAACACCAGGACTGCTGATAGTGTCAGGCTCATCTGCCTGTTGGAGCACATGTGCATAGTTTGAAAAGGTTGTTCTAGAACGAGCTGTTACTGAAAGGTGTCGTCAGGCGTAGAACAATGGACATAACTGAGAAATCGCCTGAGTGTGTGACCAGCTGCATTCAGCAGCATTCAGCAGCATTCACAAGACAAAAGTGCTGATGTCACATGAGCTTTTTAAATTCGCATCCACTGCCAGTTGGATTTCATGGACGTCACACACCTAAAATGATTATGAACACTCAGCCAGTGTTGTATAAACACAATTAGAAAGGCATTAACAGACCTGAAAATATATGACAAAAACAGTATGAGAGCTTTAGGTTCATGTATGTCATGTAGGTTATTTGGCATCGTACAGTAGCAAGAATGTTTGCTACATTTCGTTTCATGCTCTGCAGCATAAATACAACACGGCATTGATAACAGTGTGTTAAATGTTACTGAGTTACTTGAAAGTCTAATTACATGTTAAATGATTCAAACACCAATCCGCATTTTACCACACTTTGGCGCAGCATTGTGATACGTACATGACCTATTGGTTCAGTGTGCAGTATTTAATTAATTTCTACTAAAGGAGAAGACCGCAGCAGAACACCTCCGTCAAAAATCATTTTAAGTCTTCAAGCAAAGGTATGTGAGTTATTTAGTCACGTGACCGATGACGGGTAGTCAGCTTTTCTCAGCTATCGAGAAATTGCTAGAAAATTGATTTGTGGGGTTGTGGAATGTGGACCTAAAAGCCTCCATCACCTCTCGTAGCAACACGTGTCCTTACGGATACCAAGTGAGCTGAGTACTGTGCACATGACAGAAACCCTCCATTGTTCCTAAAAATAATTAACTTACATTTAAACATTTTAAATTATGTCACCTTTACTTTACTCAAGGCGTCAGTTCTCTGTAAACTCTGTAAACACTGACTGTTTTGGCCATGAAGGACCATAAAATATCTTGGGTTCAAAATACTGTACAGAAGACGCTGGCCACACATTATCAGAAAACAGCTTTTATTTACTGTATATTTTGTTCACATAATCAGCAACACTGTTTTAAAAGCATTTGCAGCATTTCAGTGAAGGAGAATGTGATCAGGTGTAGATGACCTCCACTACAGTCTTGGCCTCGCTGATTGTACAACCTTAACAAACCGATGCACCTGACCAAGATAGTTCTTAACTGAGCAGAATATGGTGAGAAATCACAGTGTGGTATGTGTTAATAAAGCTGAATAACTGATTCCTGGCAGGTCTACCACAAAAAAACAATACGGGTCACAACGAGCCATAGTGCTGTACTTAAAGCCCCTGATCTTAAGCAGCCACACAAACCAACCAATAAGAGTAACTGAACCTAAATCTTACAGTACTGGTGTTCTTCTAATAAACTGGACAAATTCCTGATAACAGTTTTTAAATAAAAAGGACAAAAACTCAAACTTAATATACTGTAAGATGCAAGTCGACTGTAACAGTGATGGAGTAAACAAGTAAAGGCTCTGAATAAAATGTAGGGTGAATGTACCCTTAATAAACATCTTGGAGCAAACGTTCAGAGACATGTAAAGACACTGAATAAATAGCTGGGCTACTATTCATTCTCAGTAGATTTATATGGGAGTAACTTTGTATTTTAGCTGGTCAACAACAGCTTGATGGAAAAATAACAGAGCTGACAATCTTAGACAGGCTATACCTTCAATGTGCACATTAGCCCTTAAACATTCACATTCATAAGCCAAAGACCTCTGTGCTATGGTCTAAACTCTAGAAATACAGTTAGAAAATTTGAAAATGTACATATTGTCCCTTAACCTTTATCTATATACACACACATACACACAACCCAGTGAATCATGTTCAATCAATCAAGATATTTAAACCACAGGGTTTAGCATATTTACAATATAATTACAAGTTTAGAAGCAAAGAGAGTAAAACAATGAGTCTGTACAGTGGCAAATAAAAGGAACACCCTAAAACTTGATAATCAAAGTTAAACCTTATGAAGGTTTAATTTAAAGTAAAAAAACATGAATGAAAATGAGCATTTGGTTCCAGTGTGCAGTGCCTGCCCTTCTGTAAGACACATTCTGGTTGACTTTAACTTGCACAGTTGTGCAGTACGCCATCTACTGTACACAGCAGGAAGGTCTCTCAGTACATTCAATTAATGACAGGACAAGTTTGGTATTTTCAGCTGTCATTCAACCAATCTTCTAGCCCACCTAGCGCTAATATAGTAAATGTTTCCAATTGTGACTGACATGATCCAGACTGACAAGTAGCTTTGATTGTTTCTACATACAGATAATCTTTATCAAGGTCAATTAAAGTTAATCCTAAAGTAACTTTAATGCAACAGTAATCCCAACTTCTCATTTCTAATGCACATTGCACAGACTTGTAGCCATTATACAGCTCATAAAGTTGAGTGCCTGAGTGCAAAATAAACGAAAGAAGAAAGGGTGAAGCAGATTGTCTGCTCAGGTATGAGGTCTATATGAGAGCTGCAGAGGAGACGTTTGGTCAATAGCATAAAAGCGCGAGGAGTCCATGTTTGAGTCCGACAGCTCCCCATCAGACACACAATTAGAACCACCCTGAGCTAACCAGTACAACTCACAGAACCAATCTCTGAAACCTTGTACACACAGGCTGAGAGACAGTCCTACAATAGTGCAAACACTGCTGTTGTCTTGACGACATGCTGCCAGTTAATAGGGCAGAGACTGGATGGTGCTCTTGTATTACAGCCACGTTTGCATTATAGGCAGATTCCTGTCCATCCAGCGCTGGTTCAGCCGGATGGTCTCTAAAGCTTCCTGCACACTTCTCATCTGAGAGCCACGATCCTTCAGACTAGAGAAGAAACCCTGCACCTGCACATAATACAAAACTCCTTAAAACATGTCTGATAGTGAACAGCTAATCTATAAACAGATTCCCTTGCAAAGACCGTCATTTACACTGTAGTATAAATGTAAAAAAATACAATCCTTACTTGCTCAAGTTGGGCGTGTGTAGAAAATTGAGAGGTGGCAGATTGGATGACTGTCTGGATGGCAAAGGAGCCAACAGAGAACCTAGAGCAAAAAAAAACAATTTTGTAAAACAACCCTAAAATGTATCCGCAGTTATAGTCAGTACGGAGCTGACGGGGGTAACCTACTTCTCTATGAGGTGATCCCAATTCTGTTGTATGAAATCCCAGGCAAACAAATAACCAGCAAAGCCATTGGATACAATGCTAATAACCAACGGCAACTCCTGTGTCGGAATGATGTCCCCCTGCAGAGTTGCCTTTAGAAGCCTAAACACACCAATAAGAAGCCAATATGTAACTAAGGAACAATAATGATTGTGGTCAGAAAATACAAATAAACACTCACCAAACTATACGCTTTGCATTTTGAGTGGATGCTAAGCCCCGCAGCATTTTTCGCTTTTCTGAATCATATGTAGCATGTCCATACATGCTGAGCAGGGTTGACCAGTCTTCATCAGACTGAGCAGCTACATTGAATACGACTTGCTGTAGATCACCTGGTATCCTACTTTAAACACAGATATAGTTTATAACTAAGATTAGGGGTAGTTATTTTTTTAATGTACAAATATGTAACGCAAAATATAAAACTCTAAAATATTTCATGTGTGTTTTTTATACCAGATACCTTTTGTTCTGAGCAAACTGTTTGAACAGTTCTCTGGCTTTCTCAATGCAATTTTTTTGTTCCAGGCTACAGGCCACTTCCAGTAGGGCTGAGCGCAGCTCCTGTTTAGATATACTGGCCTCCTCTTCCCATGTTTGATTGTCCACCATAGAACCAAAGAGATCCAGGATATGAGTCTATGCCATGTAATAAAAACAACAACAACAAATGCATTTTTACTTTACTTCTAAACGTCTAAAGCTAAACATTTTATTTTGATATTTAATTTTGGTATTATGGAAATATTGCATGGGAGTGGATGAACTGTACCTTCATGCGAGCCAGAAGCTCCTGCTCTTGTCTCTTTTCAAGCAGCTTGTAGACACTTTTGAGCTGTAACAAGGCCTCTATCACAGGAGTACTCTCAGTTTCATTGGACATGTAGTTCAACAAGTTCAGGACTTCATGAAAGGACACACGTTCCAGTCTGTTGACAGCGTGCAACAATTATGAAGACACATAAAAAATAAAAACCAAGTACCAGAATTTAAACGTAGTCTTCCCTTTTTGACACTTAATGCAATAGAGGAGAAACAATTCATCCTTTTATACCTGGAGAGAGCAAAGATGTTGTGTATCAGCGAGGCGCGGTCGTCATTTGTGAGGACGCTGACGTTGTGAGACAAAGCATCGGTAAGAGCAGCCCAGCCCTCAGCTCCATAGTGGACAATGTAGAAGCCTGTGTTTCTGTAGTTTAACTTCAGCCATTTTACACTTTTTGGAAGCTTAAAAGTGTCTGAAAACACAAACACACGTAAAAGATTTACTGTCTGGTTCACAAATGACAGAATTTACTTCAATTTCAAAACCATCCAGTTGTTTTGACAGGCACTACTGTAATGGTTCATTTTCACTCATCTCTTGTATAGCACAACATTGCATCTGATGTAACTGAATGGCAAAAGCATGTTTTACCTGACTTGGTCTTCAGAGTGAACATTTTTCTGCACAAAGGGCCGACACTACAGTCATCAGTTACATACGTCACTGGGATATTCCACAAGCTAAAAAAAAAAGAAAACCATTTGTATTGCACATGCTTTGCTTCTATGTTGTGTGTGTTTTTTATGATTCAACTCACCTGGATGTACGCGTGGCATTGTCTGATGTCAGAAGGAAATGCTCCTGTGTGAGGGTCACCTCATCTTCTTTGAGGCTTACAGTGACCAGTGGGAAGCCTTTTTGTGATGTCCATGAGCTCATCATCTCTGACACATTCTCGTGCTGTGTTGAGACCTCAACCTGGTGAGGACAGGAACAAAACTCTATATGTGCTATATTTGTATATAAAATATATAAAATGCACATCTGATGTTTAACACTAATTTAATATTAGTTTTGACAAAACTATCCTGTGATTTCACTTCCCTTCATAAGGGCATGAGCAAAGGACCAATAAATGATCTTTATTGTATTATAGAATATAATCGGAGTGATTCTGCTTTTTCTTGATAATGAATCTCATAGTTAATTTCCCTCCAGGGACAATAAAATTGTACAAATGCAGCAGGGAGTCAATGAATGAAAGTAGACAGATTAATAAACTATTAATAAAAGCTTTAAAGCACAAAAAGCGCACACACACCTGTGTAAGGCTGTTCCAGAGGCCATCGGTGTCCGTGTTTGATTCATTGAACTGTTTAAGATATTGAATTATACCCTTTCTGAACTGTTGCTCCCCTGAAAGTGAGGCGTTCAGCATCAGAAGAATGGATGCACCCTGGAAGTCACAGACAAAGAGCTTCTGTGATAATCTGATCCAAAAACCTGTCATTATATTAATGACAGTAACATTTACTAATGACAATAACATTTACCTACTATGGTCCAGTAGGCAAATTTCTTGCACAGATAAACAACTGGATATGAAATCGAATTATCCAACGAAACTGCACCAACATTATTTATCCAATAAAAACATACCTTTTGATAGGAGATAACGTCAAACATCTCCTCCACCTGGTCCTGTGAATTCACCTCTGTAGACAATGGGTGGGAGGAGTTAAGCGAATCTTTGTCCAAGGCTCTGAATCGTGTTGCCAAAAACAAATTTCCCTGTAAATAAGTGCAGACAGAGTACAGAGTAAAGTATAAAACAGAGTTATTAATTAATTCTCAGCAGAAACTGCTTCATGAGTTACTGATCCTTAAACTGGCACTGATAAATCCTCATATCCACTTGCTCTATTTTTTTTGTTGCCATTTGGTGTTTGATATATAAAAGTAATTGAAATTAAGAGTCAGATGTGTGAACTTACAATGTCAAGCTCGGGAAACACTGACTGTAAAGACATATACTCCATGTACGTGGCAAAGCCTTCGTTGAGCCACAGGTCATTCCACCAGCACATAGTTACTAGGTTTCCAAACCACTGCAACATAACATCAGGCATAAACACCCAGCTAGATTGCCTCCAAAATTTCCACTCATGAAAAAAAAAAAACAAATTTAAAACAAACAAATTTACCTGATGGGCAAGCTCATGTGCTATGATGTAGGTTACTAATTGCTTTTCCAAAGCAGACGACTGTTTGCCCACCAGCAGGCTGGTCTCTCGAAAAGTGATGAGCCCCCAGTTCTCCATGGCTCCTGCCAAAAAGTCTGGTATGGCAACCAAATCTGTCCAGAGAGAAAGGGAACATGTTTGTGTGTGGGCTTTTGTCTACATTTGCTCTACATGAACTTAAAGCCATGTGTCTCTACACCACTAGCATTACAAAATGACCTTTTAGAATGAAAGTCTAGGCACTTTGTGTAATGTGCAGATGTGTGAATGTGTGTAATCACCTAGTTTTTTCAGGGGGTAATGAATTTCAAAGAAGTTATTGTAATACACCAGGAGTTTAGAGGCTGCTTCCAGTGCATACTCAGTGTGTTCCTGCTTCTCTGGCACAGAGTGCACAGACACCTTAAACAATAAGACCAATATGAATTATACAGACAGGTCATCAGCAGAAATGCAACATTACTCCAACATATACAATTGGAACTGAAGACAGGAAGTATCTGTGTTATACCTACCAGAGTGCCTGTGACATTTTTGCTTATATGAGTGAAGTTAGCCACAGTGAACGCCACCAGGTAGGTGCTCATTTTGACACTGGTTCTTTCAAACTCATCCAAAAAGAGGCCAGTAGGAAGTTGCGTAGATTTGGCCTGGAAAATACAACACAAGGTTAGGTTGTGTTCCAACTAAAGCTGGTGATAAACTGTAAATCCTAATTACACTACAAGCAAAAGCAACCAATGAATAATCTGTGATCTGAGAGGTCATTATGAATCACACTGGGAATGGGAATGATGAATTCCTCAACAGCAGGACTGATGTAATCTAGAGAGACTGAAACTGTTAACTGTTTAACTAGTATCTGAATAATAATATGTCAGCCTAAAGCAATATTTGATTTACGCACACAGTACAAAGCATAGCAACATACAGAAAATATAAATACATCTAGACCTACTGCATGTTACAGTACTGTACCTTAGGCATATTGGAAAGAGTTGTGTATTCAGGTTTTCTGCTGATTTTAATCAGAAAGGTGGCTTTGAATGATGGCTCATCAAAGCAGGGAAAGGCCTTTCTAGCTGACAGTGGCTCAAATTGGGTTGCAGCTAGAACCCTGGAGTTAAAACAAAAGTGATTACAGTAAAGTAAATTAGATGTAGATGTACATTCAGTAATGTTCTAATGTTTGGTTATGACCAAAGTTTAGATGTAAACATACATGATACCATTCTTGCAGAATATTGCAAAGCTCCTACACTGCAGAACATGTCATACTGTAGCTACTATTACTGTAAGTAACCAGAGTACAACCAAATCATGGAGTGTACCTTTTGTTTCCATCTTTATCAGAGTATGAACTATTGTAGAAGCCACCATAGGTGTGCGAGAGATTGGCGGCATACTGGATGGTCAGAATACCGTACTGGCCTGCTTTTAGATAGTCAGGGAACTTAATGGCCAACTGTTCATTGGGTTTGTACTCCAGTACAGCCACATCCTTGACCTGCCCATCACCCACCTGAAAACAAGAGAAAATATTACTTAACAACAAACAGAAGACATAAAGGAAACATTTTGAATCAATTAATTTAATGCACAAATGAACAGTCATCTTTTTTCAGTCCCACCTTAAATGTTGCTTTGGTAATGTTGAGATTAGCACCGTGCAGAACAACACGCGTGGTGTTGTGAAGCACAGACATGTTGATAACAGTTTGGCCAGTGAAAACCATGTTATTGAGGTCAGGGTTGAAGGTGAGCTCATAGCTAACAGGACTTATGCTTCGAGGCAGCCGAAACTTTGCCCATGGAAACGGTTCACCATTTGTGGACAAAGGATAGACTGGCTCCAAGGGACTTGTGTTATCTTTCTTAGGACATCCTGCCTGCAAAAGGATGGTCGGTTAGAGTTAGCAAGTAAAAATGTTATGACAAGAAAAAATCTGGTTTACACATCCAAATTACCTTAGTAAAGGTGCATCCAGGTAAGAGTTTCAGTACCATGATCACAGAGACCAATATGAGAAGGAGTAGTGTACACACAACCATGGTACGAGCTGAGGGTCGTGAACATGACCTGAAAACAACAAGAGTTGCACATCATCTCCCTTTAACTCTTCTCAATTATTTTCTGCCCCCCCCCCCTGCAGGAAGAAATAAACATTTTGCCCCCCCATCTCAGAATTTGATAAAAAGCTAAATTCTTTCAGCTTCATATGTTAAAGGTAGATCCAAACCTACAACCTCGGCATCAACAGCATAGCACACTAACCAATGCTCCAAACAGTTGGCAACGATTGTTGCCAATATTCGTCACGTTGCCAGCCGTCACCAGCAACTTATCAGTGTGATTGGGGTGTAATGTCTTTAAGTGACGCCTTAACTTATTTGATTTCATGCTGTCTGCTGCCAACACTATTAGAGTAGGCCCCACTACTTGAAAAACACTGCTTTAACTTACTTATACTATTAATGAGGCGAATTACAGTATGGAGACCAGGGACTATGGAAATAAAGGTTAAAACTTGGTACTCAGGCTGCTCAGCAAACTAAAACACCTTACGGACGCCAAAAAGCAATTGCTTTGCATCTGCATAAGTTAGAAACTAATTCCTAGTTACCTTTAGTCACATCATAATCAGCCATTTTTAATATGTAATGTGCCAATGTCACAAAATTACAGTAACATTGAGATATAAAGATAATTTATTACAGATTTTTGTCTTCATGCATCAACTGAATTCTATCATGATTTTATCAGTAACCACTGTCAATTCTTTCTGCAGCTTATTTCACAGAACTTAAAACCAAGAGTTTTACAGTGTATCACCTGGATGGAGTTTGTCTGCTGTACGGGGAAGAGCTCGATCTGTGAGCAGAGCTACGGTTCATGAAGGACATGCCAAGCAGGCGGGCAGAAGATTCGCAATCCTCCTCATCTTCGTCCATGTCATTCTCCCCGAGGCCTCGCACAAGTAGTCGTGAGCTCCGGGGCTCATACACCACCTCCTCCGGGTCAAGAGCAGGAAAGGTCTATAAAAAGCATGTACAGTATTGTCTTGCTATTTTTGTTACAACCCAGTTAGCGTAGGTCTCCCACTGACTATTCTTTAAAATGAAAGTGCACACATCATGCATTGAATAAGCAAACACAGGCATACTGGAAATGTATTGGAGTCGTTGGCCAAATCCACCACATCGGGCTCTTCTTCAAACATGCTATTTTCAATCATGTTCCTTGGAAGGTTGGTTCGCTCTGAAACATACAGAGGAACAGAAAGCTGTCAAGATGCCTAAAAGAGGAAATACAGAGGTGACAGAGCAAAAACCTAATGAATCTACAGTATATGCTGACACAAAGTATGTGAAGGGGTTTTCAGTGTCCAGTGTTTTTCAAAGGGTTCATGTTAAATCATGGTCATATTTTACACAAAGCCAATACTTAACACAAAGAAATGTTTTTGTCACGGAATAAGAAACCACATTTTGGAGTAACAATCCAATGGCTTCTTACATTTTCTGTTACTAAACCTGCAGTATTTCCTGATCCTTTGACCTAGATACAGTAGAACAGGTTCATCAAGCTGCTAAAGTATATTCATTTATATAAGTGAAGTGCCACCAAACAAAGAGAAAACATATACAAATACTGTATAATGAATATACATCATCCAACCATGTTACATTCTTCTACACACTAACCCATGTCACGACCATCATGAGGACAGCTACATTCTGTCTTACAGAATCCACATAATCTTTTTTAAGGAAGATTCGTTTCTCACAAAGTCTGAAAACAATCTAAGGCATGTTCAACTTCCTAATTTAATAACGAAAGTAGGAAAATGCTTTGCTATGCACATCTTATGGTCTCACTTAAATTCCATTTACGATAACAAATGCTAAAGACAATGCTTCTTCAGTCTCCATTGGTAAAAGATTTGAGTGAATAACACAGAAAAACTGCTTTTAAAGTGCTGCACTTTTTACACACAAACAATAACATTAATAATTATTAATTACTGTATGGGCTGTCACCATATCTCTTCCTGGATGACACGCTCTGGTATAAATTTTTAGGCTACGAGCTAAGTAGGAATTAATTTGTCATTTCTAAGAAAGCATAAGTAAAAAAATAAAACCTATAGAAACACATCAAAGTCTCAATTATTTCCCCTATACATGTATGCAACAGTCATACCAAAGAAGATTAATTATTTCATCTACAAAATATAACAATTTCAGCCAGAAAAGCAGGAGGCATAGTGCCTATAATCTAGACTATAAATGCAAAACACACCAGATAAATTTCCATCATGAATCAATCAAAATCTGAATGTGAAAATGTGAGGTTGGTCTTTCACTAAACTATTGTAACTGTAAAAGAGGAAGTTAAACTGATGTGATTTGGTTGTGGCTTTTTTGCATCAGAAAGCTCAGCCTCAGCTGTTAAAGTGTGCACTGGCTTTTGAGTGTTTTAATGATAATATTGTTTACTGATCTTCTGGACAATAGATGTGTTTACTATACTTTACAGTTGGCTTCTGGTAGTTTGGGCTGCCATGACCTACTGTATCAGCTTTCCGCACTAACTCACACTGTGGTTAATATCAAGAAAACAGGCAGAACAGAGCTGCTGTGTTTTAACAGATAACTTGAGTTCACACTGTGAATCTGTCTCCAAAGAGGAAATCGCTCAAGCTCTTGTGTTTATTTTTTTCTTCACCCTTATTAAGTCAAAACACTACATTAATATTGTTGGTTCACGAACATCATATGCACATTGAGTTTATAAAAAAGATACATTGCTGTGGCGTAAAATATAAGTATGATCGGACAGAAACTGAAACTGGGATTAAAACAGCCTCTGTGAAAAACGGAAAACATAAATACAGCTAATACGTTGTCATTAGTAAAGCCCACTCCTCGGGACGTATGTCCTCGGGTGAATGTCACTCCCAGTGGGCTCGCAGCAGTTACGTCCCGTAACGTTAAGTTATTAGCCGGCCTGCTGCTATTAGCTCGCTGATACTGAACGTTACCTAACAATGCCTTTCCTTACCTGTACTATCAAATGGATCCATGGTCAGACGCCTCAGAGAGCTCTCCGTGAACAGCTTCCCAGCACCTCGACGAACGTGATGTTCGTCTAACCGGCCACCACCCACCGCAGGCTGTCGATAAACAGCAGCCTAACGTTACGCTCACAGCACTTACGTTAGCTACGTAGTAGCTAGCTCGCAACTAGCCAACTTCTGACGACTGTAACTGACTGAAAGACATTCGGTTAACGAGCTAGCGCTAGCTAATTGCTGTAACTTTATCGCCCATATTTGTGTTAAATAAATAGGTCAGGGCTTCCTAAAATACCGATTCTTGCTGTATAAACTTGAAAACAAATCTCCTAAGACGGCGGTAAAAAAACTAACCAACCACCAAGTGTCACTTTCCTTCCTCTCCGACCAGGCAGTTGTTGACAACCTCCCGTCAAATCACAGTCGTGACATCCCATTGGACAATACGACGGAGAGGCGGGGCCAAACCGCCACACGCGCACAAACGTCTCGTAGCTCTTATGCCCTTTTATGAAGTCATACTGTTTTACATTAGTTTCATCAAGGTTTGAGTGTTACCTGCTGTTTACACCAGTTTATTTAGTGTTTCAGTTGATTCACTATTGTACTGATGTGAAATAAATAAAACAATATATTGACTCTATCATATGTACTGAGTATCTTTAATCACGTTAGAGAATCGAACTAGTAGGTTCCTGGGCACAACACTGGCCACACAGGACCTTTCAGTAGTGACTGTGAAACCGAACCTGCTGACAAATGCTTGCGATCATCTTGTGTTCTTGCCATGTCAATATCAGACAGGCACATGTACCCTTATTCATGACTTTAATCATTTGACCCCAGCTTCTGCTGGGGTTCAGCAAGCACTGATCAGGAAACGCAGGGCCAGCTCTGTCCTGCCCACTGGAGTCTGCAGAGGTGGTGGGTGAGAGGAGAGGAGGAAGTTGGTCAAGCTGACATCCATTGTGGACGATGCCTCCCACTGCTGCATCAGACAGTGGAGGCTCTGTGCAGGTCGTTCAGCGATGGAGGTTCAGGTCCTTCATTTTCACTGCTCTTAGACTGTACAGCTCCAGAGTTTCATCGCTAACTGATACTGCATGAGGCATATCTTTTTTACTTTGTTGAATCTCTAGTTTGTATAGGTTTGTAGCCATGTTTTTAATTGTAAACACTACAAAACAGATTCTGTATGCTAAACACTTCACACTTTCTCTTGTTTTGCACCTTATACTGCGTTTTTGTGAATTTCCCCACTGTGGAATCAGTGATTTATTTTATCCTAACCAATTCTGCTTTTGGGTTTTACAGAATGTCGTATCCCAGTAAGAAGCCTAAACCACTCAAAGGATAGTATAAAAGATCTTGTTTTAATATCAAATCACACAAATAGCAGGTAGGCAGCCACCCACCACCTCTGTTTCAGTGCTCTTTCACTGCAATTTCTCTGTCAGCCAGTTCCTCAAAGGCTCTAGGTTCCTCTTAACCCAGCGAACATTTTTCTTCACGTTGTCCAGGGCAAGCTGAGCAGCTCTCAGCTGAGACACCTGCTCTTTAATGGAGTGGAAGAATGACTGCACCTGGGGGTCAAACACAAGAGTCCGCTGAAAGCTTTCTGATAGCAATTTAATGTTTCTCCATTTATTAGGCCCCACAGCTTTGACTCTATTAGTAATTGACTACCTCCATTTACTATATCAATAAAGGCTATGTAAAATCTTCATAAAAACAAAATGCAATATTAAATTATCTGCAGGGAAACAGTGATGGGTACTGTAAATATTATAGTATTGTACTGTGGAGGGTGAAATGGTATAAAACTGTATTTACTTCAGTGAGTTCCTCTGGAAATGAAAACTGGCCTGTGGTGCCAATGATGATGTTTCTCATACAAAATGAACCCAGCTGAAGCCTGCAGTACAGAAATACAACAGGAAGGACATTCACAAATTACTAGAATGTATGTTCATGTGGTAATTTTATCATAATAGCAGTACTGTTACATACAATAAAGCATGTATTGAAATGTAAATCACAAAAGTCAAGTATATAGGGCAGTTATTCACACAACCAGCCTATGACATTGTTTCATAAGCTGCTTTCACATTCTCTCCATTATACTGACCTTTGAACCAGTGAGTCCCAGTTCTCTTTCACAAAGTTCCAGGCGAGGTGATGTCCCTGTGGGTTTCTGGACACCATCAGGATAACAGAGGACAGGTCCTGTAACCGTATCACTTTTCCTTCCAGGCCCAGTTCCAGCAGCCTGCAACACAAACATACACAGAGTCAACTGATCTTCAAGAATAAAAACTTGAAGATGAATGAACATCACATGCGATGTGACGCAACAGCCTATTTTGGCCACATGGTGGCAGCATTAACTGCTGAAACACCTTTGCAGTTTGTCGGCGTCTCTGCTGCGAGTCAAAGCAAACAGGATTTTTTCTTTTTGTGCTGCAGACAGGGAGATGTTGTAAGCGTGTAAGAGTGACACCCAACCGCTGTCGTCCCGAGCTCCAACTGCGAACACCGTCTCTGCCACATCAGTGGGTAGGCTGTAAACAGAGACGTGGCAATTAGTGACAAAATATCAGCTCACATGGTCCAACGAGGTGCAGTTTCAGCATCTGCTGAGCAGTAATGACAGACCTGAGCGTTCCATTGGACTGAAGCCAGCCTTTGAAATGGAGACGCGCCTGTTCAACACAGGGCGCATCGTCCAGGTGGCAAGCCAGTGCCAGGACCTCTGACCTCAGCCGTCGCTCGGACACAGAGCCGCTGTCGCTCCACGTCTGCTGGTCGATGACAGCGCGGAAAAACTGCAGGATGTACACCTGCACAAAAACAGAAACAGCCTCTTAATAGTAAGCTGCACGCTAACTTATAAATATAATGTAAACTGTGCATTCTTGTCTCCTTACACCAAGACTGTGCATCATTTCGGGCTCATTTCTCTTTTCAATGATGTGGTAAAATGTCTCCAGATAGCCCAGTCCTTCAAGGAGAGGCACTGTGTGCGTCTCTAACAGCAAATACCCAATCAGGTCCAAGGCTTTGAATATGGGAAGATGACCTGCCCTTTAAAGAGAGATAAAAGTGTTCACATGTGGGTGTCACTCAGGAAACGTGCTTTGTGTAGTGCAGACACAAACACACTACACATACGTGACCAGCTGAAAGGCGTTGTGTATCAAGTGAGTCCTGTCTTTGTAGCTCAGGGCTGTGTGGTTCTCTCTGAGAAGTTTAGTCATCACATCCCAGCCGTCGTCCTCGTAATGGACCACATAATAGCCTGTCATGTCTGTGTTCACCTTCACCCAGCCCACGTCTTCTCCTACGTCTATACTGTCTACAAAGCAAAAGAAAGCAATTTCACGGCAAAGAAAAGTGAACACGTTTGAGTCATGGTCTGCGTATTTCCCCCCCGTCGTTCTCACCTGTGTGTGTTGTCATCAGGTGTCTGTGGATGCTGCTGGAAGCATCCGTCTTGTATGTCAGGGGGATGTGCCAAAGGAAGCTGAGAGAGAAAAGCGGATCTTAAAACGTCAAGCACACAATTTAAAATAAAATCCACCTGAAGGTAGTGTGTGTACGTGCGTGCGCTTACCCCTGCTGCAGTGTGGGCCACAGCGGGTCAGAGGGCAGAACCGTTCTCAGGAACCGGTCCTGTCTCAGCAGCAGACGAGAGCCCTTCCTGCTCACCGTTACCAAAGGAACGCCTTTCTGCAGAGTCCAGGTGTTCATCATAGCCACGAGGTCCATGTGCTCCCCTGCGAACAGGTACTGCGGCAAACAGGAGCGCAACGCTCAGTGTTACCATTTTTAATATGCAAATCAGACAAAGATCTTAAAGGTCTACTCACTGCATTCTTAGCGGACTGGCTACTGGTGTAACAGTGTTTCCCAGAGATGAAGTCTTCTTCTGAGCATGTCTGGAAAAAAGCGCTTCAATCAGGATCAGTGTGTATTAAAAGCAAAATAGTTTAGCGTGTTCTATTCAATACAAATCCCTCCTTATAGTACATTACTACTATTTGTACTGACAATTCAGTGGACATTCTAGTGGCTTAGATGAAAATCTCTGGCAGACACAATGTGAGCAAATCTTTGTTTATTACTATTTGTTTTCAGTTTCCGGTAAAACTTTGCATTCTTTTAAAAAATGCTCTGCACCAGACACAGACAGAACAACTCTAAGTGCAATGAGGACAGGCATTAGGTTTGATTAATTACCTCCTTTAAACCTCTGGAAATTAAAATTAATGGAACAGATTTAATGCCAAAAATATGAAATGATGCGACGTATGTGTAAACGTTACGTTTTTTTCAAGGGTTTAAATTCATTTAACCACTCGCTGTTCTGACCCCAATGCAAATACAAGTCTCCCAGGCTGCACATTGGCTTTTGTGTAGTGCACACTCTTACACTGATGAGACTGTCCCACAGGTCCCGGTTGCGTGCGTTTCTGTAGCTGTATTTGCGGAGGTATCTCACGATGCCACTCTGGAAAACTTCATCCGTCAGAAAGTGCCGCAGCATGTGCAGGACACAGGCCCCCTGGGGAGAGAGGACAAGGCAACAACCAGTTTTACTGCAGGTCTGTGTAACTGGTGGTTAAGATTGCCGTCACAAGTGCTGAAGGGAGGCTGTTTCACACGTTTTCAAACATAAGCAGACATAGTATTTTTTAGTCATATTGCAGCATACAGATAAAAATATGTCATTGACAGAATATTTGCAAACAATTTATCATTATGTGTAGTTTAAGAAGGAAGAATACCTTGTCGTAGGAGACCGTGTCAAACATCTCTTTGATTTGAGTAGGGTTGTCTGCTGGGCTGGATATTGGCCGAGAGGAGTTCAATGAGTCGTGACCGACTGCTGCAAAGCAGGTGTGGAGCAAATATTCCTCCTGGAGGATTGTGCACAGAACACAGTAATCCCACTTATCTTTTCTAGGCTGAATGCTAATCCTATAATCAGTACATAATAGCACTTACTACTTTGAGCTCAGGGTAGGTGGCCTCCACTGAAATGTACTCCATGTATCTGGCAAATCCTTCATTAAGCCAGATGTCATTCCACCAGTCCATGGTCACTAAGTTCCCAAACCACTGCAGGACACGTTTAGAATTCATTAATTTACCACGTAGATAGACATAGACACACTTCGCTCATCCAAGATCTAAGAACAGTGTGCCGATATACTAACACACACTCACCTGATGGGCAAGCTCATGACCGATCACCATAGTGACCCAGAGTTTATCAGAAACGGAGGATGTGAGGGGGTCGAAGAGAAGGCTGGTCTCTCTGTAGGTGGTCAGACCCCAGTTCTCCATTGCACCAGACTGGAAGTCGGGAATAGCTATCAGATCTGAGAGAGGGAAAAGACGATCAGGAAACAAAAGGTGATGGGATAAAGAGAGGATTATAATATAACTGACCTTGTTTGGGTAGAGGATAGCGAATGTTGAAGTACTTCTCATAGAAGTCCAGCATTTTCACAGCAACCTCCAGGGCATAGTGGGTCTGCTGCCACTTTTCAGGAGCAGCATAGATGGAAACCTGCAGATACATCACAATACACAAAATAAGAATAATGATAATAGTAAGACATTCAGCGATATTCCTGTCAAAGGAACCTGCTGGAGACACACCTTCACCCCAGATGATGTCGTGGCAGTGACGGACTTGAAGTCACAGATGACAAAGGCCACCAGATACGTGCTCATCTGTACACTAGGAGCAAACCAGTCCTCAAGGAGGCCATCGCCTACTTCAAGTGTCTTGATCTGAAATACATTTAATATTTCATGCCTGCTATTACAGACTTTCACACATGATGGGACAGCGAGGATATTCTAATGCTGAGTATATCTATTATTGAAGATTTCCTTCTGTTTGCAAACCCAAGTGTATCCATTTCAAGGGATAACAGTTCAGAAGCAGCAGCGTACAGTATGCAACACTCACCACAGGCATGTTGGACAGGGAGATGTACTCTGGGCTCCTCCTGATCCGTACGGAGAAGTTGGCTTTAAAGCTTGGCTCGTCAAAACAAGGAAAGGCCATGCGGGCGCTCGTGGGCTCAAAATGAGTTGAAGCTAAGGTTCTGAAAGAATGCAGAAAGTATTTTTGGCTTCTAAAGGCAACACTTTCCAAGTTGGTTGCACAGTAAATCAATGATCGTTCTCTCACCTGGTCTCTCCTGTGCTGGTTCTGTAGGAGCTCCTATAGAACCCATAGAATCCATCTGCAAGTTCTGAGCTAAACTCAATATAGAGAAAATACTTCTGCCCAGTGCTAAGAACTCTGGGAGAGAAAATGCCAATCTGCTCATGAGATGGGTTATGTAGAACTGGTAGAACCTACAATGAGGAGGTGGAGCAAACGTATTTAAAATGACAACTGGCTGTAATGATAAAAGTTCCGTATCCACAGATACTGTACCTGTTCAGACAGACGGGACAGCTTGTGGTCCAGTATTGTGGCCCTCGAGATCTGCAGCCTTTTGCTGTGTAACACAACCCAGTTTGTGTTGTTCTGGACATCAATCTGGATCTGCACTGAGCCAGTGAAACTGAGATTTGTGAGGTCGGGCTGCAGGAGGATGCGGTAGTGAAGAGGAACAATGTACCTGTAATCAAGAAGTGTGTTGTTTTGATCCAAACACAGATGATGACAGATGATTTGTGTATGAAAACAAAGCAGCATGATTGCGAAGGTTACCGTGGGAGACGAAGACGGCTCCACGGGAAGGACAGGTCATCGGTACCCACGGGGGGCTGCTCCGCGCCGGCGTGAGGAGGGACCGGCGCCTGCGGTGAACTCTGGTTGGGCTGAGACCGGATCAGAGGCACAAGAACCGCCGACAGCACGAGCAGCCGCGCTGAAGCCATCCTGCAGCAAGCGCCTCCCCGCCCCTGAGGTAAGGGAGTGAAGGCGTGAAGGTCCACGCTGCTGAAACCAGCCGCTCACGTCCAGCTGAGAAGATCAATGTGGTCCCTTCTTACGCCTGAAAGACATTAACGATGATCCATTCATGATACATGATATCAGTGTCCTAAAACTCACAGGAAAGATTGAGACATTTGCTTCCTGTGCCAAGGCCTATAAGCACAGGATACACCTAAATGGACCAACACATCAGGTACTGTGGACATCAGAACCTTTTAAGACCATGCCCTGTTCAAAAGCACCTGCTTCACTCACTCCTTGTTTCTGGCTGATTATTATGGAGGACGGGCGGCCGTCAGGTCCTACTGCAGCTTCCTGCTTGGTTGAACGCATGAAGAGCAAGCTGGCTGTTCTGGACCATGTGCTCTCAGCTGGGTTTGCCCGACCGAGCTGCCCGACACCGGACTGTAACCTCGTCCTGAAGGAGACCCAGACGGGACGACGCGTGATTTTCCATGCGGACAACGCGAGCGGAGGACGCGGCTAAAGCTGTGAGGCGGCAACAGCTGCAGGAGCGAGGCGACAGTTCAAATAAGGCTGTGTGGAAGCAGCTGTGCTGGATTCAGCCACAAGAATCTACGGGCTCACAAGCACTGGAGTTAGTAACTGGTCTGATGGTCTAAAAGCTGCACTAGAGCTCGTGTCTAAAAGAATCCCCAGAAGGTTTTACCTCGGTCATTTCAGCTGCATCATCCGTCCTTGAGTCCTGATCAGTTTCACTTTCTCTTTTAAGGTCCCGCCCACCGCAGGTACAAAGTGTGTGTGTGTGTGTGTGTGTGTGTGTGTGTGTGTGTGTGTGTGTGTCGGAGATAGGAGGTCCCATTGTTAGTATAAGGTCAGTGACAATCCCCCATGATGCAATGCTCCTGGCAAAGTCAAACCAGTCATGCCTCCATTTCACACACTCACATAAACAGGGTGCAGACGCAGACATGACTGAGCCGCACACGAGCCTCTTGTACCTTCCAATCATCTATTTGTGGACAGGTGAGATGGAATGTTTTTATTCATTTCATTAGTTTAGATAATCAATACTGGAATCGTACCAATCACATTCTTTGTTTGTTTTTGTTGCTGCCATCCTAAGGGGAGGCATTAATCTTTCAAATGCAGCTCTTTCATCAAAATCAGAAAATGCTGTTTTTTTATAAAGTTATAGCACAACACATATTTTGCATATTTAAAGCCATATTTGACCGCATTGTTGCATGAACTGTTAGACCACGCTGCATGTATGTGCAATATATTTTTGATTCATCACAATGCACTCCCTCTTCCTCCCGCCTGCGTCAGGAGGCGTGGACGGCGACATGCTGGCGTCTCTGGCGCCTCCAGTCCACCTGTCGGGCGAGAGGCTGGGCTGGACCCTGCTGGTCTGCATGGTCAGCGACATCGGGAGAGGACGCCTGCAGGTCAGCTGGAGGTCGCCGTCAGAGGGCCGCGCTCCCACGACGCAGCACAGTTTGGCAATAAACAAGAAGCACCGCAGCCACCGCGCTGTTGCAATAATCACCGTGGCGACGAGGGACTGGCCGTCGTTCTCATGCTCCGTGAGCCACAGACGACACGCGAAACCCACCAGGAGGCGGTTCACCTCGTCACCAGGTCCGTCTATAGCTGAACATACAGTATGTGAGCATATTACTGCTTTAGATAATAATTCAACACACTTTTATTATTCAAGATGGTCAAGACAACATGTGCAGAGAAGATGAAGATGAACACGGTACATGTCTATTATTACTTTTCTTTTAATAACTATGCACTGTAATATTACTGTATAGATGTTTCTTATGTTGGTCTGTGTTGTTTGATATCCAGATGTTCTTATGTGGACAAATACAGTGGTTGTACAGGCTTTGAGGCTGATTTTAATGAAGATCATTGTCTTCAACACCCTGATGACCATTTATGCTGTCATCACGTGGTAAGAATCAGTGTGTGAAAGTAGGAAATGGATTCATTGTCTTTTAATGCTTATTAAATTCGGGTATTTTACTTTGCAGATGTCTGGAAGTGGAGGCTGTTACAGCATTTGACTTGGAAAACAAATGAACCTGGAGAATGGGCTCTGCTTGGGTTCATGCATGAAACGATCCCGTTAGAATCTGGAGCATGGCGCCATTTTCAGCCTCTTTACGCTGGCGTCCCAGGTGTTACCGACTGTGGCAGTTGAGAGCAGATCGTGTTTGTGAGGTCAGACCTGGTACAGTATCTGATCGAAACGTAACCTCAGACAGATGGCTGGTGAACAAACTCTACATGTGTACGATTGCCTGTGTTTTTCGGAGAAGACCCTTGTGTGAAGTCCTGCTACTTTTTATTCCAACTCGTTTTATATCTTTATTGTTGTTGTTTAACTTTAGCTTTATTTTAGTGTAACGTGAGAAAATATGACATACACTCATATTGTTTTGATTTTATTGGTCTTTTTTAAATAAAACACTTGCACACAGTTTTGTTTCTTTTTGTCTTTTTTGCGCCTTGAGTAACACAGTGACATAGCAACAGAGTCCCACTAGGTGGCAGTACAATCACATCTGACATTATTTAAATTATTATCCAACAGCAAGAATATGGAGCTTAACTTCCTCTACAGGACACTACGTTCATAAATAAGTTAAGTATTTCAACACTGACCAGTCATTCTTCACCAAACTGACACTCGCGTGATGTAGGAGAACACAAAGCCAAAAACCGAGATTAAGCTGATATGGCCAAACTAATTATACAGGGTGTTACACTTTTAAAAGGCTCACAGTCAGAGGGATTAGCAATCGTACCAGGTGTCAGAGTTAATTTCCCACTAAACCATGCTGAAGCATATATCCCAGCAGACACTGGTGAACTTGATGAGCAGCTTGTCAGTTCTGGCAGAGGAGAAAACCAGTCTACAGTAGCAAATTGACACACGGGGTGCGGAGAGAAAGGGCGAGTTGCAATTTCCTCTGTACATTAAATCCATAAATAATCCGCCTTTGGCTCATGAAAATACAGAGTTCACTGAGAAACAAACATGAGCTGGTATCATCATGACGTCCTCTTGGCAAAAAGGTAGAAGAAGCACCTCTGACATGGTGTTCAGATGAAATAAATGCACATCCAAGAGTCTCAATGACTTAAAAAAAAATGAATTAAATAAAAAAACACTGGTGCCCACAGACACACTCTCATGTTCGCACACAGTTGAAATCAGGAGTGAGGGAAAAACAAGAAGTTTGTACAGTAACAAAATGCTTTTCTGTTACTATATTCATAATACATTCAACCGAACAATTCACACTGAGTGATATAATGAGATGCTGAGTCGAATCAGCTACTGAAAGAATGAAATTAAACAAAGACGGCAACTTGTGGACTTTTTACATGAGAGGATGAAACGCCACACAGCAGACGGTGACCAGCTTCTAAGCGCTTTGGTAGCGAAGAGGAAGCGAAGGGAGGAAACACTGATGTGGATTTGTTACAAAAAATAAAGTGCTTCTGGTAAAACAAACATCCTCTGTCTGAGGTATTAAAGAAAACTCACATCCAATGGCACGAAAAACAAACTATATGCAGTTACACTGTGCACTGAAGACAAGATGAGCTATTTACAGTCAGAGTGTCTATCACAGTGTGTCGCCACCGGACAGACTGTGGAGGCGGCGCCACAGCGCCTGTGTTTTCACCTGGACAAGGCAGATTCTGGCAGGTGGGATGTAATTAGTCTAAATCAAGCCTTTGCTCCCAGTAACTGTCCAGCCCGTCTGCACGAGAGAGGACTCAGTGCTCGGTATCAGTGCTCAGCGAATAAAACCTCCCCCGACTCTCTTCCTAGTGCACAACACGTACGAGCGCCCCCCGTTCACAGCGCCGCCGCGCTCACAGCACACGCCACCAGCAGAACCAGACGTGTGAGCGACTCGGAGCGCAAGCCGGGCGCGGAGGCGCGGGGGTAGATCCTCCACCGGTCCCGGTGCGGGTGCAGACTCTCCATGTCCTTCTGGGCGCTGTACGCCGCCACCGTGAAGTTGGCGTCCCCGGTGGTCAGGAGGTCGAAGACGCAGGAGTGGAAGTAGATGTCCCGCACCTCCAGCCGCTCCCTGCAGCGCTCCCTGGCCGCCTCCACGCCGAAGCCCTGCGCGGCGCCGCGGGGCCGGTCCTGAGTCTGCGACGCGTAGCTGGGCCGGCGCGGCTGCTGGAGCTGGAGGCCGAGCGCGGGGGGCGCGGGGGGCAGGGGCAGGTGGCCCGCCTGGTCGATGCGCTCGGCGCTGGGGCAGCCGTTCAGGCACAGCTGCAGGTCCTGGGTGGCGTCGTAGGCCCGGGCCAGCTCCTCGGGGATGCGCACGGCCAGGGTCAGGTAGCGGCCCAGCTGCCGCACGATGACGGTCACGCCGATGTAGCCGGCGTGCAGCTCCACGTGGCGGCCCGGCGTGCGCTCCGAGATCCACAGGGCCCGGACCTTCCCCGTGGCGCCGTCGGCGCCGGCCAGGGCGTGGATGGGGTCCCCGCTGCTGGTGGTGCCGTCGTCGAAGGCAGCGGGAAGGTTGTCTGTGACTGCCTGGTAGACCCTCTGGTCTGTGCAGCCCTCGTAGGGCTTGAAGATGATGGTGATCTGTGGAGCGGGAGAAGTCCAAGTTAAACAAGTACTTCAATTCAATTTAATCGTCCACTCATTAACAGAGGAGACGGGACCTGATTATTTGATACCGAAAAGTATTAATGGCGTCTCTCACTCACACCGGCACACAAGTGTTACACAGGTTAGAGACTCACCTCACACTAGACGTGAGAAATAATAAATGAGTTTTTAACAAGTTGTAATTTGACACAGCTATGCAAACATGCTGACACATGCACACACACATGCACACAGGGCCACGGCGCTGACTGGAAGCAGCGGTGGATGCAGGGCGTGGTGTGAGCATTACGGTTAGCGCTAGCATCATAGTTCCGGTGAATGGCTGCTTTGTTCACATGACAGCTGTGAGGAATGAGGCCTAGCAGGCCATTAAGCCTGGAGGGCTGTTAATGTGTGTGTGCGTGCGTGTGTGTGTGTGTGTGTGCGTGCGTGTGTGTGTGTGTGTGTGTGTGTGTGTGCGTGTGTGTGTGTGCGTGTGTGCGTGTGTGTGTTCCTAATAATCGTGACTAATAACTTGCCCCACCTCTGACACAAGGTCAAACCTTCAGCCCCACGTTGTAGCAACCCTTGTATTTGCTTAATGTGTGTGTGTGTGCGTGTGTGTGTGTGTGTTGGGTGTGTGTGTGTGTGTGTGTGTGTGTGTGTTGGGTGTGTGTGTGTGTGTGTGTGTGTGTGTGTGTGTGTGTGTGTGTGTGTGTGTGTGTGTACACGCGGCGTTTCAATAATTAAAACTATCGACTAGCCAGAGAGGGCAGATCATAGGGGGAAACATCAACAGCGCCTCTTTTACGCCACAAAGATCACTTTGTGTGTTGCTCGTCCTCCGTTCGGTGGCGTGCGTGTCTGCGAGTGTGCGCGCGTTGGATAAGGACCTTTAACACACACGGTGCCTTAAGCCCAGCGCAAGGAGTGCCACTTATGAGTAACGCGCACACACAAACACGCACATAGGTAAACAGTGGGCCCTTTCACATGTTTCCCTCCATGTTATTAGAGGTCAAGTTATATGCAGCCATTAACCCAGTTAGGTTCCAACACGGCTTCAGTCACAAGAGACAGTCACAAGTTCAGACTGTTTGCCTCACACCTGCCAAAGTGAGACACAAACAAAACAGAAAGGAAAGGAAAGTAGAGCAGGCCTGTTTTTCAGCCTCGGGGTGATAAGATTTCCTACTGAGGCAACAGGCAACCTAGAGATCTACACTACTGTACATTACCACCACTCTATAATAACTATTTTAGTTTCCATGAGAGTGAATTAGGACTCAAAGAAAGCTCATTTCTCGCTGGTTCTATTCTCACCTTATTGGTTGCCGTGGCGCTGGAACCTGGTACCACGGGAACATTCGTGACCTGCACTGACAAGTAGTCATTGTCAATGAGAGGCCACGCCCCCTCCACCTTGCAAGTCTGGAAGCTGTCCTTAAATGTCCTCAGGTGTGGGTCCCCGAACAGCCCGCAGAACAGGTACCCGGGCCGAGAGTGGCCGTGGGCGTGCGCGTGGGCGTGCACGTGGGCGTGCGCGTGGGCGTGCACGTGGCCGTGCTGGGTGCGGCTGTGGTAGTTGCAGGGCTCGGGTTGGACCTCCGGGTGCGTGGAGGACGTGGGGCCGTCTCGGGAGCAGTTCCTCTGGCTCATGAGGTCAGAAATGCCCAGCACGGCCGAGTGGAAGACCAGGTTCCCCCGGCAGGACTTGGCCGTCCTCTGGGTGCAGGCCGAGTACGAGCGCAGGGCTTTGCAGAACTCCGTGTGAATGGCGTCCACGGCCGGCGTCAGGTGGGAGGTGAGCGACACGAAGTCGGTGGTGCATTTCTGGATGCGGCACTGGGGGGTGGCCACCTGGCACTCGCCTGCACAGGAGACACAGGAGAGTCAGGACTGTTTCCAGAAAGCAATAAAGCTGGTGAAAAGCACTGGGCACAAACATCTGATAAGTTAGGCATTAATCGCCCTGGAGCTGGTTGGGACTAGAAGTAGAAAGTTGATGAGCGCACCAAAGACAACAGGGCTCATTGAGTGAAGAATGCTTTGATCCTGGACGCACAATGCAACCAGCCTGTTACAATCCAACCTAATAAAACGGCTAAAAAGACCCGGCCGCCGCTGCAGAGTCTTGATCAATCGGCCGCGCCGCTCTGCGCGTAATAAACCTGAAGTGTCATAAACCAAAGAGCAGACGGAGAAAAGATAAAGAATGTTTTCCCACAAGGAGCGAGATAATACTGTGAATAGATGGAGAGAGAGAGGCACGGAACAGTGGGCTGTTATGCAAATAAACATCGTGCATTGACCCATTACTGCATCAGGAAGCTGTTTGATTGTGACCACAGCACAGAATACGAACAATCACACGTGTCTTTCAAAGCCTAATAGTTGCCTTTGAATGCTTGTTTAAACCGATATGAGCAGCAGAGCAGGTTAAAACAAGGACGTGGACGCCAGAGACTGATCATTCTGTCACGGACGCCCATCACTATCGTCCCCCACGTTTATCTGTTGCTACGTATCTGAATGGAACAAGGATCAACGCAGCTTTTTATATCATAGATCACCAGAGAGGGGGGGGGGGGGGGGGGGGGGGGGGGGGGGGGGGGGGGGGGGGGGGGGGGGTTGGGGGGGGGGTTTTTGGGTTGTTTCTTGTTTGTGTTTTTTATTGTTTTTTATTGGTGTTGGGGGGGGGAGAGAGAGATTAGAGGGCAGACCTAATGCATCAGTTACAGTGTGCTCCTATTAGATTAGGCCAGAGAGAGAGAGAGAGAGAGAGAGAGAGGCTCTGCAGTGCCTGAGCTCACACACAAACAGCCGTCGGACCAGCAACGCTTCCATTGGACGCACACGCTGTGATCTTCAGGAGGTGGCATGACCTCCACAGGGCCAAGCCGAAGAAGAGACTAGTTGTTGTTTTAATGAAATCAACAAATTCTCCTTTACGTCACACCGTCAGTAAGTAGCGTCCATAAGTCGCCACTTACACACAAAACAAACCCCGCCTGATGTCGGGTGCCGCCATCTGGGGGCAGTAGCGGTCCAGGCTGCGGGAAAGGGTGCAGGTACGGACCCCCGACTCACACCACGCTTCAGAATCTCCCTCCTGCTCGTTAAATACTGACACCAGCCAACAGACACACACACACACACACACACACACACACCGCATTCCACGTCAGCCGCCGCTGCACCGACCGTCCGAGCACTGAGGCCACATTGTGTCTTCGCCTGGAGCACCACCGGCCTCCCGCGTTCCCACACCTGAATGCTGCTTCCATTCGGGGCTGACTGTCATTGAACCGTGGGCCCATCTTAAAGCGATGGGGGGGGGGGGGGGGGGGGTCAGTGACTCAAACACAGCTTTGAAACTCTCCAAGGACAAGCATCCTCCACACCAGCTCGCGCTGTGTGGTAACTGCTGACCTTGCACTCTGCTGCCGAATCCTTCAGGCAAAAGAGGATTGTCCTGATTATTAAAGCATATTTTTGATTCAATTATTCTGAGTCAGTGTCAAAGCACGAGTTTGAGGTCTCTTCCTGACGATCTCCGCTTTTGTGAAGGCGTCCCCCTCTTAAGCCCTTTCTCGGCATGCGCAGCTGTACTTTCCAAACGAAATCCAATCTATGCATATAAATAAGCAATTTGTGGGAAGTTAAGCTGTAGTGAAAATGGAACCGACTTGGAAATATTAAAAAGAGAATCATATGAGAAATGATGCACAAGGGAGGGTGAACGCATCCAGAGTCTGCTGGGTTCATCCCTTGGGGTGAGTATGTAATATATGTAATATACAGTAGACACAATAAAACAGTCAGCAACTCCTTCCATGTCCGACCACAATATTAACCTCTGTGTTTCACCCCCCCTTGGTTTTATCATCTCACAGATCTCATTTTGTCTTTTATATGAAACCTCATCTGTTGGCAGATTTGCCTCTATCAGCACTATTAGTCCAGCTCGCATCTCCACACGCTGCTCCAGCGTCAGACAGGGGTCAAACGACTCAGCCGAATCCCCCGAGCTCGGTTTGGAGGGTCTTTGTCTCCCCATCTCGCCTGCAACTGCAACTTCTCAGCTCTCCAGAGATGGGGAACGGATCTACTGGGATCAGGTCTCGACTGGGGGAATGGGTTGTGAAGTGCTTATTGATCACCTTGTTGTGTGTGCACTCTCTCACACAATGAGCTCGGATCGCGCAAACAGCTCTCTGGGCTGAGAGAAGCCCCCCCCCCCACACACACACACACACACACACACACACTGCACGCTGTCTCTCGACTCAGACGTTCCTGCCTCCGCATCCCCGAAAACGAGAAACCGAGATGACAACGAAATACGTCGGACTCCTGACAAATAAAACATCCTCTTCCACTGAACAGACGAAATCACGAGCATTCCTTCCAGGTGACACACGTTTCGCAGGAGGTGCCTTTAAAACGAAGTGGGTCTGGGTCGGTTCCCACCACACCGCGTGAGGAGGCAGTTTTGTCCCGCCGCCTGAGCTGTGTTAAACTAATTAGCAGAGGTGTGACTGCTCAACAGACACCCGTCACAACAGCGAACCCACAGCACACACACGGCACACACACACGTTCACACCAGGTTAGAAGCACGGATCTAATACTGAAGTCAGTTAAAAGGGTTTGAAACCAAGCAGCAGTGTGGTAAATAAGACCTTAGTGAACCAGGAGCTTTGTAGAGCTAATAATATGTGATAATCACAAACATATTATGTGGCTTTCAGCCAAAAAATATGCTGTTGGTTTCAATCTCTGGTTCAATTTCTATCATGTGACTCAGATGGTTAAAAGCTTCTGATTTGCAAGCATTTGCATTGTTGTATGTTTTTTCCCTTCAAAGTCTGCCTTGAGCAACTTGAATCACTTTGACGATACAACAGTTTGCACTTTAATGCATCATTTGCACCTGAACATGCGCAGCGGGCTGAGTCCCATTTTCAGCCCGGATCCCAACTTTTAACGGCCACACCGAGCCCCTCTTCCCAGTCTCCATCCCGATATAACGCTCTGCTGCGTGACGTGCAGGCGCGAGGAGCGGCCGCCGGCCTCGGCTTCCTCCTCTTCCCCTCCTCCATGAGCCATTAAGGGGCAGACGGCAGAATGACGGCCCAGGAGAGAGGAGGAGAAACTCGATCCGCGCTCACACTGCTGCACTGCCGCTGGAGAGAGAGCCATTGTCAGGCAGCGCTCGGCCCAGCTCGAGGCTCGGCCGCGCGCGTCACACACGCCTAATAACTCACAAAGTGTCCACGAATAACACTAAATAAACACACTCCGAGAAAGCGCCGCCGCCGCAGCGCGCAGCAGTTGGCGCAGATTAGATAACAAAGTGCGCAAATGTGCGGAGTAGTTGTGAACGTGAGTGACAGGCGCGTGAAGTGTCGCGATTAGTTACCTAAGTGCGCGCCGCAGTTGAGGACGAGGATCAGCAGCAGCGGCGGCAGGAAGCGCCGCGCCGGACGCGGGCAGGCGAGGCGCTCAGCCCCGCGGCAGCAACAGCATCCGGCTCTCCCCATCCCCGTCCATGCAGGGCCAGGAGGGGGGAGTGCGCGGACCTCCAGGGGGCGAGGAGGGGTGTTGTCCGGGCCTCGTCACTTCTCCCTCTTCAGCCTCGTCCTCCTCACACTTCGCTCCGTCCTCGCCTCCTCGGGTGCGCACGAGCATTAAAACGCAGCTGCTCCGCGGAATGCAGGGTGGAGGGAGGGAGGGAGGGTGGGTGGTTGGAGAGGGAGGCGAGAAGGAAAACAAAGTGCGGCCAGAAGTCGCACCGACGACACTTTCACTTGTCCCGGGTAGAAATCCACACCCCCGGTGGCTCGCGCTCGGACTTTCGCCTTGATTTGATCGCTCCGTGCTCTGCCCGCTCTCTCGCTCTCTCTCTCTCTCTCTCTCTCTCTCTCGCCCCGAACACGCGCAATCACATCGCTCTCCTTCAGCAGACCGGGGTTTCTCCTCCACTCCTCCCCTTTCACTTTCTCCACCTCCTCCTCCTCCTGTGCCCTCCAACAAATCAATAAAGAATCAACCAAACCATGCTGGCGGAAAACCCGCCTACCGCAGAGAGAGAGAGAGAGAGGGAGGGAGGGAGGGAGGGAGGGAGGAAGCAAATAATGCAGCTTGAGTATAGTTAAAAAAAACTTGTAAAACTTTAAGATGCCATTAAATCACTGCACACACCGGAGTGAATAATGGGTTTGCGCACAAAGGTATTTTATTTGGTTGTGTAAAAGTTGATCAGTTCAGTTTCTGAGACGCTTTTATAATTCGGAACAAAAGGCAACATACTTGGGAAGGAGATAAAGAAAATGTGAAACAGTACAGTCCATAAACATAATCTCTGACTGGCCTATTTCAAGTCTAACGCCGTACACGTGCGTAAACCATGCTGTGGTGTTATAATGCTGTTTTATTCAATTGTGATGTTTGCACATTTCACAATGTTCCAAACCAAAACAATATCAAGAAATCTTTTTAATGTTTATTGATAGTTGACTTCCTGTTTTTTTACCGCTGTGACAGTAATCTACTGCAGCTGTTGACACGTTTCATTATTACCGTATGAACGGTTTGAAATTTCATTTCATGCTTTCTGATGAAACTCTTCACTGATGAGACATTTTATTTTTGACTTGAACAATAATGTTGACGATGGGAGTCGCCCTCAGTCTCCTGTTTCCAGATAAATTTCTGTCTTTCCTCGCTCTCTTAGACAAAAAAATGAAAAAATCAACTACAGACGTGGATCCCAGCACAGCGTGACTGGAGCTCCACCGTCTAACAGAATAACACCAACGCACCAATAAGCACACAGCGCACAGTTCAAACTGTGTGACTCATACTCCACAATGTAAACGCGCTCCAGCAATGACAACTAACCTTCACAACTAAATACACAGGTACATATAAACAATAAGCAAACAAGGTGTTCCTCTAACCAACAGCTGCACCATAATCCATAAATAAATAACTTGTATCTGAACGATATTACTGAGAAGTTGAACTTCACCCAAACTTCCCTTTTCACAAAAAGGTTATGATACTAGAGAAGTGTCAGAGCTTCTTCGGTCCTGGATTTTTCACTGAGCTTTTAAAGCATCTGTTTTTCCTGTCTGTGTTGCAGCAGATGTTGCCTGAGCAGGACGGTCCATTCTGCCAAACTATGCAACCACAGATTAACTGGTGTAGACCCAGCATCTACTGTAACAGTGCCTGGACACAGCAGCTTCCCTGTCACTGCTGTTTCATATGCTGCGTGTCAAAGCCGGGAAGTTCCCAGAAACAGGACGCGACCACATGTGAACTCACATCACCGCCGGTCGTAGTCAGACTGTGGTCACTTGACAAGAAGCGTGTCCAGAGGAGATGATGTGTGCAGTTCAAACGGGCTCTGATATCAGATTATAAGAGCTTCCTGTTTGTGGCACATGCCCCTGACCTCGCCACTGAGGAAGTGTGTGTGTGTGTGTGTGTGTGTGTGTGTGTGTGTGTGTGTGTGTGTGTGTGTGTGTGTGTGTGTGTGTGTGTGTGTGTGTGTGTGTGTGTGTGTATTCCTTATATTATGTTTTGGTTTTCTCCAGATGCTTTGTTGTCCTGTCATTTCTCAATTGTTGTCTAACACAAAGCGGGCACAGATTCCCCCCCTGAATATGTAAATGTGTGTGTTAGCCTTCAAAGCCTCAGGATCTCAGCCCAATTAAAAAGCTTTGGGCTAAAATAACTTTTCATCAGCATCACCAACCTACCGGGGAAGGACCGTTCCCCTGGAAGAGTTCAGCTGAAGCTGTGGGAAGCTCTCAGCGTTTTCTCATCCGTCTGAAACCGTTAACGCTGTTTAGCTTTGATGTCCTGCACCGCTTTGCTTTCTGGACACAATATATTGGCTCTGGAATCATATAAGACGCATTCTGACAGTTAGACAGCCGCGTAGAGCAGCATGTCAACCTGTCGTGGACCTCTCTGCTCAGTGGCACGCACTTCATTTGTGTTAACACACTGAGCACAGACTGCTTTATTCAATTACACATGTCCATATGGTGCTATTCATCATGACTAATTTCATATTTCATTTTAATCACACATCTGCCGACCGGACCCAGAAACCAGGATAACATACGATCCTATTCATCGACTTTAATTCCAAATTTCATTTAATCATTTCTCCACAGCTGAGACTTGTGAGCAGAGAACAGGCAAACCACACACACGCACTAACACACACACACACACACACACACACACACACACACACACACACACACACACACACACACACACACACACACACACACACACACACACACACACACAAACAAAATGCTATGTAAAATGCTAGTTGTGCATTCACACTCGGCACCTCAGGAACAAGGACAGTCTGTTTCTGTGGGTCCAGCTTGTCTTCACCTACACACCTCTGCCTCCCTTCTCCACTTCTGCTTCCCTCCACCTTCCCCTCGTCGAACCCGAGTCCTAGCTGCCTGTCAGTCAACAAGCACCTCTCACAACGCCATAGCACACCTGTGTGTGCATGTGCGTGTGCAGTAAACACACCATGTTAAAGGCACATGCTGTGAAATACACACACACGCACACACACTATTGTAAGTATGCGCGTCTTCTACTGAAACAGGTGAGGTCTCGTGCAAGTACTCGTATCTGGACCGAGGACTTCACTAAACTACAACAAATATCTACAACAGAGCTGTAGTTTTGTAATAAACACTGACCCAATACTGCTCCTGAATGTCATGCAAGTCTGTTACATACAAGTTACAGATTAATGCTGCTGGTGGCTCAACCCATTGTTTTTCCTCTCCTTCATGGCTAATGTGTATGTATAATACAAACATCCTCACCCTGCAAAGCGTTGCTGCTCCTCCATGGACCAGGTACAGTATGAGCCGTGGCTCCTGTCTTGTTTATTGCAGAGTAGCATCACACACTCACCTTTGGCCATTTTGTACTGGAGCCTTTCCCAGCTATTATTTGGGCAGGCTGGATGGGTTACTGGTCCATCACAGGGCCACATATGCTACTCATGCAACCACTCACATATACAGTACAGGCAAATTAGAGACTTTAATTAATTCTATACTATAACTATATGTCTTTTGCTCCAAAAAAAACCTATATAGAGGAATAGAACAAAGAAGAACCGGAGCAAACATGTGCGACCCCAGGGATCACACCTGTGAGGGAGGTACACATTTATTCAGTCCAAGTGGGAGCCAGACCAAACACACAGTGTGTGTGTGTGTGTGTGTGCATGTATTCCCGATGTGAGACGATAACAGAAAAGATAAAATTCAGGTATGAAAGCGTCTTGTAATGCAAGTGGAAATCCAATCCCATAATAGTCTGTTTGATGGCTGTTTCTCGCCAAACTCCTGTTGTGTCGTACCTGGCTGCGCCTTATCAGACCACCCTGCGTCTGCACATTCACTCCATGGCTGCAAACAGAAACAGAGGCCGGTTTCAGACGCTTCTTTGCAAAAAGCGCGAGCGTGAAAAGCGAGAGTTCTTATCTTGGACTCTGTTTATCTGTGAACATGCTAAATAGAAACGTAGCGTCCTCAGAGACTGCAGGTCGGGGGGTTAGGCTTCCTCCAAAGCAGGCCGGAGAGAGAGAGAGAGACAGAGACAGAGAGAGAGAGAGAGAGAGAGAGAGAGAGAGATTATTACTTTACTCCTTCTCTTCTTACACCCTCAACCCTCAGACCAGCCTGCTGATGTGCGAGGACTCATTAGTGATGATATACAAAAACTAAGCATTAGCAAAACACAACAGTCCAAAATAGAAACATCTGAGAGAAAACAGATCAAGAGTGTCAGCAGTGACTTCTGTTGGGTTATTTCTGCCGCGCTCGTTTCTCTCTTCTCTCTGATCCTGCGTCTCTTCGCCCATTCATTACAACTGCTTTTTATAAACAGGATGACAAATCCAACTCATTTACTCACTCAAGCACTGAACATAAATACAATTCTGATGGACTTTCTGTCAGTATTTCTTTACTTTCTTTTATTTGATCATAATGTATGTCGAACTGTGTTTATACGACTAAAACAAGTACTATGTTTTGTGCATTACACATATTTTACAACGGGATACTTTTGTTTGTAAAAAGTATCTCATTATTTCTTTGACAGCTTATTAAATACAAACATGCAGCTGACAGTGATTGTTTTTTGTTTAGTGACTGTTCAATAACCCAACACCAGAAAATCTATAAATATTAACTATGATCCATCAGATATGTTATCACAGTCATGCTCTGCTGTTCTGGTGTGACAGACAATTATTCCAAAAAAATAAAAAACACCACTTATTGCATTTGCCACAAATAAATGACTAAACAGCAAGTGTGGCTAAAACTGAAAATAGCAAAGACATTTGTGTGATTCTTTCACGCTCTTCGTCGACACATCAGAGGCGCACGCGGCCGCATCAGACGGCGGCGGCAACAACGAAGCGTGTGTCTCCCTCCGAGTGAACGCACGCAGCAGCGTGAGGGAAAACAGCTGGAGGATGTAACGGGGCGGATGAGGATCATGGGGCTGCAGTTTGCTTTGGTTCAGGGCGCGTGTTCAGCAGCTGTGAGACAAAGGCGCGCTATTAGAGCTGCTCCTCCAGCAAACGTGAAGCGAAACGCGCAGGGGCCTTGTGACGCTGCCATGAGGGGCCTTTTTGTGTATTCGCATTTATCAATTGGAAGAGCTGCGTATCTGATGGTAACGACTGGCGATAACTGTTCATCTGCGTCTCTGGATGCTGAGACACGGGTCCCGCTTTGAGTTCGGTGGCCACAGATGGTCAGCTTCCACCTCCTGCTGGGCCTCCTGGTCGACACGGACCCCCGTGACACGCGCGCACACACCCAGGAGTGTGTGCGCGCTCACTCCGGGCGTCTATAAATCATTCGTGCGGAACGCCAGCGCTCGCATGCTCATACCTTTCCGCGGGGAAGACGCCCAAAACACAGGTGAGCCCCTCACATTCCAGCAGCCTGCGATCTGACAGGTATACAGCCGAGAGGAGGGAGGAAGCCGGGGAGCCGAAAAGATCACCTCCTCTCCCTCTTTCCGACTTCCAGCTGTGAGTGCCTCCCCCTCCTCTCCTCCCCCTTCCCTCCCCTCGCTCCCCCCTGGGATAGAGTGCTCAGAGAGTGGCAGATGGGTGGAATGCATAATACATAGACGATTTGGGGGGCTGGGAGGGGGCCGTGCGTGTTTGTGTGCGTGGGCGTGTGTGTAGCGGGTCCGCGGGGAGCGGGCTGTGGAGTCATTATAGATCTAATGGTTGTGTTTTAGACACTGCACCGTGCCGACCGCGTTTGAAGTGCAAAAGCCAAATGAGTGTGAAGCGTTTCATTACTCATGCTCTGTGTGCACTCTCCCCCCTCGATTCATGTGAGGCAACAGATCAGTGATGCAGTCACAACTTCCTAACTGACATGTTGGTGTATTTATCTGTGTGTGTGTGTGTGGGTGTGCGTGCGTGTGTGCGTGCATGCGTGCGTGCGTGTGTGTGTGTGCGTGTGTGTGCGTGCGTGTGTGCGTGCGTGTGTGTGTGTGTGTGTGTGTGTGTGTGTGTGTGTGCGTGTGTGTGTGTGTGTGCGTGTGTGTACCCTCTAGATCAACTTGATTTGAATCTTTGTTCTCCTCCACTGCAGCTCTCCTGCCTCCCTGCCCCGCTCATGTAGACCCAACTTTATCTCCCTAATTACTGTGATTACAGCAAGATGAGGCCTATGTATCATAATGTTGTGCAATTAGCACTCAATTGTGAACTAACAAGGCCTCCTCAGGCAAAGGTAATGGATTTTGCATAGACAAGCTGAGCTGAGGCATGACTAATACAGAGCGGGTGAGCTTGATTAAAGGCGTCGAGCATCCGTTCACAGGGAGCAGACGCTCGGGTCAGTGTGCGGCTGTGACAGAGGTTCGTCCAGAGCCCGTCCCGAAGCAGCAGCTTCCTGGGGGTGAGCGGGGATATGCTGGGATGTAAGGTAGCTCAGCACGGGGGGGGGGGCGAACAGAGCGACGGAACAATGAAGACAAGACAGAACAAGAGAGCGCTGGCAGGTAACAGTCCTCCAGAGAGACATCAGGCTCAGGAGCGCACAGCGCGCGCGCACGTTCCCAGACACAGGCGTATCGCATTGTCGTCCGCTGACAGGTAGGGATGAAAGCGCAGCGGGACGCTGGGAGTTGGAGTCGCGCCGCTAAGACGTCCGGCTGCACGCGTGTGCCCGAATGGCTGCTGCGGGAATAAGCGTATCCTGGCTGGCAGAAAGCCAGCAGCGTTTTGGCAAACAACGCGTCCGCTGCTGAGTGATATTTAGGGGTTTGTGTAAATGAGATGTAAACTTGTTTTTTTAATTGCGTTTTGGTGCAAAAGATGCTCGATTAAGAATAATAATAATAATAAAAACGAAAATAACAAGAAGGTGCCTGTGAGTTACAGATGAGGTGTGATGCTCGGTCCTAGGAATGATGTCTGTGTGATCCTTTTACTGACGTCTGTGCTCATTTTGTCAATTTGTCTGGTTAAACAGGGCTTAAAATGCTGCTGAGCGGGTGTGTAATGAAGTGAAACAGCAGGTAGGATGTTATATCACAAGTGAGCGACTTGAACAGGAACCAATTTGCTCACAAGAGGCTCCTTTTCTCCCCTTTCTCTTTTGGAACAAACCAATGGGTGTAATAAGGCTGTTTGTCTAAGGTGAAAATCTCAGGATGAGAAATGACTAACAGATGATGAAATGACCTGAAATGCACGCTGCAAGCTGTGCGTGTGTTCTTTGTGTGCGTGTGTTTGTGCATCATTGCTTATGCGTGTTCGTCTTGGCACGGAGTCCCGCGTGTCTGGGCTCCGGGAGGCGGTGGAAGCGAGAATCGCCGTCTGATTCCCCAGCTGTTCGCACAGCCGTTTGTCTGTCGCGCAAAGGAGCGTTTACTGTACACACACACGCACACACACATAGACGCACATTTAGTTATGCAGACAAACGCACACGAGCGACTTTGTGGCGATGAATAGGGTTTTTTGTCTGCAGACAAGTGTCCGGTGAGTGAAGTGCCAGCTCCCAGATGCAGCCTCTCATCTCAGAGAGGATCTCAGTGGGAGATGGAGAGAAACGCCGCAGCAGTCACCTGGAAGCGAGATGACTGTTCCATGTGTTCATGTCTCACTGGAGATCCATAAAGCCTGTGTGTGTGTGTGTGTGTGTGTGTGTGTGTGTGTGTGTGTGTGTGTGTGTGTGCGCTCGGGGACAGAAGGAGAAACAAAGACAGAGCCAGAGACCGGCTGCATGTGTGCATTTATCACATCCAGGACTGTATTTTGACACCCTAGCAGTATATTTAGCATTTTTGTGGCCCTGTTTAATGAGTCACTCGTAAGCCACATAAAAATTCTCTCCCTGTGTCTCTCTAGCAAATACAGTTATTCCTACTCCTCTAACACATTTAGTGGCTGACTATTTATTTTCACCTCATTCTGCTGAAATGATCAGGCAGCTACACAGCATCCCCTTCCTCTCTCTCTCTGTTTCCGGGGGGACTCAGCTGCAGGCTTGGGATCAAGAGACTATGTTTCCGTGACAACCGGACATCATCACCAAATGCTGACACTAAAATAACAGGCTGAATAATTTAGACAGATCCATTTTTAAACAGCATGTCAATTCACATCAGCGGACACAGACACCCGGCTTGGCACCCCGCAGACAGGCCCACCCAGGCTGGATGGAGGCCGGGTGGATGGAGGCTGGGTGGAGGCTGGATGCAGGCTGGGGGAGCGGCATCCAAGACTCATTTAACTGTCGGAGACGGAGACCGACAGAAAACAGGCTTGTTGTATAATGCAGGTCGGTTTTGCCTCAGGAGAGAAATTTATGTTCTGAATAAACATTGTGCACGGTGCACTGTGATAAGGTGAACATGTGTAGCGGCAGATTCTAGACCGTTAGCAGTGTAAACAAGCTCCAGCTTTCAACCCTGAGCCACGCGCGCTGACTGGGGACTGGGTGTTGGTCGTCTCCCACGGCGCTGACGTCAGGGGAGATGAAGGCAGCGGCACAAGGCTCCGGGATCAGAGTCAGGAGACGTCGTCCATCAGGGGTAGTCTTAGTGTCTGATTTTTTTTTATTTAACTTTCAAAAAAGCCCCAGGAATTAGTACTGAGACTGGCCATTAACTAGATGTAGCACTGGTGCAACGGGATAATAAGTAGGTCTAATTAGTCAGACAGTTGTAATGCATGATGTATCAAGAAGTAAAAGCAAGGCCAAATGAACAGCTGGCGTCGCAGGGAGGATTGCATGGATCTATTTCATAAAACATGCATCATTTGTAATATTTTCACATCTATTTACTATTGTTTATAATGTATTTAAGGAGAATTAGAACATTAATAAATATAACTAAACACTGATGACACCATATCATTTCTTCTTTCTTTTTCTATTTTGCCCCGATTTCTTCTAAAAATAAGTTTAAACTGTAAACTGTATATGTTTATACACAGACATAGTCACACTTCACCCACTTTCAACCAACGCTTCTTTACAATGAACCTCAGGCTGCGAACCAAATATTTGCACACGATTTATTCTGCTTTCCTCAAGGCCTGAGTGTGGAGACGCACTCAGACACCATTGTGTCTGCTTGTGTGAGTGGCTGTGAGTGGAGCCATAGTGTGTGTGTGTGTGTGTGTGTGTGTGTGTGTGTGTGTGTGTGTGTGTGTGTGTGTGTGTGTGTGTGTGTGTGTGTGCGTGTGTGTGTGTGTGTGTGTGTGTGTGCAATCACCAGAGGGCTTCAGCAGAATAACGGAGCAGTGGAGGTAAAGGGCCTCGCAGGTGTCTGCTCTGTCTCTTTGTCTTTTACTCACTCACATTTAAACTGTGTCACATTATTCTCTGTGTCTCTGGAGACGCTCGCTCATCCAGTTAAATCATAAAAGCTCTAATATTTAAGGAATAATAGAATGGCTTGTTAAATATATTATATTTGCACAAGGTTCTGTAAAAATCATAAAACTTTCAGACCACAAGGACTCTTAAAGCCACCTTATTGTCAATGTATGTCCAGCTTTATTTTTCACATCAAGAAGATCCTTTCAGTTTTTTTTTTTATAATTTTTTTATCTTGTTTTTTTGGAATCTTTTATGAAACCTACATTTCAAACTCAGCAGAGAGAAATAATCTACATAAGAATTCCTTCCAGCGTTTTTTCTTTCTCTGACATGATATTTTGGAGTTGACCTTATTTCTTGTTTGGGGCTTTGGGGGGAGGAATCCTCTTGACACACCCTGTCATCCCTTCAGCAGCGCACACATGCACGCTGCTCTCACCCCATCCACCTCCAGGCACTGCACCTGGGTACAGTGCTTCCACATACTTACACACACACACACACACACACACACACACACACACACACACACACACACACACACACACACACACACACACACACACACACACACACACACACACACACACACACACATATAACACACATTCCCCCATGCACAGCAGACAGCAACAAAAAAGATTCTAGTCTAGCCTCCAACACCCGATCACAGTGTGTCAGGTTGTTAGCCTCAAACAGCTGTTCGACCACCAACACTAAAGTATGGCTACCTGGGAAATGACACACCCACACTCATACATATACCCACAGTGTGAAAACCACTACGAGACAAACAGCAGGATTGATCTCCCTCAGTGGTATTGATTAGCCCCCCCCCACCTCAACTCAGACCAGGAGATACCAGCTGTGTCAAGCCATTTGCTTCCTGCAGCGCTCTGACTCCTGCATGGAGGATGAAAATAATGACCCTGCGAGCGTCGTCTCTCTGAGAAATTCTGCCTGCTGCAAAAGGGCAGGAAGTCCACAGGGAAACAGTTACCTCTCGACGCTCGCTCCAAGCCATTTGTTTTAACCCCTGGCCTGGTTCTACAGACTGTGTGCGTGTGTATGTGTGTGTGGGTTCATTCATGTGCATGTGTTCTGCTCCGTGTAGCTATTCCCTGGGCTTATGGCTCATCTGGTTGGTATTTGAGTGTATTTGATCAGCTAGTCTGTCAGTGAGGAACCAACTGTGTGTCTCGTGTGTTCATCTTCCTGAGACAGCATTTGGCTTCAACACTAAGACGCAGACGCCGTGCGTAGCTGGAACTAGCACCAAGAGAAACTGTTTTATTCTCTCAGGGCTGCACGGTTATTTGACAACATTGATATAAAGGTGTGAGATAGGAGCCGAGGACTCTCTGTCACGGTGCACTGAACCCAGTAAAGCTGCTCTGTGTCAGTTGTTTCAGATTTACTTTTGATTTAATTCACTGCTCTGTCAAGTGCACCAAGACCAAAACTAACCGTTATACATAGAAATCCTTTGCTTTTCTTTAAAAGCTTTTTCATTAAAATCCTTTTTTTGTACAACAGCTACAACCAGGACATACACAATCTATCAGACATAGTTTTATACTTGTTGGAGTCTGGCCATCTGTCACCTTGAAAAGCTGTATACTACTTTATGTTTATCTCCATATGATGGAGAGTTGTTGCTGTTGAGCTGTGACCTCCACCTTATGTTGATTTGGAGGAGGTCCCGATGAACCCTCATTATCATGTGATTGTCTACTTCCCAGCGAGACAAAAATCTCAAGCACATGTCCAGTTAAACCAGTCTCAGCCCCAAGACCTGAATCTGACTGATAATCTTCAGTACCATTTAATGAAAGCAGGAGCAGGACAAAAATCAAAGAAGAGAAAAAGGTGAAAATCATGCTGAAACATTCAACATAGGTCAAAAAGGTCAAAGGCTGCTCAATAAAGTATTGACTATGGGGGGTATTCATTTACTTTAAGGGGCCCAGTCAGGACAAAATTTGATTTATCTCTGGTATTATTCATAGGATCAATACTGTTTTCCGCAAAATCACTCAAACATACAACATCAAACTCTAAATCATGATTTTATAAAACGTTATTTACCATTTCTGGAACATTTTTGCCGTAGTTTGGATTTCTACATGATGAAAAGTTTTTTCCCTTACTCACATTATGATTATTTTCCTGTATATTGCTATAATTTATTTTCCTTGCTTTAAATACTGTAACCGCTTGTACATAAAACGCAAGCTGACAAAATGCTAGGGAGGAAAAGCAGAGTATGTGTGACAGACGTTCTACAGGACAGTAGAACCTTCTTCAGCACACAGTACATACACACACGCAACTGCCCGGGGAACATGGAGGTTTGCAGTAAATCACGTGTTCACCTGTGGCCTTGGGAAAATGTGTGGACATAACTCTCATCACACGAGCCCCTGAGCTCATGAAAGCGCGAGTCTGGAAAAGCTGCTGAAAATGAGATGACGACTTGCATCAATCCGACGCGACGCCTTGATGTTTCCCATCCGTCTCGTTCCTCGGCAACTCTAAAGGTCCTAGGCTCTTCTTCACCTTCTTCTTCTTCTTCTACTTCTACTTCTTCTTTTTCTTCTGTTTCTTCTTCCTTTTCTTCTTCTTCTTTTTCTTTTTCTTCTTCTTTTTCTTCTTCTTCTTCTTTTTCTTCTTCTTCTTCTTTTTCTTCTTCTTTGTCTTCTTCTTCTTCTTCACCCTCACGCAACTTTGCACAAGCAGGCACCAAACCTCAACCATTCTAAAGCACAGAGACGCACAGGGGCTCCGCAAAGAGCGAAAAATGACGAGAGGGGGAAGAAAACTGAAAAGTGAGAAAAGTAAAAAAATGAAGGCAAGCAGAGAGTGAAGAAAGAGATATGAGCTTTGTGTGGTAAAAGACAATAAAGTGTGAAAGGCTTCTGCCGGTGTTTGATGTCCTGCCCTCGAGGGATCTGTGACAGAGATCGCTGCAGAGCCCCACTTAAAAGAGAAAAATGACAGGAGCCATTTCTCTCTTCTTTCTCTCTGGCCCTTCAGGATGACGGTTTAGCCTGTATGCTTGGATGTGCGAGTGCGTCAGAGAGAGAGGAAAGAATGAAACACAGTGAGAATGAAGGAGGAAGAGAAAGACCTCAGGCTCTAATAAATCAGGCCTGGGCTGAACTGTGGGGTCCTGGAGGAGCTCGTGTGGGCAGACAGGTGTCCGTAGCATCCTGGGGCAGAGGTTATGGTCAGACACATCAGTCATCTCATATAACACGCACACACACACACACACACACACACACACACACACACACACACACACACACACACACACACACACACACACGCTGAAACCGCCCAGACAGACCCATTTCCTCCACTTGTACCTCGTTGCCGTGCCGCCTCCGCCCTCTGCTCGGGTTCTGTCTTAAAGAATACAGTGCACGCTGTGAAACACTGCTGTGATCAAATAATGAGCGCGAGCAGCAACCCCACACGCTTTAGTAAACAGTTTAGCATTGATTACCCCAGCGCTTACTGTGTGTAACTGTGTTTTCCTTTCAGTTCATAAAAAAGCGAAACTGGCACCTCCGCACACAGCGGCGCTGGCGGCGGCATTAGCATAATAATAATCCACAGACTGGAGATATGGAAATGAAACCAAACACTGTTCTTTTATTCTGCGGCACGCGGCCGTCTTCAGCAAAGACGCGTCGCTGTGATACGGGGCAAATGTGAATCAGAGTACATGAGGATGAGCCGCGGCGGGATCACGGCCCCTGAGCGGGCGCGGGGTACTCTGATATGAGCTGGAGGTCCTGAGAAACGGAGCTCGGGTAAAAGCAGCGCAGTCGACTCTCCTCCGTCATCTGTTTGAGCTGTTTCCTGCGAGTACAGTGAAGGCGAGCGCTGGGGGTGAGGGAGAGGGGAACGCTGCGTGCCTCACTCCTCTGTCCTCGTTTTCCCCCTTTACAGATGCTGAAAGTGACACACACACACACACACACACACACACACACACAGACAGTCAAAGAGTGAAGGGTCCCGCAGAGTTCACAAGCTAGTGAATAATAAAAGCTTCGCACTGGACCCGCGTGTGTGTCTGTCTGCTGTAAAAACAGGCCCGTGTGCGGCGTCGGCGCGAGGCGGCCCGCGTGCACGTCCAGATGTATGTGAACGAGGGCGCTCTCGCTGGCAGCAGGATGAATTATTCACTGTTTACTGATGAGGAAGCATTTAGGCTCCCTGGGGTGGCGCGGAGGCAGGCCTCACCTCTCTCCTGGTCTCTCCGTCCCTACGGTTCCTTCTTCCGCACCTCTTTCCCCCCTCACACTTCCATCCTCCCTCTCCATTACTGGAGCTATTAGTTTCAACATGACGCCTTTGTGGGATAACAGCGGTGCTGCAGAAACACACTAGTTAAGTGGTTCTCTGTCTTTAGCACCGGATCTCTGCCTGTCTGATCCTGTTGACCTACTTGGGAAACAAGGTTCTGATGGGAAGTCTCTGTTGTGATGCACACAGTAGGAATTTATTTGCATGAATTAGGCAGAAGGATGAGACTTGGTTCCTCCTCTGCCTTAACTGAATTAGCATCACTTCAGTGACCAGACTTATATATTCGCATACAGTACACTGTGGAGCACACAAATGGGCACAAAGCGCCGAAAGCCAGGTTTAATCTTTTCCTCGCTGGAAAAATAAAATGCACATTCACACATGTTCGCGATGGCTAAAACACGGTTAATACTCCCACTAATCAAGCTTCTATTACCAAGAGGAGACTCTCACACCTGGGGACCAAACTTCCTCATCTAATTGGTCCGCTGAGAAAATCGCTAAGCTGTTCACATCTGCAGGGATGGATTCACACACACACACACACACACACACACACACACACACACACACACACACACACACACACACACACACACACACACACACACACACACAGTCAGTCAGTCTGAACCAATCAGTGCAGAGCTCCTTAGGCAATGTGCACAGTTCCATCCTATCCTTTATCCATCCTTTATCCTAAGGTTCATCCCTCGCTTTCAGCTCCATCGGTCCCAATTACCACAACCAGGGATCCCAATCCCTGGAACAGAGGCTCTGCACATACACACAAGTACAGTGCACTCCACCAGAGCCCAGCTTCCACCATGACCACACCAAAGGTCCAGGCTTTTTTAGCCTACTGGTATTTTCCTATGCGTGTTTTTTCGTGTGTGTGTGTGTGCGTGTGTGTTTGGAATTGGGTGGTTTCCCATCCGGAGCAGCCGTTGTGCTGCTTATTAAACAAAGCTCGTCTAAAGCTGTCCTAATCCTTTCCCATAGCTATCCCTGACTACACATATAGACACACGCAGATTCCTGCACAGTCGCCGAAGTCCGGCCCTCAGCAACACATTCTGTCCTCTGTCAACCCCGGCAGACGCAGAGAACGAGGGAGCGCTGGATGGACGACACACACACACACACACACACACACACACACACACACACACACACACACACACACACACACACACACACACACACACACACACACACACACAGCAGCTGCTTCAATGTCTGGCAGCTCATCCATCTGCAGCTGAAGATATCCCTGCAACCCACAAGTTCGGCAGCACAAATAGAAAGCGTGTGCGAGAAGCCTTACAGGATCAACCTACAGTATGCAAAGAAAGGCATCAACAGATGGTTGCACTCTTCTTCTGTCTGATGGAAAACGATGCTGTACCGATAAAACTGACGGACAGAAATGAAGGCCCCTCTGGACCTCGAGGCCTCGTGTTCGTGTCATTTCTGCTGTGTCTGACACTATTGGGGGCTTGACCCACAGGAAATCTAGCTCATCATCCAGATTGTTGGTGTATGTGCTTGTGATTGTCAGGTCTCATGATACTGGAGCATGTGGAGTCGAGGCTTTCAAACAGAACAAGAAGATCATCACTAATTTTTTTGTTGAATATATTGACCTGGTTCAGCATCAGACAGCTTGTTTTGTCCATTCGCTGATGTGAGCAAACAAACATAGAGCGTCACGTCACCGCTGTCTGCTTTAATCAAAACGGGGCTGAGGACTGGCTCTGCAGAGTAAACAGCTAGATTTGGTATGAAACGGTCAGCCGGCGTTGCTTTAGTAACACACACGGGGGAAGTGAAACAAAGAGGCCTCACGCGCGGTACAGGCACCGAACACGATGAGCGATAACAATGTGAGCGACAGCAGGGAGATCGCCATGAACCACTTACTGCCTTTTATTTAAGGAAAACATGTTCCACAAACTCACAATGTTAATATTTACAGTCCGGTTCGTTACGACGCTCACGGACGCTGAGCGGAGCAGCTTGTGGAAGCTGTGCGGACGTCGCGTTCCTGTGTATTGTTTCACCTTGCCGTCGAGGAGACGCCTGATAAGCCGCTGTATCAGACGCTGCGTATAAAAGTATTTGCTTTAGTGCCGGCTGATGTGTGGAGATCGCGAATGCATGCGTGTAACGAGGCTCGAGCGTCTGTGACGTTCAGCGTGAAAGCAGGTCCCTATCTCTGTTTGTCCACAACTGTTTGCTGTGATATTTCCAGTGTGTGTGTGTGTGTGTGTGTGTGTGTGTGTGTGTGTGTGTATATGCTCACACATTCACAAATACTGATAATTACCTCAAAATGTGTCTGCCCTCGCAAGTCATCACTGATGCAGATTGCCTCCCTCCGCCGGTCTCGTGCATTAACACATGTACACTCGCGCTGAAGTGGAGGTGATTTGAGAAGAGCCGGGGCTGATTGAAGAGCCGCTTCGCACATATGCATCCCAAATCATTTCAATGCATCTCAATGAAGGGTCCTCGCCGTGGACGCAGCTGTTAAAGACAGACGCACATTTATTACACACTTACTGAGCGCGGCCGCTTCAAACAGTGTTGGTTATGTGTGTGACCGAGAGCGCGGCCACTAGCACCTCTTTGTTTCAACACAAAGAGCAGGTCAAAAACATCATTAGGCCGAGGCTGCAGGACTCACACACACACACACGCACACACACACACGCACGCACGCACACACACACACACGCGCACACAAAAACACACTAGTTTCCAGATGCTAATACTATTGCCAGTAGGTGTTCTGGGCCCCAGAGACAGTGAAGCAATCACTGCACACCCAGCAGCGAGAGAATCGCATCTCTCTGACGCCACGCGCACGTACACAAACACGCAGCACTTTTATCCCAGAAGGAGGATATTGAAGTTTTATGAAAGCAACAAAATAAAAAGGGAAAAGCCAAGGTGAGGGTGTGTGTGGTGTGTGGGGGGGGGGGGGGGGGTGGGGGGGTGGGGGGGGGGGGGTCGAGGAGAGAGAGCAGAGAGAGAAAGAGAGGGAGAAATAGTTTACACATCTATTGTTCAATGTGCTCAGAGGCACAAAAGGGAGAAGTCTCTGTAACCTTGTCCTCCTGAGTCCAGACATACATCACTGTAAATTGTGTTTGTTCACTTTAATCCAACCTTGGTGTTGCCTGGAATGGCATAGTCAGCACGTATGTGGCACGCACGCTCGGTAACCTGACCTCTCCTCTCTCTCTCCAAACTCCCGTGAACTCCCCGCCGCCCTCAGACCAAGCTCTGACACCGGCAGCGTGTCTTCTTCAAGCTCCAGGACCTCGTTCGTTCGTCACGAGGTGGTGCGTTCGCGGCATCGCCGCCATCCTGCAGAAACCAGACACCCGTGCTCCTTGCTCTCTCTCTCTCTCTCTCTCTCTCTCTCTCTCTCTCTCTCTCTGCATGGCTACGTAGCCTAATCCCCGTCGGGCCGGAGGAATGCTCCGCGGTTGTTCTGGCGTCTGAACACACGCGGACGCGGCGGCGGCGGCGGGCGCAGACACAAAGCCAGGGATGCTCCACCAGGAGCAGGGGCCGAGTGGAAAACCACAGGAGAGGAGCCATGACAAAGAGATGTTACACCTCCTCCCTTCCCTCCCCCATCACTCATTCACCAGCATCAAGGTCGAGCCGTGTTACAAATGAAGCGCTGCTCCACCCCCTCCGCGCACACACGGGCTGTAACTCACTGCTCGCTGTGACATCATTAATACAATATAGCGTCCACAGTGACATCATTAATAAGAGCCAGGGTGCTGACTCCTCCTTAATGGCTCCCTAAATATGACAGTCTTGACATACTGTCGGTGTGGTGGTCCTGCGCGTGTGTGCTTTCCTGTCGGAGGCCTGCGCATACACCAGTGCCTGATTTACACCACAGGCTACTGGATGCAGGGTGCGAGCAAATGTCAGCCAGAGGAAGCTACCTGTCTTTTCTTAAGCAATTAGAGGGAAACAGTGTCTGTCCAACCCTGTGACACGTCCTCACACACCTAGACAGAAAAAACCACACACACGCAGAGACTGTGCTCAGGCTCCTGGCTGATGGCCCTCGCTGAGCCGAGGATGGATTCTGAATAATTAGAGAGATAATTGCCCAGGTGGGGGGAGAGAGGGGCGATCAATGGCTGAGCGAGGCTGCGTGTGTCGTCGCGTGTGCGGGGGGGGGGGGGGTGGCAGCGTAAAGGCAAACACGCGTGTCAGCTGTCTGTATGTTAATTTTTCGGGATGCTGCTGTTTCGCATTTATCCAGTTGAAACGGCGCGTCGTCCGCCTCGGTCTCGCTGTGAGCTCGGGGGGGCTGTCGAACCCCCCCCCCCACCTGCAGGAGAAAAGTATCTGCAGCAAAGTAAAAGGTAGCGTGTAAACCAAGCGCGCTTTGAGGGAGCGAGCACATGAAAGGCAGCGTTACAACGGGAGAGGAGCGTTTCATCCCGAGCCTTTGTTCACACTGACATCAGTGGGAACAGACTTCCTCGCCTTTGTTTGGGCCGAGAGGAGAGGAGGAATAGAAAACGAAGAGATGTGTGGAAGGAGCGGGAGGGGGGGGGGGTAGTGCGGCAGGTCAGGCCGCATCTGCTCAGCAACGGATACGTCGCCGTGGCGAGGCTTTTCCTTGCGGCTCGCGCGCCTCCATGACAAAAGCCTGATCAGAGCCTCCAGCTTCCTCCTCCTTAAACTTCTGCCAAGGCTTTGTCTCTCCTCCGCTCCTCCTCTCCTCTCCCTCCTCCCCTCTCCCTGCTTACACAAAGGTGAGCGCACGTCAGCCTGACAATCAGACTGGCGCGTGCATATAATTAGTAGACACACACACACACACACACACACACGTATATATATATATATAGTCACACACTGACATACATGATGAGTTGCCCACACCTCCCATGGCAGCCGAACAATGAGCCTCGCTGACATTCATCTCCATCGTATTTATCTCCTGGCAGACTAGAGAAACGCACTCGCCTCTGTTATCTGGAGGCTCTTTTCTTCTCATTTTCTCTCTGCCGTGCATTTACATTTAAGTCGCGCGCCGCCCAGCTCCATTCACCGCGCCTGAATTTAGAGTCATTAATTTAGTATCTAGGCTACCAACAAAGGCGAACAACTGGGACAGCGTCGCTGTCACCACTAATAATAGAAGTTCCTCTGCAGCGCACGGTGTTAAGGGTCATTGTGAGATGTGGAGAGAGAGGAAACGCTACACAGATTTGGGCCGGAGAGACGCCCCGCTTGAAAGACAGAGGGTGTAAAAAGCTGCAGCAGCCCGGCAGCAGGTCCAAGCCTGGAGCCGGCACACGCATCTCCATATGAAAGAGGCTCTGTGCCACTCTAAACACTGCACATGCATTTGTAATGCAGCTCAAACGCTGCGCTGGGAATTCAGCCACCGCTATACGCGAGTGTGTGTGTTTAAGCAGGTGCTTAGGAGACAAATAGCAATCAATCTGAATTCAACTAGTCCTGTCTCCACCTGGCACCACGTATCCACTGACACACACAGCATCCCTCAATGGGAGGGGTCATTCCGGGAGCATCCATCCAGACGCGGCGTCCGCGGGACAAAAGAGGCGGAGCTGTGATAACGTGGCGTTCACCCGTCTAATTACAGATGAAACGGTGTTAAGCAGCGAGGTTATCGTGTCTAAATTGGGTTTTCACAGCATGAGACCTTTTCCCGGTTCGAGTTGTGGAAGAGAGAAATCCCCAGCAGCGCGGGCCTGTCTGTCTTTGTGTCTCGGCTGAGCCGCGCTCTCAGGCGGGAGCTCACAGCGAAGCCGACAGCTGAGTGACAGCACGAGTCAAAAACATGAAATATGTGATGTTTCAGCACCTCCCGACAGATGACACCCCGGGGAAGAATAGTTAACTTTAATGGTTTATTTAGTTTGGAGGTGTGTGTGTGCGTGTGTGTGTGTGTGTTTGTTTTGGAGCGTGGGGGCATTAAAACTGCAACGCGGCTGTGTGGGCTGATGACTTCACACGCGGTTAATTGGCCAACTTGGCCATTTCCATGCAACACTTACTTCCCACGGGCAGATCTCTTTGCACACGCTTACTGTAGAAACACACACCTGCTGAAGGCTGAGTGTAAACATAAAACCTGCCTGTGCCAGATGTTGCTCTCTGCTTCCAAGCTCTAATGCCCGAACACAAACCTTCCATGAGCACGCGTGTACTTTTACACCCCGTCAAGTACCTTCCATCCAGGAAAAGACCCCGGCTCCATCAAGCAGCTCCACTGTAGCTTCGGAAAGTGTTTTATGGGCACAATCTGTTTTTTGGTTGTGACACATGGAAATGAAACATTTTCTGCAGTAGGATATCGGAGTTTTAAGCAGCATTAAAACTCTATCAAACTTGAAGGGGAAATAGCTTTTTCAGCAGAGTAATGTATTGCGCATGAATGACTGTGTGCGCGCTAACTCAAAGAAATGCAACCACACACTGACAAAAATGAGAAATAACACTATTACATCTTCTCTGCAAAACACACAGAACTGTAATAGAATAATCTGCTGAACACATTAACTAAACATTATGCTGTCACAAGGTGGTTGATGCCACTATTACCGAACTATAGGAGCAGCGTGAGCATCAGACGGCGTCGGTGGCGGTGAAGAATCCCGGAGAATTTCGCATGCAGGGGTAGAGTTTATTAGCCGCTTGTGTTTTTCCTTTTAATGCCCATAAACAGATCTGTCAGAACAACAGAACACAACAGACTGGTAAATCCAGTTATCCTCCATCCACGGAGGAAATGACCTGAACCAGGCCATCTGTGTGTGTGTGTGTGTGTGTGTGTGTGTGTGTGTGTGTGTGTGTGTGTGTGTGTGTGTGTGTGTGTGTGTGTGTGTGTGTGCGTGTGTGTGTGAGAGCCGGTGAGAGCAGAAAAGGGTGGGGATGAAGAATAAGAGAGTGTTTGCTACTGATGCTCATGTGTTATTCATGAGAGTGCAGAGAATTTGTGGAATAAAAGCTCTTTCAAACATTAAGCACAAGAGGAGACGGCACAGTACGGAGAGCGGCGAGGCTGAAAGTATGACTTCACTTGGCTTTTTACCGTTTTATCTTTCGCTTTCACCTTTTGTTTCCATTCTGAGGCTGTCAGATGGAGGACAGCGATGCGAGGCGCTGAAGGAGTCCCAGACAAGCAGCGGAGGAAGAGAGGGACAAAGGAAGAAAGGGACGCAACCGGGGGGCGGTTCGGAGGAGAGGAACGGATACGGGCTGAGCTCAGATTGGATAAAAGCCCGGGTGACAGCGGAGGCCTGAGGGGGCGGGGCCGGGTCGGGCCACGGGGCGGGTCAGCGTAATGTTCCAGGTCCGACATCCTGGGACGAAACCGGAGAAACCCGTCTGTTGTTGTCAATCTGATCATCTGACAAACACCACCACTGACTGACACCTGAAGAGGAACCTGACACCGCGGCGTTTCCGTCAGCCTTCGGAAAAGCTCACAAACACAGATAAACAAATAATCACTCCGAGTGGTCCAAAAACAGCGTGCAAATCCCAGTGAATGCCATCGCTCGGGATCACGTCCAGCAATTACAAACACAGCACAGCAACAATGAAAAACACTTCATATGTTTCTGTCTCACATTTTTTAGTATCTCTTATTCTGCTCAATGCAGCCGTTATTATGTGCCTGTTTGAACCGCTCTATTATAAATGTGTACTTAATTAAATTTCCATTAGATTGTAGCAAAGATTTTTTCCTCTCTGTAATGGAATTTTTAATTGCACTGATTGGTCCCAAGTGGCTGCTGCAGGGTGTACTGTATATCCATTAATAAAATGCTCCCATTAAGGGTTTTCTACATATGCAAACGCCAGTAAATGCAATTAAATGGTCGTCTATAAGCTACGGTGTATGGTTGAAAATGTTCCCTGTGCACGGTTTAGAGTTCTGTATAAAGCCTTTTATTTATCTGCCCATATTCACTCCCTACGCTGAACAGAACAACCTGTTTGCATAGTGATGGCAAATAAAACGCAGCGCTCGGCTCCAGGCCGCGGCTCTGGCCCTTTTTCCATCTCGCCGCCGCCGCCGCCGCCGGCGCGCTGAGTGCAGTAAACCTGCGCCTGGAGAGCAGCGAGAGTGCGTCGGTGAGGTCAGACTCATAAAAGCGCGCCAGCAGGTGCCCGCTGCAGAGCATCACGCAGGATTACGCATTCAATCATGCGCACACGCGGAGGCATACGCGCTCACGCGGCTGCTCACGGAGACCTCGCTCTTATTTCCCCCCGTTTGTGATAACTCAGATCACTGAAGGTGCTGCGTTCGACGTGAGCCGGCCACCAGAAGACATATTTACTCCATTCATGCAACCCGAGGCACAGGCAGACAAATGTAGGAGCGCGCTCACTTGCTCCGGAGGTCTGTCTTATTAAGATGATACAGTGTGACGCTGCCCGGTTCTGCCAGGGGGGTCTGGCGAGGGCTCCGGTACCGGGCCTCCGATTGGCTGGCCTCTGGATGACCTCACTCTGAGGAGAGCAGGAGTACCGTGAGGTTACGGTTTGCAGGAGATGCTCGTGCAGCCGCGTACGAGAACATGGGCAGAGGAAGTGGGTCAGGTGCTTCGCTGCTGTCGTCGGTGACAGCGCGGCGGCGTCAGCGCGGCGTCTCCCTTGTCAAATTCGGCTCGACGACGACGCTCGAGGCTCGAAGCTCCTCTGTGATTTGTTGTCTCAGCTGGACGTCCTGCTCCTAACGGCCCCACGATATCCTCGGAGAACGGGCTCATCTGCAGTCAAAAGATGGCCGGGTGATCAAAACATTAATTTGATATCCAGTAAAAGCCAATATCACGCTGAACGTTTTATTTTTATCTGGTTCCTGTGAGGCAGCCAGAGCACCGGCTGTCTGTCTGACTGGTTTGTTTCAAATGCTGACAGGAAGCCTCTAAGTGCCTCAGCGGAACCAGGAGCTGTTACTAAATCAGAGGAGATACTATACACTGTACATATCTATATATAAATATGCATCTATACTGTAGCTGAAGAGAGAGCGCGAATAAGAGAGAGACTTAATGCAAATATTTGACGTAAAACTGATGTCATTTAGTAGAAAGATCAGAAGCTGTTTAGGAGGAAGATTATTTTTAATTGACAGAATAGATGGAAAAAATCTTCCATATACCCTTTATCCATCTGTACATCCACGGAATAATGGTTTAATTGGTCCATCCATTCAGACAAGGAGGTGCTGTCTCCTGGGGAAGCTTCAGACACAACCGTGTGTGTGTGTGTGTGTGTGTGTGTGTGTGTGTGTGTGTGTGTGTGTGTGTGTGTGTGTGTGTGTGTGTGTGCTCTATCTTATCTCACACCTTGTAAAAACTGATTGTTTTTTCTATTGTGTCTCCTTCTTTATTATGACCCCGCTCTCTCTCCTCCCTCACAGTCGCGTCCTCTCACTGAGCCCCTCTTTTTGTTCACCCGCTTCCTTATTTCTGTTGATAATGTCACACTGCCCTATCGTTTCTGGTTTTTATGTGGCAGAAAGACGCCAGCGAGAGAGAAGGAAGTTAACTGTGATCCGCACAGATGGAAGGACACCTGCTCTGTAATGGCGTTTCAAATGCTCTCTCCGCCTCTTTCATGGCCTCATGGAAGACCACAAACACCCACAGCAAACTTCAAAGAGGAAAACCTGGGCACAACATGAAGGGACATCTCCCTCCCATGATGCAACGGCGGCTGAGCGACTGATGGGATGGAGAGAAATGGGAGTCAGATAAAACGACAGCATGGGCCGAGGGAAGAAGGTCCAAAAGAGGGGCGTCCGAGAGATGGAAATAAAAAGACGCAGACGGGGAGTGGTTCACACGGCTGGCGAGTGAAACTGGCTGGGACGGACCCAGCGGAGGGGCCTTATGTGTGTTCGCCTGTGGTCCTGTGAGGCTGAGGGGAAGCTGGTCCACGCAGCAGAGCACGCACGGCCGGACCTGAGCCTTTTATTTAATGCCGGGCTAATAAGGAGAGAAATAAAAGTCCCCGCTGAGTTTGCAAGCGGGCTCGACGCAGCGCACAGCGCTGGAGGCTACTGCTCTGCATCCGCCCTCATCACGCATACATGTGGCTGGTTGTTACCTGGGGCAAGGTAGAGGCCTCGCACGCAATGACAAGCGAGACAAGGACGAATGCCCTGTTTACACGGCGTTCTCAGAAATAAGAAGAAAGAAATATTAGTACAGATGCCCCAAAAGCACATCCACTGTTTGAATATGCAGCACAACCAGGATCAGGCTGGATTTTAGGGGTGCTGTATGAAACCACAACATTTGTTTCTCTTACTTTTTGGAGTTTGTGTTAAATATTGAACTTCGGATGTGCTTGTAGCTGTTTCCCGTTTCCGGAGCGAAGCTAATCGGGCTGAGCAGATGTTAGAGAGGGATGCTGCGAACCTCCTCATTAAGGAAAATAAGCAGACATCAAAAAAATTAAATTTGCTTTCGCCCCATTTGGCGGCCGCCATGTTCGTAATTAAGTCTATATTTACTTCAAGTAGAGAAAAGATCAGGGCTTTGGTCCAAAATGAGGAGACTGAGAGGAGGGGGTGTCGTGAATTTTCAGGCAATACATTAGTTCTGAGAAGAGATTGTGCAGCGCTGCCCGGCAGGCAAACACCAAGCAAAGCCCATTACCAGTAGTTCAGATGAGGTTCCCAACAGCATGCATGTCAATGAGAACACGCTGGAACCCAAGTGTGTCAAAACAGGCTCATAAATGTAAACACACACCGTGTATTTACACGCAGCCAGAGCAAATACACAAAAACAAGTCAGGACGCACACGCAAACACAATCTGGCAACGCACACACCCGCGCTCGCACACACACGCACACCCACGAGCATCGCTATCACGTTTCATTCACTTATGAGCAGATTGACTGTAGCGTAGCCTACAGGTGTCATTAACATTTCAGACGTGGAGGATCCTACAAACAGCGTGTCGTGCTGCGGGTGCGAGCGGCAAGCGTCTATGCAGACAGTCGCCCCCCACCCCCCGTCACAGCGTAGCCTCACGCTCAGCAAAGCAGTCCGCTCTCAGTGCGTTCTCATCCCGTGTGTGTGTGTGTGTGTGTGTGTGTGTGTGTGTGTGTGTGTGTGTGTGTGTGTGTGTGTGTGTGTGTGTGTGTGTACACGCGTGCGTGTGCGTCCTGCTTCAGAATATGAGGCCATCAATCACATCGCGTTGCCTCAGATTAGAGCCGGATTGATCCGGGGCCCGGCTCTGACAAACAGCCTGACCTGCAACACATCCACCTGGGCCGACCACGCACACACAAAGGGCCTCTTCTCTCACTCCACGTAGCACCCCCTCCCCAGGAGAGAACGCTACCACATACACACATACCGGGAATATTTACTGAGAACCGCAGTGCCACACAGAGCAGTCCCTGTGCAGTAAACATCCAGGGTGGGATGAATTTCCCCGTGGGTGGCTGCTCATTCGTGTGCTCCTTTCACTGTCCGTCGCTGCCTGGAAGCAAGCGCTCGCTCTCATCGCCACCCCGACCTGAGCCCCCGTTTCATTTCTTAGCGCCGCGTATCCCAATCAATGGTCGGCGGTGTGACGAAGGTCCTTGCCTAAGGGAAGACGGAGCAAAGAGGGGGGAAAAGCTCTGGAATATGCAGCGCTCACACAATCGTTAAGTCTGAGCTCAGGCCCGTGTGGAGAACAGTGCGCGTGCACGAGGGTGTGTGCTTCACAAGTAGTCATTAGCAGTAGATACGCAGTGAGGGCGTCGGAGCGTTATCCACATATTGTTTGATGCCTAGCTGTCTACCCTGTACAGCAGAGTGCAGGAAATCAAAGCCCCGGCATCGAAAGCATGAGTGTACGTAACTTAGTGTGTCAGAGAGCGAGAGAGGAGCCGCTCCCACCTTCCCACAACGGGGGAGCGACAGGAATATGCATCTCAGCAGAACTACAGTATGTTCAAGGAAAAACTGCTCCACCACCTGTGTTTTAATATGTAAAACATGTGGAGCAGCTCTCGGTATTTTGAAAATGATACAGTGGAAATGAATTTGACATGTGATGTTGGGGCAACCAGCCGCGATCAGACTCATGACACAGTGATTGTGCTGTGAGATGCCTGCGCCTGCTTGAGCTACACTGCCAGGACAAACCGATCCACTTCCTGAGATGAGAACCAGCGTTTCATTTTGAACGTGAGTGTGTGTTTTCTCCATTTTTTGTACCACCTTAGATACTGTAGTTGCATTGTTTTAGCAGAAAGAGCAATTACGTTGCCTGCTGCCAAATTAGATCGCCCCATTGTATTTATGAGCTGGGCTGTTGCCGTGTGGATTTCTATATTGGAGCCTGAAATAAAATCCGTGTCCTGGTGAGCAACAGCTGAACAGCAGGAGATCCACAGAGGCTGCCGGGTGGACGAGTGGCCAATAAAGGGAGCACTGACCAATGAGGGAGCAGGACTGATTGGAGGTGATTTACGTCCCTGACATCTTTAACCAAATTACCCAGCATCCCTTGCAGTGTGATTACAGTGATGCACAGTCTTGATACTTGTGTGTAAAGTGTGTGTGTGTGTGTGTGTGTGTGTGTGTGTGTGTGTGTGTGTGTGTGTGTGTGTGTGTGTGTGTGTGTGTGTGTGTTGTTTCATTTCTCTCAAGGCAACAGCTCATGCAGAACCAGAAGATGAATTTGCGCACAAGTGAGATTTAAAACTACCAGACAGGAACAAAAACATCTGTTTTATTCATTTATTTTCATTTTTGCCGTCTGATGTTTACTTCCTATGACAGTTATCACAATTCTCATGCCCACTGACCTGCAGGCGAGTCTTAGACAACATGTTCGGTTTATGAAGTAATCTCATTGATCGGTAGTCAGAGAAGCTGTCACAGCATCCAGACGGTGCCATAAAAATCTAACAAGCCCGTATTTATATTTCCCATCAGATCATTCACACATGCACCTTCTGAGTCATTTGAAAACATACGAATCTGTATGAAAAGGAAAATGCAATAAACCTGTCTGTGTTGACATGCATTTGATTTGTTGGGTACCGCATGACGGCTAGTGACAAACCCTGTGGTCTAATTAGCGAAGGTCAGTGTTGCTTAGGATTCAGATTAATATGCAACTCCAACACATCAAGCTGTTGTAGATCAAAGTGTCATTAAAGAAAGAACGCGGATGTGATATGCAGTGATTGGGTTTTTTTTTTTTGATGTGATATATTTCTCATCTGAGACCAGAACGCTTTCTATCAGAGCTAAGAGGCTCATCTGACTGGAAGGCTGCATGATCTATCAGTTCATTTCAGCCACTCTGCTCTCTCAGCCCTGCTCTTAAAGACAGATAGCGGGATGCTGTCTCATTTCACGCTTGCCGGACTTAATGCTATTAAACCAGACACACTGAAATGTGCGCGCGTGCAAACACACGCAGAGAGCGTGCACGCTCAGACGCAGACGGGATGCGGCCGCTATCTGATGGCCTGAACAACGCCAGCCTCTGAGATAAAGAGCTTTCGTGTTCCACTGAAACGTGACCATGTTCAGCCTGTACATGATACAACACGCCAGTGTTTGCGCCTCCACCTTTGCTCCTGCGCTGTGACTGATGCAGGGCCGATCTCTCACTGAGCCCATTACAAGGGCCTGACATGCTAGTGTGTGTGTGTGTGTGTGTGTGTGTGTGTGTGTGTGTGTGTGTGTGTGTGTGTGTGTGTGTGTGTGTGTGTGTGTGCGTGCTGTTAGTTAGCAGCATTCTCTATCACTATGGCATGTTATTATCTAAGCAGGGCCGTTGCATCCCTCATATTTACACATACACACATGCACACACTTTTGTGAGGACCACAGAGAGCCTCCTTATTCATCATTATAGCTCGTATATAATTCTACAGGAAGACACTGACATTGTGGAAAACACATCTTGTCTTTCTTGATGAGAGTCAAACTGATGTCTCCCTTGTTTGTCCGACAACTGCTGAGTTTGGGAAATTATTAGATCATGTGATATTAAGCAGTTTCCAGCTACCACAATACTGTTGTTAGCTAAGCTGTTTAAAAATCCCTATTATTATTCAGAGCCTGTATGTATGACACTGCACGCGTCCAACTGCTCTTTATCTCTGTACAAACCTTCCCTCCCACCTTGTTATTCCTGAGCAGCACAACTAATGTTCTCAGCTTAGACCAAGACTGCAAGTGCAAACATGAAATATTCAGCTGGTCCAGGCCTAGTTCCACCCAGTCATTCATTATAATTGTATACATTTGCCTATGCATTACAATCATATGCAAATGATAACCGCATCCATGCTCGTCACCATCCTCGTGTGGTGGCTCCAATCTCAAACTGAAACACAGAAGTGAAGGTTTAGACAGGGAGACGCAGTATATGCAGGTCTACTGAAGGTAAGCAGCCTCTCGTGTGTGTATGTGTGTGTATGTGTGTGTGTGTGTGTGTGTGTGTGTGTGTATGTGTGTGCGTAGCCGCCCTTCAAGCTGCAGCAGCTGGGCTCGGAGCAGGTTATGCCTCTCCTCCTCACATTTCTCCTCAGGCTACTCTTTTACTAGCCGCTTGTAGCTGCACCTGAGAGCAGATGATTGTTTGGGACACTTGCACCAGAACAGGCAGAGTAAGTGGATCCCCTCTCCTCCGCTCTAATCGAATCAAATTTGATGTTTCCAAACACAGCAGCTGGCTGAAGGCACGGCGACGATACCCAAGGAACAAAGCCCACGCTTGTTGTGGAAGACTTATCTGAGCTTCTCCAATTCCTGCCTCAATTTATCATCCTCTCCCCGAAGCTCGACGATGGAAGGCAACAAGAAGGCAATTTAATAGATCGACACTGCATGACTGTGTGTGCTTAGGGGTTCGGGCATCACGCTGAAAGCGGCTCGTGTCTGTTTGTGGAGCAGACGTCTGTAGGTTGATGGGGAGCAATCCCTCTGCTAGCCTACATTTATAGACACACAGCTCAGCCCTCTCATCCAGCTCTGCCGCTTCAAAGATGGACACGTGAAGTAAAGAACATGTAGATGTTGGCTTTGGGTGCTGGTAGATATGGGTCCTGCATCATTAAAACATCGTCCTCATGTGAATGAATTAACAGAGGGGGAGGACTCACTACAGTAGCTTTGATACACTATGAATGCATGAGATGTAGAGATCACTTCACTTCAGTCAGCCCCACACAGGTCCTTTCATCGCTTTAACCTAGCCAACTCTCGCTTTCATCTTACGCTAACGATAGGCTCATTAATTTCTAATCAAAGGATCCTGATTCATCGAAGGCCTGTTGAGGATATTCAGCCCTGAGCAGGCATAAAGTGGAGAGAGGACCGCATGTGAAACAGTAGCTCTGAGGAACAATGCACACACGTTTGCTCGAGTAAACAGACCGAGCCGAGGGGAGAGTGTCGTGATGATTTTACTCACTTTTCAGTCTGAGGCATTCAAATCTCCTGAGATGTGATAAAAGGAGGAGTGGGGGAGAAAATGGTAGGAAGATGGAAGAGAGGGCTGCTCTGGGCTGAAGCGTGGCCAAAGGTCCCTTTACACACATCTGGAAAGAAGACGCTATCTCACCATGTTATTAAGGGCACACTGTGTGTGTGTGTGTGTGTGTGTGTGTGTGTGTGTGTGTGTGTGTGTGTGTGTGTGTGTGTGTGTGTGTGTGTGTGTGTGTGTGTGTGTGTGTGTGTGTGTGTGTGTGTGTGTGTGCGTGCGTGTGTGTGTGTGTGTGTGTGTGTGTGTGTGTGTGTGTGTGTGTGTGTGTGTGTGTGTGTGTGCGTGTGTGTGCGTGTGTGTGTGTGTGCGTGCGTGCGTGTGTGTGCGCGCAGGTGCGTGTGTGTGCGCGCGCGTGCGTGCGCGCGCGTGCGTGCGCGCGTTTCGCTGGCAGAGGCGGCCTTTCCACCACATTCCAGATCATTTCCACACGCAGACGGGTCCACACTCTGCCTCCGCGCTTTCCGCCCTGCTCGATTAGCAAACCGTGGGCTCCTCTGGCGCGCGCTTGTGTGAAACCGTCCAGATTCGGGGAAACAGATGACTGCGCCTGTCTGTCACAGAAAGTTTAACAAGAAATTCTGCCTTGCAACTCCCGGCTACAGCTGCTGAGCAAATCACAGGTTTTATCAGCTGAAAACACATTCAGTCTATCAGCGCATTCACATCTGTCCTGACTCCTGGACCCAGGAACTGTTAACATGTGATATAAAAGCCTTTGTGTTATTGTTGTAGTGGTATATTGAGAGAAATCCAATTATAGCAAGATACAATAATCTAATCAAAATCAGAGTCTGTCTATTATTACTGTTGTGAAACAGGGTTAAGAATTTCCATGTGCTGCTCGTTCCTTCAACATGGACTGAGAATAGACGCAGGCTGTGGATCAGGAGCTGGAGCAGGTGGCGACCAACCGCAGGGTCAGCAGTTTGCATCCCAACATGCCTTATTCGCATGTCAACGTGTCCTTGGGCAAAGTCGCCAAACCCCACGTTGCTGTCGGCGCGTGCGTAGCTCACTTGTTAGTGTTTTTGAATAAAAAACATCTGCTAAGTGATTAAAATGTAAATGGTGGAAAAGGGAAAAACAGACACGGCGAAACACAAAGTGCCTGCACAAGCCAAAGCAGTCATTAGCTGGATCTAAATATTTTTAAATATCTGTTGAGCACAGACCTGTTTTATGTGTGCGATGAATGACTTTTATTGCAGTTTGCCAAACTGGTTGCATTCATCCCAAGGACAACAATTATGAAAACATTTGGCCCCAGCGTGTACAAGAGGGCAGGAGAAGTACTAACCGCGACATCTACAGCGTTTCTGTCACCAGGACAACATGGCGGAAACAAATCCAGGTCTTCAGCTGCACAATAGAGTCGAGAGTGTTTCCTCTCCTGTCCTGCATGTGCACAATGAGAAGGAAAACCTCCTGGCTTCAAAGCAGAAGCAGCGTCAGGAGCCAGTGTTCACCTGTGTCACAGTGCCATCTAGCTTGAAAGTGAAGAACTGAGTGTTTTTACTAGAACGGCTGTTTTAGTTAGTTTCAGCTACTTATTTGTGTGTGTGAGCAAAGAGCTAAACTTTAGATTGAACTTTGACCCAGTCACTTCAGCTATATTGACCTTGCGTGGAGGTTGCTGACTATGGTCGATTTGAGGGCAGTAGTTGTGAGTGGTGATGCACTGAGCATCATTGTTAAGTGTCTACATCTTACCTCCAAGCACGCACCTGCTGGAGCTGTTAATGCCCCACACGCCACAGTGACACAGAAAGGGGCCCACGGTGGCTCACGCACTCACCATGAAACAGCCACGATGCCGTCACGGGACGTGAACGTCCCGAAAACCCCTCACAGACGCTGAGCGACTCCCATAGAGCTCACTTTATGACTCCTACTCACTGCACACTTGTCCATTTGTCTGCAGTAATAAACACCGAACGTTTGGGAATGAATTCATCACTAATAAAGGAGCCAATTCAAGTCTGGAGTAATACACAAGAAGGTCGGTGAAACACCTCGGCCTGATTTGTGCACATGGATACATGTGCATACACGTGTGTCTGTGTGAGCGTGAAGTGTCCCTGGCCTTTATTTGGACACAGGCACTCGCTGAACCGCAAAACGTTAAATAAACCAGTGGAGGAATTCCACTGAGTCAACACAGGCTCTCTGTGTGTGTGTGTGTGTGTGTGTGTGTGTGTGTGTGTGTGTGTGTGTGTGTGTGTGTGTGTGTGTGTGTGTGTGTGTGTGTGTGTGTGTGTGTGTGTGCATTGTCAGAGAATGCTTCGGGGTGGACTCACATACACAACTACCTAATTATGAATCCAGCTTCTTTAGTGGAATTTTAAGCAGGTCTTGTCAAAATAATTCTAAAAAACTCTGGGGCATGAACCACGCTGGTGGTGGTGATTGTGTTTTTTTGAGGTACATTAGGAGTTTTGTGTCTTCATCAATGGCCAGACAGGATGGACTAAACTGGAAATAGTCTTTTAAAGCTGATGTTCTGCTGGGACTCTGGAGGCAAATGAACAAATGAATTTGATCTCTTCTATTTGTCCTGCCAGACATTAAAGCTCGGCTTTATGAAATATGCCCAGGTTTAATTTGGGAGATTTGACAAAGCTGTGGCATTAATTATTGAGGAATTACAACCATTAATTTATACGCAATTTTTATAACAAGGCTTCTGCATATGGAAACAAAAGGCAGACAAACAGTTGCATGTGTGTGTGTGGTTTGTCCCCTCATCAATTCATGATTTATGAAGCAGATGAAATGCCTGGAGGCAGCTTTGGGGTCTTACACTGGAGCTGAACATGAGGAGATGCAGGTTAAGGAGACTGTCATTAGGCAAAAACAGAATATAAAAAATTATTGAATGTGAATGTGGCTTGTTACTATATTTCTATATTTCACCTCCTGAGGCCTTAGGAAGGAAACAAATGACAGAGCCTTTGATTTTCCACTCTCTGTGTCAGCCTATCTTTCTTTTGGTTGACTGAAAATTAGGAAAAGTTCTCCTCTTTAAATTTCACTTAATTCCAATTAATTAACTTAATTAACTTAATTAATCATCTTCAAGCCCTTTAAAACATAAACTAAAGAGATATCTGAAGTCTCATGTCTGCATGCTTGGATGCCTTCATACCTATTGCCCTGTTGAAGAAGAAATACTTTAAATTTGTGTGGTAGGATTTAAAGCTTCCAGGACCAGGTCAGAAGTGTGAAGACCATGAGGATGAGGTCAGTGGGTTCATTTCCTGAACTGGGTCTTCACACACTGGATCCTGTTGTGGTGGGGGCTTTTGTTTCTCCAAGGTTGTGGAGCCCAAATCCTCTAGAAACAGCAGAAACTAGTTCTACTGAGCCAAAACAATCACAGGTGTCTGTTAAAGTTTTTTCCAGAGTTATTATAGCTATCAATGAGAATTGTTAGCATACTGGATACAGAAAGCCTGAAACAATAAGGTGTCTGAAGGGAATACAAAGACATGTTGTAGTTAATTTGAGCATAATATATATATATCAATAAAGTTATACTTGGAAAAAATGATATTTTAATAAATATAATTCTAACAAAATTAATATAAGATATAATACAAAACCACCTCGTCTTACGCTATTGTGTCGTCTGTGGGTGTATCGCGATGACGTAATACGTAAACCTGAAGTGACGTATTGTCCGGTCATGTACTTCCGTTTTGCACATGTGTTTACTGAAACTGTGGCTAGGTTTGTTCTGACAATATCAGCAGCAGCGTTTGTACTCGCCGGTTGAGCCATGGGCAAGCTGAACGTCGTGGTGTTGCGATACTTGTCTCCAGATGATTTCCGAGTCCTCACTGCGGTAAGTCGTGACATAATTAAGTCAGATCTACCCAGCGGAGTTAGCCGATGCTAACCTAGCTTCATGGAGTTCCCACATAGACTGGATGTACAGTCATAAAGTTTGGAACAAGGCACCGTAGGAGTGTTTTATTTCAGTTTTGTGATCATTATCTAAGTCCTCACCAGATTTTTTTTATTGTTATTACAAAAGGCTTTGAACTGTAGCGACTAGTGATTCGGCTTCTTTCTGTGAATTTCGCCTCACACAGGTTGAGATGGGGATGAAGAACCATGAGATTGTTCCAGTGAGTCTTCTGTCCTCTATTGCCAGCTTGAAACACGGCGGCTGCAACAAGATCCTCGGGGAGCTCATCAAACACAAACTCGTCTCCTACGAACGCACCAAGAGTAAGAGAACACAGGAATATTGGCAACGGTGTGTTCATCACGTCATCCCTTTCACGAGGCATTTTGTGTGGTGATTTCAGCCGTGCAGGGTTACAAGTTGAACTACGGAGGATATGACTACCTAGCCCTGAAGACCTTGTGCTCGAGAGAAGTGGTATTTTCGGTTGGCAACCAGATGGGAGTGGGTAAAGAGTCAGGTAAGAAAGCAGCAATCGTTAAAGTCATACAATGTGTTCAATGTATCTAATGTATTTGTTTTGTTAAAATCCAACAAGCCATCTGATATGGCCATATCCTCATTTCTTTGTCTTTTCCTGTAGATATATATATTGTGGCAAGTCCAAATGGGGAGCAATACGCTCTGAAGCTTCACAGATTGGGTAGAACATCCTTCAGAAACCTAAAGAACAAGAGAGACTACCACAAACACAGAAAGAGCACTTCCTGGCTCTACCTCTCTCGGCTGTCAGCCATGAAGGAGTTTGCTTACATGAAGGTAATGAACCAGGCAGCTGAATCTGAGCACGTCTCTGTTTATAAAAGCAGCATCATGCTTGAGTGACAGAAAGTAAGAACATTGGCAGTTTATAATGCAAGTAATTTCTTAACGTGCAATTCATCTTCTTACACCTCCCAGGCGTTATATGATCGAGGTTTTCCTGTTCCCAAACCTGTGGATTATAACAGACATGCTGTAGTGATGGAGCTCATCAACGGAGATCCTCTGTATGTAAACAGGCCTCCCTACTTTTATTTCATTACATATTACATGTTATGGACTCTGTAGTTTCACATCGTTTGTGTACATTGTTTCTGTTTCAGGTGCCAGGTGCGTGAGCTGCAGGATCCTGCAGCATTGTACAATGAGTTCATGGAGCTCATTGTCAAACTGGCCAATCACGGCCTGATTCATGGAGACTTCAATGAGTTTAACCTCATGTTGGATGACCAGGACCACATAACTTTGATTGACTTCCCTCAAATGGTGTCTACCTCTCACCCTAATGCTGAATGGTTGGTGTCGCCCACTGTAATCCGTTTACAACAAGAGATCCATGTTTTTACTTCTCTAACATTTCTTCCCAGGTATTTTGATCGAGATGTCAAATGCATCAGAGATTTCTTCGCTAAACGATTCAATTATGAGAGTGAGCTTTTTCCAACCTTCAAAGACGTTAGGTAACTGGTTTTTTTTTCACAACATAGATTTATTTTATTATATTGTCTATATTTTCATTCCGGTAATTTAATAAAATATTTTAATTAGGTTTGTGAATAATCCTTGAGCAAAGTTTTTCTGCTTTGCTGTTTGTTGGTACAGGCGCTCTTATTCTCTAGACGTTGAAGTCTCAGCTAGCGGCTTTACCAAAGAACTGGAGAGGGATGGTGCATTGCTACACCCAGCTGGACCTGAGGAGGAGGATGATGATGATGATGATGAAGAGGCGGCAACAGACGAGGAAGGTGAAAGAGAAGAGACGGTTGACATGGAAGAATATAAACATGCAATTCTAGAACTGGAGGGTCTGAAAGTCAGCGACAGGCATGCAAGTGTTCAAGCTGAGGAAGATGATGTGGAGGATAATGAGAAAGGACACAAGGACGCTGAGGAAGAACTCCCATCTAAACGTGATGGAGACGCTGAGAAGGACACAGAGGAGGAGCTTAAGGAAGCAGAAGATGACTGTCCAGAACTTGCTGACCTTTCTGGTTCCAATAAGGAATTCAAACCCTTCAGGTAAACCTATATTGGAAAATTGGGTACAGGGCAATATTACCACACTTTGAAAGGAATCATTTGTGACTAATGTGGTCTTTGTGATGTTACTTTATGCAGAGGTGGTTAACGCTTACCTTTTTTTTCCTTTGCTGGAAAACTGATTTTGAATTTGCGTTTTATTTAGCTCTGTTTTTTCTTGCAGAGACTCTGATAGTCTTCTACACATGGCTGAACACATGAGGAGGAGGAGGACAGACAGTGAGGGCACAGTGGGCAGTGTAGGGAGCTGCTCTACGATCCCACCCGTAAGAAAAGCCCAGACACACAACCTTATTAGTCTACCTGATTTGATCCCCTGAAAGTATTTCCTGCATATGTTGCTTGCATTTGGTGTTTAGCTTGCGAAGGAATGTGACGGGTTTATAGCAGAGGTGACGTAATGTGGTGGCTGCCCTGCAGAGAATGATGTGCAGTGACATTCTGTCTGTTACGGTGTTCTGCAGGAGGTAGTCCGTCAGAAAGTGCGCCGGCAGCTCACTAAACAGCAGAAGGCAGCACAGCGGAGACGTCTGCAGAAGGGAGAGGCTAACTTGGTGACCAAATCCAGGCGGGAGAACCAAAACAACATCAAATCCAGCATGGAGAGCGTCAGCTTCTGGGGATGAATTGGACTGTAGTGCTTCATTTATGCTGTTTTGTGGAAGGTTGTAACAACATGTTTCAACAAAAGCTCAACTTCTCTCACTGTCATGGATAAATCAGAGAGACAGAGCTGAAGCTACACTGAGGTGAGGAAGACCTCATTGTAACAGGTTGTTCTATGAAGATGGACTGAATCCTAATTTCTTTACAGTATCATGTAAATATGGATTATTAAATAAAATTAACTTTGTGACTGATGCTTAAACACTTTTTTTAAAACTTTTGCTGCAATGCATGATGCATGCTCCAAACAAGCACTTATCATTTGCTTAACGAGACAAAACTTACTTGTTGCCTCTAACTCTCACTGCCTCATCTTTTTAATATATAAACATGTAAACTATGATAGGGGAGCTAAGCTACCGCTTCTTCCTGAAGTTGGTTCATTTATGCATAAGAGGCTTTCAGAAAGCGGGTGAATTCAGACTTGAACAATGGCCTTTCATATTGAAGAGGGTGAATGGAGCTCAGACTCTGGGCTCTGGCCTCAAATTGGTGTGTGAAGTCAAAGCATCCAACCCCCACAGATCTCAGACACTACCATTGGGCAAAATTGTTTCTGCAATCCTGGATAAAAGAAACATCTGATAACATATTTCTTCCCTCATATTTATTAAGACGTCACGTTGTGTGTTTTGTAGCCCAACTCTATGCAGGTCTTCAACTGTCTGACTCTGTTCAAGGATTAGCCAGCTGCACAAGTTTAGGGGAGGGCCTCTGCATTCCTGCCCTGCACCTCTGTGTGTGTGTGTGCAGAAAGAGTGAGGGGCCCTCTGAGCTAATTGGCTGCGTTGGTGACAAAGGTGGTCTGCTTCAAAAGAGAAACCCTGGTGAGATGTTCACACAAGAGAGGAGGAGGGGAGAAGGAGAATTTAGGATGTGGAGAAGGAAAGAGCAGAGAGGCTCTTAGATTGTACGTTTCCTGACGCTGTTCACATCCTGAGCTGTGATGACGGTGACGGCTGCTCACATCTACACTCATTTTGATGGACTGATGTTTTTGCTGTAGCTGTGGAAAGTAACGGTGGAGTAGGATGAGTAAAGTTAAAGCTGAGGAAAGCATCATGTCATACCTGACTGACACCAGCCCCAGAGACTGTGAGTAACCTTTAAATATAATGATACTGTTTTATGTTATCTTTACCACTGAGCTGAGGTTACAGATTACAAACGCTGTTAAGCATTTGCTCATTATCTGACTGTATTGCTATAATTCATACTCAACAACTTGCTCAAGTGGTCCCTGCCACAGTGCGAACTGAGCTGATGTGAATTCTATGGCACACAGTGAAAAACAAATAAGTTTTAAACCTGTCAGGGTCAGAATCAACCGTGGAGGTCTACAAACCGCTGTGTAAGTTAAGGGGTGTTTCCCCTCAACACCTAATTCTATTTAAATAAACACAGTCTGGGAATGCTGGTGTTCCAGCATGTGGCCTTGGTGTTTAGGCACGTTACCATTTACGCACAGTTTTGAAAGATTTCTCTAAGTTAGTGTAAAAGCTCTTAGTGAAAGCAGATCTTTTATCTGGCTAATGTGTTAAAACACTGTGTTTGTGCAAGGAATTTCCTTGAGACCAATGAGTGAACTTAGTCCCATACATGCTTTCTGTCGTTAAAGCCGGACTTGCTTTTGTGCAGTGAATGTGGTGGCCATGCTCCACAGCTTCTGGGAGCAGAAGCACATGAGCACGGCCGCGGGTTCCTCCGATGGTGGTGGTGAGGACGCAGCTGGCCCCTCTGAAGGCCTGCTGTTGTATGAGTCTGCACCGTCCCCTGGTCCCATGCACGTCTGCTATGTCACACTTCCTGGGGGAAGCTGCTTTGGTAACTATAAGGTGTGTTCGTCATCATTAGTGCTATTTAGCAGCAAGTGGCATGCACACATCACCATAATGATCAGGTCATTTAAAACCTGCTGAAATATCTAAATGTGCTACTAAATAAAATCAATCAATGATTCTAACTTTGATTTTTTTAGCTTGGTCATTTCTAACATTGTTTCAAATAAACAGACAAACTATGCAGCCTTTGGAAGTCTCCGTTTGTATTTATTCATATAATGAGGGGAAAACACAAAATGTGACAGGCTTTAATGTGGTTTTAAACTGATGTCATTCAGTTTAAACCTCATGATACTTCTCAAAGGGCTCATTGTTTCCCAGACAACCCCCTGCAGCTCAGAGCATGCCACTGATTTGTTATCTGTGAATAGCTTTAGTGTAATAATCTTATTAGTGATTAAAGTTCTGCTCCTATGATCAGCTGCGCTGTCCGATTATCCACTGGAGGACTGAGAATCCATTCATAGGGAGCACAGGACTTTTTACTCCCGCTGACATTTCGAGCCCTCCTCGTCCTCAGGTGTGCGACACCCAGGCAGAGGCTCGGAGGGACGCAGCTCGCGTGGCTCTGATGAACTCGCTCATGAACGAGCTGCCCTGTCGACGCATCGACGCGCAGTTCATCACTCGGAGTTTGCAGCAGGCGGCCAGTGACAGTGCTGTGAGTGCGAGGAAGTGCGAGCTCACGCCTTCTTGCAGACGTTGACATTCACAGTGTGCATTCACAGCATGCGTGCTAACCTGCACTGTCTTCTTTGAAAGGTTTCTATAGAAGACGCATCAGATTCAAGCACCAGTCTAGGAACCTACAGTTTGCTCCTCCACTCCTATGTAGGACGGACGATGCTGGAGTTCCAGGTAACACATGAAACCCAAGGCATTTTTCCTGTAACCATCTCACTCTCAGTCAGACCCTGACATATGAGCATATGTATGAAACGCCTAATATTTCTATCTTTGTTTAAATAAGCATGTGTCTGCAGACAGGGGGTTATTACTAGGAGGAAATGGCTTCATTCCTTCTATAGTGTAATACGTGCACAATCTATCACATACACACAAACATGGAGTTAAGGCAGGAGGTATAGTTTGATAGTCAGACACTGAATAAGCAGCATGAGTCAAAAGCACAGTTCAACAGAGTAAACAGGCCAGCAGGTAAAATATGGACTTCAACCCCGGACGACCTACGTGTCACATTTTCCATCTGTGCCTCTCAGTTTCACTGCGTCCAACGCTGGCGTCCCCGGCTTTTAATACTTGGCAGCTGTTCAGCCAGACAGCACTTTATAATCAGGCTGAAATCTGCCTTGTGCAAGGAGATTTCCAATAACCTTTCAAACCAATCACCCACCGCTTGGGTGATCCACATGATATGTTAACTTGCTGTCAGAAATTTGTACACACTGCTGAATGCAATGCAATGCACTGCCAGTTTCTCTCTCCTTCCCTTTACAGGAGATGATGACCATTTTCCAGTTGTTGCACTGGAACGGGACCCTGAGGGCCCTGAGGGAAAGGCAGTGCTCTCGACAGGTACAGCTATTACACCGCTTTTAGCAAACTTTAGTGGAGCATCTGTTACACGGCCTCTGCAGGGTGTCGACTGACTTCTCTTTATTGCCTCTCAGAGTGTGATTGCCTATTACTCCCAGCGAGGACTGGACGAGTACATGCGCAGCAGCATGGCTCTGGACTGGCTCGGGCGAGAACACAGGGCGCCGGGGCGAATTGGAGAGGAGCTGCAGGTGGCGCAGAGGGACCTGGTGTTGGCCCGGCGTCGAGGCGTGGAGCTGCGCTTCTACAAGGAGAAGACCGAGATCCTCAGCTTGGCTCTGAGTCAGGCCTACGTTCAGCACACACCCGAAGCCTTCAGCCGCTCGTGGTGTGACACGTACAAGCAAGAACTTCCTTTTCACACATTCCAGATCCAGGACAAAGAAGGGGAGAACACCCCACCCTGCAGTCCTTCAGCAACCCTCCACAGGAACACAAAACAAACAGTCTGTCATGCGTCTGGCACACACATGGCCTCCACCAGCCCTTCCCTGTGCTCACAGCAGACTCTACCGTTAAACAGCTTTGAATAGGCCAAGGCAAGAGGTAAAGGATTGAAATGGTCATTTGAACTTCTTTTAGTTTACATTCCTTAATGGAAATGACTTGCCAGGGAAATTTAGCATAGTGTAATGACAGACCGTGTAACATGTTGGGTGGCGTGTTATGAGACCGGTGAGAAGAAACACAGCTAAACAATGAAGTGGTGAAATGCAGCACTGTGCAAAGGTGGAAAGCCACCATTAGATTTGTAGTTTTAGCAATGTTATAATTAAATTCATTATAGGCACGCTTTAAAAGGGATACAGCTAGTTGTCTTTCTTTTGTGTTATTTGTATGTATGTAATCTTTTACAGATTATAAGATTTGGTTGAATTAGAGTTGAATTTATTTGCATTTGCTGTATGAATACCTGAAGTGAATTAACCTTGACACCAGATTGCAAGGTGGGTCATTCCTAGTTCTAGTTAGACTATAAAATAATGTTTCCCAGGATGTTACTACTGGAAGGAACTGCAAAACAAACTGACATTAAAGAATAACAGAGTCCCTCTGTCTCAGAATTTAAATCTCATAAGTTGCATTTCTTTGTGTTGTGTTTGTTTTTCTGATTTAAATTTGTTCTCTTGGTATCTAAGATGCTCTGCATAAATAAAGCAGCATTTACATAATTTTTCATTCAAGCAGAAGGGCTATCCGACCCCTTTTTCTGCCCTTCACCGTCAAATTCAACTTTGCTTGTCTAACATTAACTCTAATCCTTTCATTATTAAAGAGAATGTAGCAAAGTTATTACTCCCAGTCATGTTTACAATTCAAGAATACATACATTGCGAGTTTATTCAGTAAAGATGGCATTCTAAAGAATGCAAACTTATTATTGTCATAGATTAACCAAGTGACAACTTTTGTGGTAAACATGTGTTCGAAAATTTATCTTTAGGTATTTTAGTGTAGGATCTTTCATTTGTTCCTAGTAAATATTCACATATGGTGTTATGTCATGAGTTTCTAATGAAATATTAGCAAACTATTTAATAATGATTAATTGATATTAGCAAATTTGTAAACGGTAATAAATCATAGTTTGTACAAATCATCAAGTCTGGGGTTAAATCCAACGAGTCCTTTGTTAAACATTTGGCAGTAATTTTTTTCAGTAGGGAAAATTTGCTGACAGGTTAAAATCTTTTGCTTGAGAAGGAAAAAAATTATATCCTCCGTCAATCTAACGTTTGTTTGTTTTAGCGGGGTGTAAAAATCAATATCTGTATAAAATATTAGTAAATGGTGCACCAAACATTATCGGACAGACCGTGGCTCGGTTTGGCCTCAGTGGCTTTCCGTAGAGAGGTGGAGGGGAGTCACGTGACCAGAGATTGTGATAGCGGAGTTCCTGGAAGAAACAAAACAAAACAAATGACAGCTAACCATGGGACGCGGCTACAGTCGCATGTCACTCGCCAAGTCGGCTTGAGGTCTTCATAATGTGAGTAACATTACAAAACACATAGAGACGCCAGAGAATCTATATTTGACTAGAAAAACATTGCAGCAGGCTAAATGCTAATCGTTAGCTCATCTTCGTTGGAACCTTTCTATTGTATCGCTAAGTAGAGTTTATTATCATTTTTTTTAATCAAACGTGTATTTCCTGTACATTTTTTGTGTCATATATTCCAGTTGTTACGTTGCTATTATCCGTCACCGACCTTCCTCAATTGTCCATACTAGAGGGTCTGTTTACCACCAGGCTCTGTTTATCTGGGTGACATAGTCAGCCAGTAGCTGCTTATCACAGAACAGAACTCGCTGGCTATTGCAGCTAATGGTTGCTATTTGTGTTCATGTACAGCACATATTGTATGAAGACTGATCGTTTTCAGCGCATTGTTTCCTTCAGGGGACACAGCCGTCAGCTTTATGCCTGCGTGGTATAAGTTGTGGACAAAGCTGAGGTGTGCTGACTGTAAAGATGGAGGCTGCACGGCCAAAGAAAACCAAGACAAAAACCAGCGCAAAATCCCAGGTGATTAAACCAAGTCCCTGTCAGTCGTTTATTAGTAGTCTGCTCTTTCTTTTTGAAGTCCAGTCTCAGTCCTTGCCACATTATGCTGAGACAGTGTTTTTTGTTTTCACAACACTGAGTGTAATGTTTGCTCTCCAGTCACACACTCAGTCACATATAGAAAATTATTAAGAAAGAATTTTTGCTCTTTGGTTAAACCTCATTTTGCATTTTAGCTGTCCCGGAAACCGAAGCAGACAAAAGAAGAAGAAAAAAGACCCACAGCATCCTCTGATGTTTTCGAGGAGGCCTCTGGCTTCACTGACATCCCCCTTAGTCTGCCGTATCAGGAACTGGAGGAGGAGCAGAAAAACCCTGTTGAAACCCTTGAGACAACAACACAGCCAATCGATCAGTTCTCTGAGAAACCGGCCTCCCCATCTCAGGATTTATCGACATCTGGTGTAACTAGTATTTTACAGCCAACTCTCCATTTGTCGACGCAAACATCACAGACTACAGAGCATTTGACTGAGTCAAAAAATGAGGAAGAGGAGCATCATGGAGTAGCAGCTCAGAGCTCAGCTGAGCTCATTGCACCGAACATCACGGATGCTGCCAGAGTTACACAATCATGGACTAATTCAACACAGTTTGAAATCCTCAATGCCTCGAGTGCCCCTTTGCTGTACCCATCGCTTCCCACATTGGAGGAGGGCCCTGTGATACAGCTCAGTGATGAAGCTGTTAAAAATGGTGCAAAAGGACCTGCAGTGTTGGCACTTCCTGAGCAGGAATCTTCCCCTTTAAGTTGTCAGCCCCTGAGGTCTGTAGCTGAACTACCCACAAGCAAACTCTACCCAGAGATACATCAAATGGCTCCAGAAATTCAGGTAATCTCAATCCTAAACACATACTACTATTAGGGTGAGTAACAAATATGAGAGTGCAGTTTTTTAATCGTTCAAATGTGAGAGCACTACATAGTTGAAGTGACACGTACGTAATTTTAATATAACAACATGCATATTTGCTTTTAGAACCGATTTTTATCAATTAAATATTAATATTACCAAATAATAAAATAGAATATTGCTTTGTAATAGTATTGATTAAATTTATGTATTGTTTTTTTTTAGTTTATCAGTATCCGTATACATACATATTTTATTACATAAATAATAATGTTGCAGTATTTTTAATATTTCCCACAGTCAGATACCAACACTTACTGTTTTGCTTCCTGCAGCCATTCTCACTGGAACAGCTTAATGTCTGGGAGCCAAGTGGAGGTTTGCAAGCTTGGTTAGAGGGCGTTGAAGTGTGTGCAGCCCAGTTTTGTGCCCTGGCCCGGCAGGACAACCATGAACTTACTGAACTCCTGCAGAATTACTGGCGCTGCCGCAGACAGCTGACCCAGTCGCACACACAGCTACACACGCAGTCTTCTGACTGCAAGAGCGCACAGAATCGGCTCTGGTGCTTCAGAGATGAGCAGCTTACACTTCAGGTTTTATTTTTTCTCTTTCGGGGATCAGTAACCACAAAAAACACTGACATGATTTTGTGTTGCTGTTACTTTGATGAACACTTTTAATATAATTTCTGTCCTCACAGGGGGTATGTGCAGACCAGTCTAAGGTGTGTGGATACCATCGCTTCCAGCAGGCAGATTTTAGTCAGAGTGTGTTGGCTGAGCTAAACAGGCTGTTTGAGGCTCGCAGTGAGCTTCTCCATCAGAAGGTAGCACTACATGCATACACTGCTCTGCTGTCACGCCTTCAGGTGGAATCATATTTGTATCGCCTGCTGAAAGGTGAGACTTTAAAAACTGTGCCTCCTGAGATAATACTCTTGCATGTTTATATACCCTTATCTTTATATCGTTCATATCTTGTTTTCAGATTGTTCTGGCAGTAGCTCACAGCCTTGTTCTTTGCAACCCTTGAAAGAGGCCATCAGTGTCCTGTTTAGTTTTACACGAAGAGTCTTGGATGATGCACAGTTCCAAACTGACATCCATCACTGGCTGGAGAGATTGGTATACAAACATTCAGGCATCTGAGCATCTTTTTAAATTTTCATATTCCACTGGACAAGGTACTTTTGGTGTTTTTTGTCATGTCATCCTGGCTTTCTCTCCAGGTGGCAATCCTTCTGCATGTGGGAGGATCAGGAGAACATCTATTCCTGCTGTGCCATCTTCTGTGCTGCCCTGCAGGGGTTGGAAAGTGGGCTGCACCATTTCTACAGGTGAGTGTTTAATTTAGAATTGTCATGTCAAGGGTTGTGCAAACACATAACGAGAGCTTTCTTCTTGAATTTTTAGATTCAAATATGGGGAAATGCAGGTGGGGTGCAGCACTTTATGCAAGCTTTGACCATCCTAATGTTACCTGCCAGGTAAATACGAGAGCACACAGTCAGCCTTTCCTATTAACTGATTTAATGTATGTACGCAGTTTTTTTTCTGTGTATAGTAAAATAATAACCTCATACTATTAACTAGTAACTTCCTTCCACCCAGGCACCGTGCAGAGTTTCTGAGCCATATGAAACCATGTGAGAGCCAGAGCTCAGCAGCCTCTGGACCAGAGTCTGGCAACTGGACATTAGTGGATGAAGGAGGAGAGGAGGTGAGTGTAGGGAGACCATGGTTGCATTTTGAGATTAACCAATGTGCAGTAAACGGTCATACATGTGTGCAGTTTAAGCAAGAGTTAATAAGTCTTTCATGACTTTTTACACCTAACCTCTAACTCCATGTTGCTTTTGTGTCTTTAGGATGAAGACCCAGAGAGCAGCTGGTTGCTGCTGTGTGAGGAGGATCTGATCTTAATGCTGACCCAGTTCCCATTTCAGCAGCTATACTCAAACATGCTGGGGATGAGCAAGGACGGTGAGTCATCTTGTCCGTCTTTCTACCTGTAGTTGTGTGGCCCTTCTGAGATTGACCAACCACTTTGTTTCCAGGTGTGTATGAATCCAAGTCCTGCTCCAGTCAGAAGATGATGCGTGTCTTTGCTTTTGCTTCGTCACTCATTGAAATTCTCGCTCTCGGCCTACAAACCTACAACAGAGCGCGATACAGACAGCTAGTCAAACGAATCGGACACATCATACGGTTGGTCCAGCAAAATGTGTCCAAGATATTTATATCATGTTATAAAATGATTACACAATGCACAGCTACATATAACAACATTTCTTGACTGTCTGTCCTTACAGAATGACTGTTTGCTATGTCAGTGATCACTGGGCCCAGTACGTAAGTGTGAATGTTGCACCTGGATCCAGTGGACAAGTACACACCCTGTCTTTAGACAAACTACAACTGGAATATGACCATCTCTTCCTCAGAGCAGTTTTACATGTACTCAGAAACAAAAGGTAATAAATGTATTGGAGGTTTAGGTTGCAACCGCAAATAATTTATTTATTTACCTTAATTATATTTCTTTTGGGGTAATTCCTCTCACAGACTGGGCATTTGGTTGTTTATGTCTGAGATGCCTTATGGGACTCTGTCCAGTTCTATGCTGTGGAGAGTCCTTTATATAATGCAGTGTGCAGAGACAGAAGGACTCGAAACACTCAGCGCTGCCAGTGACACACACATCTGCATTCAGGCCCTCAAAGGTAAAGTAGACGCACTTTACCTACTGTACACCAAGTCTTATGTTTCAAACCCAACCTTTTAATCATTACATCAAGGGCTGTGTGTTCTGCACTTATCGCTGTAGTTCTTTTCTCTACCACAGACCCCGAGCTCCAGCAGAGATTTGAGCAATGGCTGTGTGAGGTGAACAGCTCTGATGGCATCTCCCTCCTCACTGCGCTTGCTCACATGGCCACACCCACTCAGCACTCTGACCCAGCCTTTATCACCACTATAGCGCTGCTGATTTACCAGGTATGGGAAGAATAGAACAAGAGCAGTAAACAGTGTAGTCTGTATATCATTTATTTCATGTAGATTATTTAAAGTAAATTATAATAAAGAAAACTAAAAACCTTAGTTCTAGTAAGGAATTATTTTGTTCAGAAGACACAAAGGTACTACCTACCTTGCTCATGGACTCTTTTCTTTCATTTCAGGTGTCTTATGTTAGTGTATCTACCAGAGAAACCTACTCTAAGGTAGGGAGGGAGTTGCTGGCTGCCATAGCAACAGCCCATCCCTATGTAATATCTGTGCTCTTGGAGAAACTGAGAGAAACCATACAAACTGTAGGAATGGTTGGTACTACTAACTTGATTATTAGGTAGTTACATATATAATTTGGTAAATGCCACAGTCATGTGTTTATTGCTCTCTTTGTATTTTAGGTTGCTCTGTACCTGTGTAAAGAACTTCCACTTAATCTGTGGCAGCCGCGGCCAGAGGAAATATGTGTAATTGGGGCCTGGCTGCTGCAGCATCCACTTTCTGCTGTGGAGAACCGGCTGGCCTGTGTTATTCTTGAGGGTCTGAACTGGGGTTACACACAGGTAGTAGCGGTTGCATCAAAACTTGTAATTCTGAGTATCTAGACCACAGTTGTGAGTTTGTTTTCTCTTGCAGACGGGCTCTTTAGCCCTGTCTTCATCTCTTCACAATGAAGTGGCCCTGCTGGTGGCTGAAGCCTATCAGAAGTACCTTACTGACAAACCATATAGTGGCCTCATATCGGAGGGAATCAAACAGGTAACGTCCGCCAGTTGGCTGCAGACAGCTGGTGTATCTTCATTGGCAACATCCAACATGACCTTTCTGGTCCTCCATGTGTGTGCTGTTTCTCGCTCTCAGGTGTCTTACCTTGCCAGCGTCCTTCGTTTGGGCGTTTCTCCTGAAGCATCCTTTAGCCAATGGGCATGGCAACTGTTGCTAAGGCTGAAACTCCATGTCAATGCCCAAAACCCTAAAGGGGCATGGTCAGTCCCAGCTTTGGCATCCAATCCACCTCCAGAACTCACACATTCTCCCAGCATGCACTCTGTTCTCAGGGCTGTAAAAGCGGGCATCCCCATTGGATGCTACCTGTCTATAGCCATGACACAAGTCGGACACAGGTTTGTACTCACAATTAGGCTAGACCCTACCGAAAGCGGGTGCTTGGTTGCGCTTGGTTAATCACTTTTTATGCGTGTCGTTTACTAGCCTGGAACATTTTTGTACTGATGGAGTCGGATTGTTGAAGAATCTGATTCAGTCTTATCACCTGAGAGCAGCCGTGCATCTGCTGGATAACATCCTGCCGCCAACCTACCCTCTGAGCTTCTACCTGCTCAAGAACTCTCAGTAAGAAAGTTGTATTATTGGCACAAATCATCAGAACAACTAGATAGATGCTTATTATAGCAGTAACTGGCTAACGCAACACTAAATGTCGTCCCTCTTTCTGTTTATGCCAGATTTGTGAATTGTATCCAGTTATTCTTGCAGTACGACAGTGTGTGTCCTCAGGGTGTGACACAGCAGGTCACTCACCGGGTTGCACCACTGCTTACAGGAACCATCTATGGTGACAATGTCCGACTGCTGAACAGTGTAATTCAGGTTTGTCCCAAAAATATTTTGTTATAAACAAGTATGTATTAGATATCAAAATAATAGATATCAAATTAAAGATCATAAATACAGTAAATGTGTTTTATCTTCCAGAGTCACATAGTAGAGAGTTCAAAGCCTGGTCGCGTTGGAATTGCAGCAGTTCTAGAGTTTTGGGTGGGAATTCTGACTCAGCAGAATCTCTGGTACAGAGACAAAACGGTCCTGTTCCTCATGGATCAGATCTGCTGTGCTGCATTCACACACCACCAGGAGGAATGTGTGCAGAAGCTCCTGTACCAGCAGCATAAGGTATTTTTACTGTGTCTGAGGTTTGCATAATGAAGGAACTCTCACACCGTCTCTGGCACTGTTACCTCTCTGCAGTGGCCTTGTGAAGATAAATATTATGTCAGTATTTAATTTGTGGGTCATGTATTATATGTTATAGTCGTGTTTTTTTTGTCATGACAACTGGAGGAAGTCAATATTAATCAAAACAAAAACAACTATATATATTTTTCCTCTATTTCTATACTATATGTAGAATGCATTAGGTTACCATGGAGATCGAGGTCTGCTCTCCTCTCTGGTTGGTTGGATTGCTGGCAATGCCACACCCTCTTTCATCGAGGGCCAATCACTTAGTTTGGAGGTAAGGATCCCCAAGGCATAAACATTATGAAGTGTTCATCACAGTAGTAAAGTTTGCAGTCCACTTGACAGAAAGGTGGTGTTTGTTTTGCAGGTTTGGTTTGCCTGGCTTGTGCTTAATATGGAGGGAGTGTTTGAGGAAGATTCTCAGCTGAGACGCTGTGTTGAACATGAGCTCCTGTCGGAGATGAATATCTCCCCAGAACAAGCCCTAAAGGTATACCCACAGTTATACTGTATACACAAAGTTGTACATTATCTATGTTGGAATGGAAAAACAGAACTAATGGTTTAAAGGGCAATGACATGCAAATAAGTTTAAGTTGGTAAGTCTAACTCTGCGTGTGCGTGTTTGTATGTGTGAGCCAGAAGGTGCAGCAGAGGTTGAAGTTACCAGTAGCCCCGTCCCTACAGCGGCTGCAGGTGTATCGCTGGGCTTGTCAGGCCTTGGCCACTCCCCCTGATCATCCACTACTTCCTCTGGTGTGGCAGAAGTTCCTTCAGCTCTATCTCAGGCAGCCTGGGCCTGAGTATGGGTAGGCTGCACAAATGTTTCTATTCTCAGCTAAAGGATTCAGAAGACAGTATCCCACATTTAGTTGTGTTTGCTGTCCACCAGACTGGCTGCAGGAGGATGTATTGGACGAAGGTTCTTTCTGACTTCATCTCAGGCTGCTATACTTAGAAATCTGAGACAGAGAATTCAAGATGTGTCTGACTTCCACCATGCTGCTAGTCAGGCCCTCAGGGTACCCCCACCACGCACACCGACACCAGACAGCCAGGTTGACGAAAGCCAGGACGGTCCCACTCCTGCTTACCTCACCTCTCCTAAGCTCCACACAGAGTTGGTCAGGTAGGCGTGTGTTGAACGTGTGCATTCCTGCGTATTCCTCAGCAGATAGTAGTCATCATTGTGTGGACAACTCTGAGATAATTGGTGACCTACAGATTGTTTGGTGTGTTTGCAATCTGGATGGACGACGAGACTCTGCAGAAACAAGAAGTGTACCTTCCCTCTCTCCCTCCAGAGTACGAGCCACACAGACTTGCTCAGGTTATGCAGCGGCAAGAGGTGCTTTTTATTTTCACTCAGTTTGGCCTTAGATGTTGTAACGTTAGTTGTTTTTTAATTTGTTTTGCACTGTATTAGGTTATTGATGCATTTTATTTTGTGTTTACTTGTAGGAGCTGTGGCTGGAGTATGTTGACCAGGAGCGTCTGCAGTATGATGAGAGGGAGGTCTTGTCTCTGTGGGAGAAGGTGCAGAGTGAGCCCACCTTCTTGCACAAACAAACTCCCGGCTTCACCGATTGCACCAGCCCTAGCAATGGTACAGAGCGCACATTGTTACTCACAAACAAGTCTCACTACACCAGATACTTTATGTAGTGAAAAATGTGAAACTATTGCAAAGAGACTGAGCATACAAACATCAAGTATTTAAATCGTATAAATTTGAATTTCATACTCTGTACATGTAGATTCAGTCTTCATTAGTTAGGTAGTTGTGCCTGATGGGTCTCTGTGTGCAGCGAGGGCACGTATCCTGTCCAGCTTGCAGAAGCATCCAGTTCCTCATCCAGCTCCAGAGCTGCAACAGCAGAAGGCTCCTGTGGCTGAGGTCCCCACAGCCTGCCTCACTGACTCTAAAGCTGCTGCTGAACTGCTTCTGCAGGACCTCAGCATTCTGCAAGACCAGGCCAGGTATGTCAGGCAAGCATCGGTGGTACCTAGTGCACAGAAGCCTACATTAACTACAACACTCACATTCTTGTTTCACAATGGCAGGATTGCAGTGGCACGTGAGGCCCAGCAGGTGGCAATGGAGCAGGAGCTGCTAGAGAGTCTTCCTTTGTTGTATAAAAACCAACCTGAGCAAGTCTCTATGGCCCTGGAGTGTAAAGGGAAGGGAGGGCAGCCGTGCCAGGGACCTGCAAACATCACAGTCACAGTGCGAAAACTAAAAGTGTAAACGAGTCAGCTTTCCCGACATTTACCATTACTCTGATGAGTTTCATTTTCGTGTTACCTTGCAGTGTGAGCGTGTCCAGAGACAGGAGGCAGTGCAGACTCAGATAGCGTCGCTGCGCAGGGACATCAAGAAGCTCCAATCTGACGCCATGGCGCCGCCGTCTCAAAGCTTGGCACAGGCTGCTGTCCACACTGAGAACTTCATCACGTCAGTATTAACAGACTGCCAAAGAAAGCTACTCACTTACTGTTAAAAATATGTGCATTCAAAAAAAGACTGATGATGAAAACAGTTACTTGTCTTGAACCATGCGTGTGCTCAGGTCTCTGGTGAACATCTACAAGGCACAGAAATCGCCAGCTGTGCAGCAAGTTGGCGTGTCAGCCTTTTACCAGGTGGTCTCATTTGTTTGTGAGGACACACTGCGACACCCGCCAACCCGCCAGTACTTCTCCTCGTGTGTGGAGATCCTGGGACAGGTGTGCACACACCCATGCAAACATACTGACACATCATATTTATATATATATATATATATATATATATATATATATATATATATAATCAAGTCATTTATCCTAAGCTTTATTTAGCTTTGTTTGTTACTTTTTGAAGGTCCATAATGTACACACAACAATATCAGTATCTGAGCATCTGCATATTATTCTGTATCTGTTGCAGTGTATGAATGTGTACATAGACATGTGAGGACAGATGATAAAGCAAACAGGGTCGGTCTCCTGCTAAGCAGAAACGGCAGGGGCACAAACAGGGCACTACTGTGAATACAGGGAGCTTTGTGCACATAATTCATTCAAGTGAGCATTATTCCACCTGATGTGCTGTGTCTAGGTGTTTATCCAGGGCAATGCAGAGGAGTGTGGTCATGTTCTGAAGACCATCCTGGAGCAGAGCCGTCTTTGCCCTCTCATCTCTCCGTTCTTCACCCCCAACGCGGCACCAAGTCAGCTTGTCTTCCTCTACCAGGACGTGGTGAAGTCCCTCAGCCTGGACAGCGCTGATGTCATCTTCATGCTGCTCACTAAGGTGAGTTCCAACACAAATGCAAAACATTAAATTGCAGCATATAGTCCTAGCACGCCAGTTGCATCATGTGTATTTGTGTCTCCCTGCAGTTTGATTTATCTCAATGGCTAAATGAAGCCCATCCTGTGTTTTCGGAGAGAACCCGTCTGCTGGAGTTTATCCATGAAGCTCTATGTGTCTGCGGCAGAGACCCAGAGCCTGAACTCCTCATGCCTTTTCACCTTTTCACCAAACACTGGACCTGGCTCTTACGCCACCATTTCCCTGACCACTACAGTGACTGCCTGCGTCACCTCATGACCAGTAAGGCTGTGTGTTTGTTTGTTTGTGTGTGTGTGTGGGTCCTGATACAAACTGTTGAAGTACCTTCACCTTAAATCTACCTCCAGACTACCTCCAGACCAGTTGCAGTGAATTGTTCGAGGATGACATTTACTGTAAAAGCAGCTTTTCTTTTCAGTTTCAAAGAACCACTTCAAAAAGTCCTCATGTTCCCCATCCATGTGATTCAGAGAAAACACATTCATGCCTGAAAGAATGCCTCCCACTCATCTTCCCACCAACACAACACTAAATTAATTAATGAACACTGTTAAATATAGATGAATCATTACTTCAGTCTGCGAACTATTGAAATGCTGATGTGGTATTGTGCGTCAGAAATACTGAGTTTAGGTGTTTATTGTACAACCTCGCCAGGCTCATCAAACCAGTTACTGAGTCCAGAGTGCTGGAAGGTGACTCTGCGGGTGCTGGGCTGTTTACCTCCATCGCGCAGCACTAAAAGCAAAGCTGAGCAAACCACCAGCGCCTCTGACGTCCCCTGCCGTGTTGTCGGACCCCACGCCTCTCCCTACAGATCCTCCATCAGCCTCTCCCCTCAGCAGGTAAGGAACGCTGATGATGACGTTAGACTCCAACCGCTACGAGTTGCATCATGTAATATGAACAGACGTTTTAAAAATCCCATATTGTCTCTTTTAATACACTTGTGTGATGCTGTGGTGTTTGATTGGTTGCTAACAGGTGGAAGAGACAGTTGATTGGCTCAGTGATTACTTCCTACGAAGTCGTGTCAGTAACCAAGACCTGCGCAGCTTCGGCCTCTACTCTGCCTGGACTCCTTACATCAGCGAGGTTGTGTCCTTCTGGGAACATTTAATCGGTTGCCTTATCAACGTGCAGCTCAGCATTTGTGCCAGAGAGTCAGTGGGCAGCAGTAAAATGATTAAAGGTAACTGAAAATGTGATGCGATCATTCGGATTGTCTGCCTTTTGATGTGTGCTCATCATTTGTTCTTATCTGTGGTTATGAATGACTAATGACTTTGCACTCTCACAGCTCTGCAGGATCTTCACAGTAACATTGTGAAGCTATTTAAGCCTTGGATCTTTCCTTTGGACACCGAAGACGGCGGGTAAGTGTGGCACATTATCAGATCTTAGGCTTCAGATGGAGGAGACAGGATGTCAGTGAGGCAGGTGTGAAACAGATTAACAGTGATCAGTGATTCCAGAGAGGGCAGTGTTTTGTAATCCACGCCATCAGGTGACAAGCAGATGATTTTAATAGTAGTTGTATTACTTTTTTGTATTACTTAACCAGACACACAGTGAGAGAGTCTTTTTACAACAACATTTAAAACTGCTCAGAAAGAAAAGCACACAGACGTTGTTTACTTTTCTAGCAGCCTTGACATATTATGTGATTGTCTGGCTGTTGCTGTTAATGAGACAGGAAAAAGAAGGGAAGCAAAGGAAACGTCAATATCAGTGTTTGTTATCTCAGTAACTTCAAGTGTTACCCGTGGCTGGAGACCGATGCCGCTGCGGCAGGATGCATGGTCGCTCTCTACGCTCAGCTCACCGACACGCTGCACCACAAGTTCAAAGGTGGGTCTCAGCAGTCCTGTGGCGCCCTTGTGTGGAGTCATGACGATGTACCTGATGACATGTGTCTGGCTGCAGACCGTCTGCTCCCGGGTCAGAGGGGGGCTCTGTGGCTGTGTACGATGCAGTACTGCGAGAGCTGCACATCTCCCCGCACACCTGAGTACCTTCTTTACCTGTACCACACACACCTCCGCAGCCTGCCTTGGAGACACCTGCATCCTGACACGCAGCTCATGGAGCAGCTCTTCAGTGTGAGACATCCTACCGTACACTAGACGTAAATGAACCAGAGGATTGTAATTTAAAACCTCACTCACAGTCATTAGTCAGACTTAACATAATTATAATCTGATCTTGGAAAAAGGCTTCCTGACTTTCACAACCCAAATTTAGAAGCTTTATGATCAAATTTTAGCCAATTATCTTTTCTGGTTTGTAGTTGGAACATCATGATTTAATTCTAGAAGACGGTATCATTTATGTAGCCTTAAATGTGAAGATCAAATAAAGGAGTAGTAAAATGTACTGTGGAAATAATCTGTGGAAATAATAAGAAATATAGTGAATAAGTTGAGTATGTTCATGTTTGGCTCTGGCATTTCTCACATTCCTGTTTTTCCAGGTGGAGCGAGGAAGCCCCAAGAGCTGCTTCCTGTTTCTGGGAGAGGTGTTATGTGAAGTGAACTGGGTCAGCGTCCTAAGTGACCACTTACAAACACCTTCCACATCTATGACATATCCCACTCTAACACATGTGGTGACTCAGAAGGAGTCACAGACCATGTTGGTCTATCTCTTGTACATGCTAGTCTTTCTGGCAAAGGAGGAAAAACTCCTGAGTCAGCAGGTGAGTCCAGAGTGTTTTTTGAGGTTCAGCCCTTATCGATCCCAAGTCTTTATTCATCTTTAATTTGATTCTTCTCGTACTCACAGGACTCCCCTCTGCTGAGTCTGTTGGTGCAGTCCACCTCTCTGCCCTGGCATCACCTGCACCAGTCCTCATACCAGGGCATACTGGGTTATGTTGGCACCCACTACCCTCCCTCCTTATTGCTCAGTGCTGATTCTGCACCTCAGCTGCTACTGAAATCACTGCGTAGTGCTGCTGGGCTTCACCCGCGCCCCAATGAAACTCCACACCAGGTGAGACAACACAGAGCTGTTTGCCTCTAATATTAAAACTCTGATTCATTAATGCATCATAAACCTCTTAAGACTCCTCTTGACTGGATTATAGCTAAAATACATTCACTTAAAGGCGCTCTAAACCTTCCAGAGTCCTGTGTGTATTCCATAAACATTAGCTTCACTCATGATTTAGAGTTAAGGTGATAAGTAATTAGGAACAAATTGCATGATTCTGCATGAACAGTAAATTCATCTTGTGTCTTCATGTGTTCGATCATATCAGAAACGGTGAGTGCCCTCCACTGCCTCATGAAGACAGGGCGCGTGTAACGGTGGGAGGCCTGAAATATCTGCTTTCCAGTTACACCTAAACAATTCAGCTGTCGTTGCCAGCCCCGTTAGCGCAGCCAAATTACATGAATGTAACACCTAATTCCTTGTGCTGTTAATGCAGAGCAACAGAAAGATTTTTTTTTTTTTTATGAACTACTTGATGTTGGTCCAAAGTAGATAAATATTGGCAAGTTTTATCCAGTTCACTAAAACATTACAGAGAACTGCTCCAAGATGCATCAGTGGGTTTCCTCTTTCCGTTTCACAACTTCATTCCTAGAAATCGCTGGCATATATTCCATTAATATACCAATCTGTTTGCCTTGTCTTGTGTTGTACAACATTCCGAATCTATGTATATCCGTTTATGGCATTAACCCAAATCTTACTTTCCGTCTAATAGGAGGAGACAATGAAGGCCGGGGTGTATGTGTGCTGGTGTGTGCAGTCTCTGGTGACTCTGGAACAAGGAGGCAGCATCAACCTCAGAGACCTGTCGGATCAGCTGGAATCTCTTCTGGAGAGCGTTGTCACGTTCAACCCACCAGGTCAGTTGCCTTCGCCGTCAGCGTTAACCCCATCGCCACCCTTAAATGATTATTGCTGCACGGTTTGTGGTCTATGGAATCCTCTCCAGAGACGGAGTTGGAGCAGAGGCACATGGCGTTCTGCAGCCTCTTCAGCCACGCTCTGGGTTTGCTCAACGGGGTGGGCGTGTCCACCGGCGAGGCGCTGGCTGCTCACGTCATCACCTGGTTAGACAGGAAGGGGAGGGGCTTTCCCATTCTACCCCTGCTCACCGCCTGCTCCCGCTGTCTGGCGTCCGTGCGACATATGACACGCATCATGGAGGCGTGCATCACCGCATACTTCAGCCATGGTGAGCAAATCCGCACAATATGAAACTGAGGATTACAAATGCTTTATTTTATTGATGTGGGACTCTCAGCTTGTTGAAAGTGTTCCTGTAAGCTTGTCGTTTTGTTCCTCTTTGTTTAGCTGAGGAGGAACCTGTAAACTGGAGTCCTGTGTTGGCATCACTACAGGTGCCCGAGCTCACAATGGAGGATTTTCTTTCTGAGAGCCAATCAGGAGGCAGCTTCCTGACGCTCTACGCTGTCATTCTGCAACGCCTCCACACTGAAAGCACAGCAGTAAATGAACTGAAGACGCTGGGTCTAATAACCGAATGGACCAAAGAGGTCTTCCCCAGGTTTGGCCCTTTGACATTTTCCTGTTTTATAGTCATCAGGTGAAGTATGATAAGTTGCAGAGTTATTAGTGTCAACCAGGATCCACGCTCTTGTGTGTGCAGTGGTCCAGGTGATGAAGCCAAGCTGTTTCTTTGGTGGCACAAAGCACTGGATCTGTCAGCAGAGCAGCTGCAGCCACAGGCGGGCCAGACAGAAGTGTCTGTGGTTGTCAGGAGTCTGCTGAAGCTGCAAACCAGGCTGCTTCAGCTGGGAGAAGAGAGGCTGAACTCTGGACTGCTGGGGGCTATAGGCCTGGGGAAGAGGTCTCCTGTTTCCAATAGGTAGGGTCACATGCATTTGATTAGAAAATCAATATACCTGTAGAAAATATCCATTCAGCTTTGTGGTCAAAGCAGCTGATGTGCATATGTCATGTGTTTAGGTTCCGAGTGGTGGTACGCAGTCTGGCAGCGTTTCTGTCAGTCCAGATACCATCGGAGGCGGAGCTTCGACTGCAACCCACCAGTGATTTGCAGCTTTCTGTTAAAGCACAGCAAGTAAGCAACATGAACTGCAAAAAACGCTTTCTAGTCTGCAATTACCTCCTAAAAATAACCTGTTTTTTCTGTTTTCCTGTGGATGCAGATGTTGGGAGCGTTGGAGGCCATGCCCAGCAGTAAGCAGTACGTCGAGTTGGAGGACTCTGTAAATAAGGCCGTGCAGTTCATCCGTTACCCAGGACACTGTCTCAGAGACGCACCTCGACTTCTCGCCCTGCTGTTTAACCTGCTGTACCCCGATCTCAGATACCTACACTTTACCCGTGAACAGTGACTTGACCTGTCCATGTCTGTTCTGTGCAGACATTTCTTACTGGAGCACAAACTTGTCCAAGGAGAACAGTGTTTCTGACGAGTGACAGAAAGAGATTGTTTATCATTGGTCGCTGTGAATTTGAGGAAAAACACCTTTGAATAGGATCATAAAACCAGTCAAAAGGAACATTCTCACCCTCATTTCTGACCTTTTCCTGCACTTTCATTTTTTCCCCCCATGCCTTCTTGCTTTTTATATAACTAGCCTATTGATTATCCGCAATTTGTCCTATTCTTGATTAGAGACGATGTTGCACATATTTATTGAAGTGGAATTCATGAATCAGAATTCTTCAGGTGTGGATAAAAGTAAAATGAACCATAAGTGATTTCAAGAAAGCGGTGGACGAGTCTCATGGGTTTATAATTCAAGTTGTATCTTCTTATAATGAGGAGGAAATGCTAGGAAACCGGGGGTTTATTGCCTGAATCAACATTGTACACATATACAGTACAGGTCTGTCCTGTAAGAATTCATCATGTTTAGACAGTATTATGTTCATGTTAAGCCAAAAGTGCTTTCCTTGTTTCTGCCAAAGAGATGTTAGTTTCATGTGCTCATCTACTTAAACCGTTTTGACCAAGTAGTGGGCCTGTGTCATGTTCCCCTATTAAGTACAGTGTGTGTTTACATGGTGCCACATGACTAACAGCTGGGCTCTGTAATACAAAGGACCGATGCTGGTTTCACTGAACGGATGTAATGCTGCTGCAGCTGGTATTTAACATGTCTGCATACACTCAGATGATGATGTGTGGTCATTTAAGGGTAAAGGCACACTGCGAGTCAGACGCATCACACCTCCACACTGGTACTGTACATCCAAGTCCTCTTTCCCATCATCCTTGTTAGTTCACCACTCGTGTTGCTCGGTGCCATCTCCGTAATAATAAGCGCGCTGCACTTCGGCAGCCTGAAGCTCGCCTTATTGCCTGTGTCATGTTGTGACTGCTAATGTCAAAGGCATTTCGTTCTTATGAGTCAGTGATCAGGAATGGGTCCGTGGGGCTGCCGGAGAAAAGATGAGACAGAGCCCGGATATGCGATCAGTAAAGAGAACTGAATGCCTCCCTGCTGATGTCGCCCGTTGAATCTGGAACCTTGTGTCTTAAATGCAGGACAGACACAATACAGTGCAGCCTCTGCAATAACACTCTACCCTGCAATCTGTGTATAACTCTGAATCGAAAGACTGATATTAAAGGTTTCTTGTGTAAGAAGGCTGTTATGTATATCATGAGTCATTAACTGGCATCCGCATCGAGTGGTCCTCTGCGTCTGTGTGAAGGTACAGGACATGAGCTCGGCTGAAAGGAGCTTTTACCCAGTAATTGTTGTGGAGGGCTTCTTTAAGTCGAGCCGTGTGCACATCTAGCGTCCTTATCTAATATCGCCACGTCTGTCTGGGAGAAAACCTCACTTCAGGCAACAGTGGTCTCTATGGTTACAGGAAGGGTAGAAGTAAGAGAGGAGGTGGAGAGAACGGGGTGCTGATGGGCTGAGAGAGGGAGACGAGAGGGAAGGAGGTGCTCGCAGCCGCTTATCGCAGCCTCCTCTGCACTGTGTGATGACCTCCGCCGTGCGCCCTTAAACCCCTCATCTGCTGTTTCCAGCCGCTTCATCGGCCTCCCGTTCTCCCGTCTCTCAGCTCGGGTGGCTTCAGAGCTGATGCTGATGCTCCCGCTTAGCATTAGCTTTACCTCACCCCCCCCCCCACGTGCACATGCGCGTCTACACGTGCTCAGAGGGGCCGTTGCTGAGACAGGATTCCTGGCAGACGCATCCTCGTCTGGCAGATTCCCGTGTCACCATGGAAACCCAGCATCAGGCCAGGAATAGTTGTTCCTCGACTCTTTCGGCGCTCAGTCAGCGTCAGAGCACGTGGATCACCTCCCGGCGGTCACCACAACAAACAGTGTGATGCGTGATTGTAACAATAGTTTACTGTATGATATTTGCCCAAATTATTATTATTTAACTGGGTGATTTGATGGTGCTCCAGTGTCAGTCAGTGGTCACCAACCAGTTGCTCCACTGGTGACAGCTGCGTTGGCCCCAAGTCCCTCCCTGCTGCCAAAATACACACACGGCGGCGCTCAGCTGGAGGCCGAGGAATGCGTCTGCGCGTTCCCTCCCATACCTGAGACGGCACGCTCGTTCAGTGTGTAAGTGCACGCGTGTGCGACAAGCCGTGTTTATTTGCGTGTGTCAGACAGACTCCTCCGTGGAGACGCCCACTTCGTTTCGCACCTCCTCACCAGGACGGTGGGGAGCGATGACTCAAGCTCAGTGAGCCTTTAGTTCTCCCTCACACACACATACACACACACACACACACACACACACACACACTTCACCCCGCTGAGTGTACTTTCCTGTGCTCTTAACGCTAAAAGTCATCAATAATGACTCAGACCTTCAGTCAGGTGTCATGTATGTGATTTTTTTAGGAAGCTGGTGGGTTGAGCTGCTCTGGACTGAGAACAAGCAGGATTTTTTTCCCCGTGAGTTTAATGTTGGTTTATGTTGGAATTGGTGTGATTTAGAAGCCTTTGCTACTTCTGAGATGAATGGGGGTCGAACCAGTTAAAGTACAAGAGCTTTGAAAAAAACATACTGTTTGAAATGGCACATTTTAGACTTCTGTTAAATAATCATGGAGAACATTTTAATGCTAATACTGAAGGGAGGATGTTCCTAAAGGAGTCATTATCAGGGTCCTTGAACTTCACAGGAAAGTGTGGAATTCCAGAAAAGGTTCCTTTCGGATTGGTCTACTTTCTTCACAAAACTGAAAAATGACCCATTAGTTTTTTTTCAAGTTGAGCATGCGTGACTGTTGATTGTGCCGGTGATCGGACCCAGGACTCCCCCTCTCTCTCTCTCTCTCTCTGTCGCTCTCTCTCTCTCTCTCTGTCTCTCTCTCTCTCTGTCGCTCTCTCTTTGTCGCTCTCTCTCTCTCTCTGTCTCTCTCTCTCTGTCGCTCTCTCTCTCTCTCTTTGTCGCTCTCTCTCTCTCTGTCTCTCTCTCTCTGTCTCTCTCTCTCTGTCGCTCTCTCTCTCTCTCTGTCGCTCTCTCTCTCTCTCTCTCTCTCTCTCTCTCTCTGTCTCTCTCTCTCTCTCTCCAAATATGACGCTGTTTCCCTGCTTAGTGAAGCTGGCGGCTCCGGCATGTTTCCTCACTCTGGTAAATTTTAAAGGGGAGCGTTCGAACAGCGCCACTGGTCGGGTTTTAACCCAAACTCCGAACTTCAACTTCATCCAGCTGAGCGTGGCAGAGCTCGAACAACGCGGCCAGTCGGAGCGTCAGGGAGAGCCGCGTCTGCGAACGGACCTTTAGAAAGCGACGGGACCGAGGTCGGACTGGATCTGACTCGGCATCGGGTTCGGTAAGAAAACGAACCTTTGAGTTTGAAGCGAAAAAATGCAGTTTTCACCGCAGACGGAGCATCGCGAGCACGGACTGATTTGCTTTAGTTCAATAGAAGCAACGATTGAGGCCAGTTCGTCATCTCGCGGCAGATAAGTTAATTTTACACGGATGAACTTTCTCGCTGTCGCCGTCTGTCACCGCCGCGGCCCCCGTCACGGAACGCGGCGGGCTTGTTTGTGCCGGTTGTCCGGGCGCTGCTCCGAGGTTTTCCAGTGAGGCGTCAGACGCGTCTCAGCGTTCGGTCACCGGTTATTTCAGAGCGTGTGATCCTCCTGACGTCAATTTATAAGGACCCAGCGGTGCCGGGGCGGCGGCAGAGAATAAGGGCTGAACGGGGGAAGACGGAGGCGAGGAGAGGCCGGAGCATGTGTGTGACTCTCCGTTAGTGGACGGTAGGATCCCCCGTTCTGTTACAGCTCCCATTATTCCGCTTATCCTTCAAATACACGTCTCGTCTCTCGCCGCTTCGACGCCCGCGTCGTTGAATCGGTCGTTCTGTCTGTGGTGTCGCGGGGCCGGAACCGTTCACCGGCGTTGACGCCAGGATTCGGGGCGCGCTGCTGCGTTCGAGGCGCGTCTTTGTCCGTGGGAGGACACGGGGCTCCGGCGCGGTTCGGTGCAGCGGCCGCTCTCTGCGCCCCGCTTCCCGCCACTGCGGTGTCTCGGCGCTGCCTGACACGTCGCGTGCCTCCGTCCAGCCCGTTATCGGCCGCGCAGCTGAGCTCGTCGGTCGTTTTAACGCGTCCGCACGGAATCATGATCGCAGCCGTCGTCTTCTATCGCAGGGCTTCTCCGTGTGATAAAGCAGATGAGGGGGATTCCTCCGCACGGTCCCTGGCTTCACATCAGCACGGCAGCTCGTCCCCATAGCAACAGTTAGCAAAACCAGCTCCGCGTGCTCCCATTAAATACACTTCACAGCAAACCCCTAAAGGGTCCAGTCGGCACCTCCGAACGGGACGCTTATAGTCTCCTGCTCTGGGCGTTGGGCTCCGAGGGGTAATTATAGGAGCCTGACTGTGTCTCCGCAGTGACCGACCCTCCTGAAGGTGCATGCCGCGGCGCAGCTATGGGGAAGGACTACTACAAAACCCTGGGCATCCCCAAGGGCTCCAACGAGGAGGAGATCAAGAAGGCGTACCGGCGCATGGCGCTGCGCTTCCACCCGGACAAGAACACGGACGCCAACGCCGAGGAGAAGTTCAAGGAGATCGCCGAGGCCTACGACGTCCTCAGTGACCCCAAGAAGAGGGCCGTGTACGATCAGCTGGGAGAGGAAGGTGAGGGGGGGGGGGCACGTCTGGGTCTGAGTGCACGCGGTCAGAGAGTGCAGCCCGTGTCACTGAGGCCGTGTTAACCAGGCGTTGTGATGGATTAAGTTGTTATTGGAATAGCTCAGGCTCAGACTCAGCATCTAAAATCACGCTGCAGGACCTCAGTGGGCCTCAGACACTAGTGATGGACTTGTGTTTGTGTGTGTGTGTGTGTTTGTTACATGCAGACTGTGTGTGTGTGTGTGTGTGTGTGTGTGTCCTGGCTGACAGACAGATGGCTCAACACCACTACGTAGCTGAGATATGAATAGCAGTGGCTGCTGGTGGGCGCCGTGTGCATGCGTCCTCGTTGGACAGGTGCGTGTGTGTGCGTGTGTGTGCGTGTGTGTGCGTGTCCGTGTGCGCGTGTGACCTGGTATTTCATGAGATCCTCCGCCACCGGCGCAGTTGGAAGATCAGTGATGCTGTGGGAATTTTCCCGCCCACGTGGACTCCACTCTGCCCCCTCGTTACACACGCTGCTGTGTTTCCTGGACCGACGCCTGCGTCTGGTCTCTCGTGCGAGTTTGTGCGAGCGCGTGCTTCTCCGCTCTGCGGGCGCGTGTCCATGCGAGCGCTCACGTCCCTCTCGGCCTTTCTCTCCCCCAGGCCTGAAGACGGGCGGCAGCAGCTCCTCGGGCGCCCCCGGCAGCTCCACCTACCACTACACCTTCCACGGAGACCCCCACGCCACCTTCGCCTCCTTCTTCGGCGGCTCCAACCCCTTCGACGTGTTCTTCGGCTCCAACCGCGGCCACGGCCGCTCCAACGGCTTCTCCTTCCACAACGACCACGCCAACGATGCGGACCAGGACATGGACGTGGACGAGGACGACCCCTTCGCCCACTTCGGGCGGCAGTTCGGCTTCCCGGCGGAGGGCCGCAGGAGGAGGGGGGCGCCGTCGGAGAGGCTGGGGACCGGGCGCAAGCAGCAGGACCCGCCGGTGGTCCACGAGCTGAAGGTCTCGCTGGAGGAGATCTTCCACGGCTGCACCAAGCGCATGAAGATCACGCGGCGCCGGCTCAACCCGGACGGCCGCAGCATGAGGACGGAGGACAAGATCCTCAACATCGTCATCAAGAAGGGCTGGAAGGAGGGGACCAAGATCACCTTTCCAAAGGAGGGGGACGAGACCCCGGAGAACATTCCTGCCGACATTGCCTTCGTGCTGAAGGACAAAGGCCACGCCCACTTCAAGAGGGACGGCTCCAACGTCATCTACAACTGCAAGATCAGCCTGAAAGAGGTGAGGATTCTGTATCAGAGGCTGAATGTGGTGTCCTGCTGTTGTAACTGTTCCCCTGGCGCTGATCCGCCGGCCCGCCAGCCGGTTCTGCCTGCTCGGCCCGGCTCAGCGGCAGGTGCTTTTGAAGCGCCGGGCGCCAGGGGAGCGTTTTGTTCTCTGCTCTCAGCCCAGATTCCAACAGCATGCTCCAAAAGCAGCCCTGCAGTGACGTGCTGGTTTCCATTAGCGTTCGTTAAGAGTCACGTTATTCACGTGGCCCTTCAACAAACCTGCACAGCTGAAGCGCTTGGCTCCGTCTGCAGATGTGTTGAGTGTTAGGGAAGTGGGTCAGACGCTTTAGTATCCGAAGCAAACGGGAGCTCATGTTCCGCTGCTTCGAGGATGCAGCGCTGCAGTGAAATCGCAGCGCCGGCTGCTCCGCTGCCGCTCACCTCATGCGGCGCGAGGGGAGAAACGTGTCTGCAGATGTTCTGACGCGGGCACGGTCGCGTTTTGATGGCGGTCGGGTGGATTTCTGCCTGGAGCCCGCTCCGATGAGCAGCTGGGCCCGGTGCCGCTGGGCTCGTGTGAGCGTGCAGTTCACCTGTGAGACGGCGCTGAGGGCAAACCCCCCCCCCCCGCCGCGGTGCCTTCACTGTCACGAGCAGTGTGAAGCCGTGAGTGCTCAGTGAGACGTTGACATATTGGTTCTCCTCCTCCAGACAGACCTGGACCTGGACCCAGAGGCACTAATGACACCTCTGCAGTATGCCGCTACCATCCGCCGTGCTGCATTTGGAGCCGCTGTCACTGCTGCACTCAGCACAGTGGCAAAGCCCACGTAGGCGCTAACTGTCCATTAACACTTAGAAATCCAAAGGGATTCTTCATCGTGCAGATTTCTCTACAATGTGGATGTTGACTTTAAGTTAAATCAGAGTTCTTTACGATACAGGATACACCAGTGGTGCATTTTATCAATAGATGTCTCAAGATAAGACTCAGACTGTGTGCTAGTGCTCCTGCGTCTCCCTGAGCAGAGGCTTACGTAATCAATGAAGCCTCCGATCAGCTGGCAGGGGAGCACTGAGCGCCATGACAACCTGTGTGTGTGTGTGTGTGTGTGTGTGTGTGTGTGTGTGTGTGTGTGTGTGTGTGTGTGTGTGTGTGTGTGTGTGTGTGTGTGCGAGGCGCTGAGCCGGACCGCTCCTAACGAGGGGGACGGGCTTTTGGGCTCCATCACCGTCACGCGCCGTTATCAGTGCAGTGGATAAAAGGAGGCTGATGTCATGGCTGGAAAACTCAGTGTCCGTGCGCCGCAGCAGCTGCTCTGCTCCGCCGGACCTCGACTGTCTGCATGTCCATCTGTGTTTGCTAAAGGCCCGACAGACGAGGGAGGAAAGTCCCCCAACTGTCGTTCTGCATCACGGGCCGCGTGAAGGCGCACGCTGGTCGTCATTGGACGCGTTATACCCTGATAAGTGGATGCCTTCAGTGATTGGCTCGTTCACCCTCATGGCTGAAGAGCCTCTAGAGACCAATAGTTGGTACCAGTGCTCCCAGTTAGTACTCACTTTAGCTACAGTAGTTTAAAAAATGGAGCATGAGGAAATAATAAAAAATGAACACCATCAGATTTGACCTTGAAAATCTATAATCCATCCTTAGACCTATTCATTGTCATCTTTTGTTTATAGGTAGTTTTACTTATTTATATTTTTCTCACCAGTTTCAATCCAGGTCAATTATACCTGATGGCCATAAGAACTCTAACTTTTATTCATTGACCTTCTTGTAGCAACCGTATCTTTAGAGCATTATATAAGTAAAGCGTATTCCTCAGGACGTTCATTCACAGAGTTGTTGTTGTTTAGTGTAGATGTGGTGTGTGATGCTCACTGGAAAGTCTGTGAAGTCGTGATAAGAGCAGGTCTCTGCGTTTAGCTCAGCGCTCTCTGCTGGATTCATCGGGCACCGTGATAAGGAGGTGTGTGTGTGTGTGTGTGTGTGTGTGTGTGTGTGTGTGTGTGTGTGTGTGTGTGTGTGTGTGTGTGTGTGTGTGTGTGTGTGTCCTCTCTCTCTCTCTCTCCTGGTCCGCGCTCCAAATATTTACGAGCTCAGCCAATTCCTGCCTCACTTCATTAGGTCCTGCGATGAGGCCCTCGCTAAAATTAGCTCCCAGTGTCAACGTGGAGCAACTCTGACACACTTTTAAACCCAACGGGTGACACAAAGACTTTTCCTCTTCCCAGCTTGTGTTTTCCTTCCTGTTGATGTATTATGTTCTGAAAATATTTGGCCAAAACACTTTGCCATAAAGGGTCAACACACTGTGGAATGATGAGCTTTCGGTGCACGGCTCCATCAGGTCATCTGGGTGTTCACAGCTTCTGCATTACGTTGTGAATACAAATCTCAACCGGTCCATTCTTTCCTTCTCTCCTCTCCAGGCGCTGTGTGGCTGCACTGTTAGCATTCCCACGCTGGAAAACCGCGTCATCTCTCTTCCCTGTCATGACATCATCAAGCCGGGAACCGTGAAGCGGCTCAGGGGGGAAGGTCTTCCGTTCCCCAAGAACCCGTCGCAGCGCGGCGACCTCATCGTGGAGTTCTCGGTCCGCTTTCCCGACAGGATCCCGCCTCAGTCCAGGGAGATCATCAGACAGCACCTCCCGCAGTCGTAGAGGGACCCGTCTCAAACTCCTCCTCCTCCTGCTCCACACACTCCAGACTAAACCCAGAAAAACTACATCCATCTAGAATTCAACCTTTACTGTAGTAAATCTCCCCTTCCCTCGTTAATGCCCACAGCATTAAACAGACTGTGGTTTGTAGGAACTTCACAGATAGGAGGTGATGGAGGAGCCCAACAAGGTGTCAGGACGTCTTTTGGCCTAAGCACACACACACACACACACACACACACACACAAACACACACACAAGCACCCGAGCTCTGCTGAGGACGGGCTAAATCCCGTCTTTTACCAGAACCTCTTTTCTTAACTCTGTTTTTTACGGATTTACTGTATCTGTTTTTTATGCCGTCCAGTGATGACGTGTGAGACATTTTTTTAAAAGAAACCATTTTTTTCCAGGACTTTCTTCTCCAGAGGAGCTTTCAAACAATACAGGACTATTTATTTTTCCCTTGCGTGTACCAGCGGTTTCAGCGTAATCAGTCCAAGCCCCACTTTTAACATGACTCTCCCACTCATGCTTTCAGGCTAATAAAGCTCCTTGTCTGTGGGACATACGATCCATCTCCCCCAAAACCAGTTGTACTTCGTGCCACAGTCTAACATTACTCACATCAACTCAGCTGCAATGGAAAAATCTGGGATCGACAATCACATACTGTAACAACAGTGTACGCTTGGATAATACAATCTACACGTAACATGGGTGCTTTCCATTCTGAGCTGCGTGGCTGCTCTGATCTTAATAGCCTGGCTCGGTATCTGAGTAACATTTCGGTGCCTTAGCCCGGTGTCCTACCACACATGTGAAGAAACACAAAGCTCACACTGTAATATATAGAAAACCAGCCATGTAACGCGCACAGACGGTGCCCGATGCTGTGTTAGACGTTAGACCTTTGATAGCTGGTGATCTGGGGGGGGGGGGCAATGTTAAGTCAGTAACTATATGTAAGTGTATGTGAGCAGGGACTTGTATATGGAGAGATTCGCCAGTGCACCTCTGTAAAGTGCCGTACAAGTACAGGTTGGACTCCCCAGATGAATACGCACGTGAGTTAATACTTGAGATGCGTCTGAGGAGTCCGGCTTTGTTGTGTATATTCTGCTGTCTCTTGGCCATGTCTCGGTGCTACTGTACGCAGTGCCAAAAATAGACCACGTCCGCGTCTAGGTTTCAGTTTTCTTAGATCCTCGGGTTGTGATTTGATCCGTAACCTCTTTACAGCCAACAGTGTTATTTCTTTCAATTAGGACGTGCAGGTCGCTCCTCAGAGCTTCCTGCAGTACTTTACAGCCATACTATTATATATGTTTTATGCAGACAGCCCTCATAGGTTGTATATATATAATGTGTACGGGAACATGGTGATGAATGCACTTTTTATGCCATAAGGATGCATAAGGATGGGGGAGAGATTTGAATGACTTAACAAATGAGCAGCCTGCACCTGGGATGTTCAGAGACTGTGGCTACAAGCAGAATGCACGCGCTGCTGCTGCTGCTGATGCTGCTGCTGCTGAGAGACTCACTGTTACTACTTATGTGCATTTGATGATCTTTTCAGTATGGAAACAAATAAACCAAACGTGTGAAGGTAACGCTGTGTGTCGTGCATTTCAAATCGTGACTCGCTGCTCTGTTTTCCAGCAGGTCCAGGGGCGAGTCAGGCCAGTCGACAGCTAAGCTAACAGAGACGCGCATAGTGAGGACACAGCAGGCGATTAGTGAGCCACTGGAGGGCTCTCTGAGACGTGGTGCAGTAACACCACACTGTGACTAATGTCATGTAACTGTATCGGCTATTTCTGGCTGTGGGGCCGAGTTCACAGCGGCTGTGTAACACGCCCACTGAAATAAACCCAAAATGGCATGACTCTAGCTTTGTAAAAATCATTCACCTGTTTGTATTAGATGATTTCACATTATAATGTGAGCATTACTTTCATAACCTACACGCTGCGTTAGAACAGCAACTTCAATCAACAGGACAGAGGATGGACATGGCAACGTGCACTGATCAGTGCTAGACACAGACACAACTGCAGCACAGGTAGGACCTAGCATGCTTTTTCAAATGGTTATACATATACAGGTGCTGGACATATGATTAGAACATTATCAAAAAGTTGATTTAGTTCAATAATTCTATCCTAGACAACTCCTTCCGCCCCCTACACATTGTGCTGGCTGGACAGAGGTACCTCCATCTGTGACAGCGATCAAAGTGCGCAAAATAATTTCCCTCTGGGATTAATAACGTTTTTTGAATCTTGAATCTAATTACATTCAAAAAGTGAAACTATATTATATTTATTTATTACACACACACAAATGTTATGAGCCCAGGTTGCTCTGATAGTGGCCTTCAGCTCTTCTGCATTGTTGGCTCTGCCATATCGCAGCTTCCTCTTCACAATACCCCATAGACATTCTATGGGGTTAAGGTCAGGCCAGTTGGCTGATCAATAAAGAACAGGGATATCGTTGTCCTTAAAACAGGTACTGGTAGCTTTGAGGAGTCAAGTCCTGTGGGAAAATGAAATTCGCTTCTTAAAAAAGTTGGTCAGCAGCAGGAAGCATATTGCAAATGACACGGCACCCCAAACCATCACTGACTGTGCAAACTATCAAATGTGGATTCTCTCCTCTCTCCTTCCAGACTCTGATTTCCAAGGGAAGTGCTAAATTGACTTACATCAGAGCACATAACTTTGGAGGGCTCAGCAGCAGTCCAGTCGTTTTTTTTTTTCAGCCCAGGCGAGACGCTTCTGACGGCGTTTGTTGTTCCAGCGTGGCTTGCTTTTTTTTTACCACATCTTTCCCTTCGCCTCTCTCTTAATGTGATTGGACACAGAGCTCTGAGAACATTCAGCCTGTTTTGCAATGACCTCCTGTGTCTTGAAAGGTGTCAATGGTCATCCTTTGGACAACTGTCCAGTCAGCAGTCTTCCCCGTGATCGTGTAGCCTACAGAACTAGACTGAGAAACCAATTAAAGGCCTTTGCAGGAGTTTTGTGTTAAATAGCTGATTAGAGTGAGGCACCAGGTGTTTTCAATATTCAACCTTTTCACCAAATTCTAATTGCCTAAGATACTAAATTTGGGGTTTTCATTCAGTTGTCAGTTACAATCATCACAATTAAAGAAATAAACATTTTAAAGATATTAGTCTGTGTAATGAATGAATATAAAACAAGTTTTACTTTTTGAATAAAATTAGTGAAATAAATCAACTTTTTGATCATATTCTAATTATATGAACAGCATCTGTATATGGTTACTTTATATCTGAAACATTTCTGTTCACAATCTTTCCCATAGCTGCTGTATAAAATACCCGCTGTGAAACTTGATCTGGAGTCAGAACACACCATGCTGTCTGAGCCACCAGTCTCTCCTGGCTGCACCTTTACATATGCAGCAACCTCCTGTGTTTCTCTGCTTGAGGAGCACGTTGGGGTGAAATTACAGCCACATTATTTGAACCGCCTCGTACGAATGGACACTCTAAGGTGAACCTGAAGGTTTTGAGTTTTTCCCAGTCAGGTGACCTGTAGCTGCTTAGGTTTTACAGAGCACTTCCTCATCCCAATGACCAACATGAAGCACTGATGTGCTGTGTGACAGCATCTCCTCTGACAGCACAGTGTGTCCCTGAAACTCTGATTTAGGCACACGTTCATTTGTATCAAGCTAGTTTCCCCCTTTATGCAAAATCTACCCAAAATCCTAATTTGATTAAGTTTTAAGAATTTGACTTAACCTCTTTAACTGATGCAAACAGTGTTTCCTACACATTTGCATTTTTTTTCTTTGATTTCTTTGACTGCGACACTATGTGGTCATTTAGAGAACTGCCTTCATTAAGATGGAGACACTATGACTGAAATTGAAATTGCTCTACTCTCCATACAAAAGTACATTGCTAAATACATGCAAGACAGACAAGCTCAGTTTCGTGAGATTTTATTTTCAACAACATAACCTTGACAAATTTGTAATACATTATATGCTACTGTTTATTTTTTTTAAAAAATGAAGTCATTAGCAATATGCTTTTTTCCTTCTTTCTTACGGTCTAGCATAGAACCCGCCACTAAAGCCATTCATGTTGGTTGTGATATATTCAGAATGAGGCCACTCAAACCCCCCCACCCCACCAAAACATACGTCAGTCATTCGTGGTTCGTGTTCAACATCCCCAAACCCCCAACCGACAACAAAGCCAGGGCAAACCAGGTGGCTACATGCTTTCTCAAAGGGAAATCATACAAAAAGAATGAATATATAAAGAAAAAAGGAACACATGAAAGAAGCACAAAGTCCTAAAAATGTGGAATTGGGTGAGAATTTGTACAGGTGTGATCCCAGTACTGAACCACTGCGGGACAGTGCACGTTTATCCATAAAGGTCGTCGTCATTATCTTCAGTATTGAACACTGGGCCAGTGCCAGTTCCTCCTGAACCATGGCTTGTGCCACTGCCACCTGTGGCACTGGAAGGAAACCTGGAAGACAGTTATGAATTTTTAGTAAACCTGAGACTATGGTTTCCACTGCAACAATCTACAGGTACCATCCAAATGTACCTGAAGCTGCCAAAGCCACGGCTCTGCTGCAGTGTCTGAGCGAACATCTCATATTTGCGAATGTCGTTGTCACTGACTGAACGGCGAGCAAATCGCATTGCTTCTTCAAAATGGTCCTTTCTGATCTCTGGCACAGGATCATCTTCTTCCACCTCCTATAAACAAACCATGAACACTATTAGAAACAGTAAGACAGCAGAGTGTGCAGATGTCATTTTAACTGAACTCTACTAGTACTGACCATAGCTGATGGGTTAGTCTGCCGCTCTCTTTCTCTGCGGATCTCATTCTCGATGCTCTCTCTGATGGCCAGCTTACACGCTCTCTGGCAAATTTCTGTAAGATCAGCTCCAGAGAAGCCATTGGTCATCTTTGCTAGGAAATCCAAGTCCACATCCTATACAAAAAAAAGCCCACATTACATCGTATTTTTTTTTTAAACAAAAAAAAGGGGGGGGGTTGTAAACAAACACACCTAGTTAAAAGAATATATAATAGCAGAATAGTTACCTTGCTGATGGGACTCTTGCGGAGGTTGGCCTTCAGGATGCTGATCCTGCTCTTCTCATCTGGCAGAGGGATGTAGATGAGCTGATCCAGACGACCAGGTCTGAGGATGGCAGGGTCAATGATGTCTGGTCTGTTTGTGGCTCCAATGATGAACACGTTCTTCTTGCTGGACATTCCATCCATTTCAGTCAGGATCTGGTTGATGACACGATCAGCTGCTCCGCCGCCGTCCCCGACATTACCACCACGGGCCTTGGCAATGGAGTCCAGCTCATCAAAGAAGAGAACACATGGGGCAGCTTGACGAGCCTGGAATTAATAAATATATAAAAAAAAGATTTAATACTGTAGAGTGAAACTTAAATATTACATATAGAGTAAATTTTCTGCATCTTAAAACATACAATATGCAAAAAAAGATTTTGAAGACAAACTATTGACAACTCACCTTGTCAAAGATCTCCCGAACATTGGCCTCAGACTCTCCAAACCACATAGTCAGCAGCTCAGGTCCTTTGATGGAGATGAAATTTGCCTGGCACTCATTGGCGATGGCTTTGGCCAACAGAGTCTTACCACAACCAGGGGGACCATAAAACAGCACACCCTTTGATGGAGTCATCCCAAACTTGAGGAACTTGTCTGGGTGCTCCACTGGGTACTGTATTTACCAAGAGGGGAAAACTACATCAGGATTCTGATTTTACTATTAAAAAGACATTTATTTTCAGACATCTGAAACATGTTCATACCTGCACCAGCTCCTGTAGCTCCCTCTTGACATCTTCAAGACCTCCAATATCATCCCAGGTTATGTTAGGAACCTCAACAACTGTCTCCCTCAGTGCTGAAGGATTGCTTTGGCTCAGGGCCCACTGTACGACAACAATATGTAAATTATTAAACAGAAGGGTTTTGAAGTAGTGTACCATCCTTCAATTTTTTTTTTTTTTTTTTTTTAAGTTAAAGTCTTACCTTGAAGTCATCCATGGTGACAGCGAGAGAGTTCATGACTTCAGCATCGATGGTCTCATCCTCAAGGTCAATAAGGTCCATCTTCTTTCTGATGGCCTGCAGGGCAGCCTCAGAACAGAGGGCAGCAAGATCTGCACCAACATGTCCATGGGTTTCATTGGCTACCTAAAAATACAAAGATGGCACATATTTAAGCTACTCTTGCTCAGATACTAAAAGCATATGCTTGTACGTAGGATTGTGCACCATTTCAAAGTCACCGGCAGTAACAAATGACTAATGAGATATCACATGATTCAGGAGAACAATTATGTGTACAGACCTGTTCCAAGTCAACATCATCAGCCAGCTTCATGTTTTTAGTGTGAATCTGGAGGATCTCCAACCTGCCAGTGGCATCAGGAATGCCAATATCCACTTCCCTATCGAAACGCCCTGGACGCAGCAAAGATGAAACACTTTCAACACAGTTGGAAAAAAAACAAACAAAAAAAAAAAAAACAACCAGAATCCAAAACATACCAGACATTTTAGTTTGACTTGCGGACACACAAACTTGTGACTTCAGAAATTAGATAGTGTACAACAACTTTGCTTTAAATTAAAAAAAATGCAAAAACACTAACGTTTGGTTGTTGTAGTAACTATTAGTATGCAGGAATACAACTCTTCTGTTTAAAACTGTTCAAGTATAATTATAAATTTATATTAGCATCTTACCAAATCTTCTGAGAGCTGGGTCAATGCTGTTGGGTCTGTTGGTGGCAGCCATGACAATGACATGAGCTCTCTGTTTCAGGCCATCCATAAGAGTTAGCAGCTGAGAAACAATGCGCCTTTCCACCTCTCCATGAGTCTACAAAAATAATACAACTTTGTAATTAAGTCGTCAACCAGTTACATCATCCTTATAAAAACAGATTCTGCCGTTATTTATTCATCTAGCCTTTCTCACTCACCTTTTCCCTCTTGGGAGCAATTGCGTCAAGCTCATCGATAAAGATGATGGCAGGAGCATTCTTTTCTGCCTCCTCAAAAGCCTTTCTCAGGTTACTTTCACTCTCTCCTGCAAGCTTACTCATGATCTCAGGGCCTAAAACAAGATACAAATATTTTGATTTTAGAAAGAAAATGTAGTCTAGAAAATGTAGTAGATTGCAAGTGTAATCGATCAGCTGTCTGGATAAAAACAAGAAATTATCCAAGACGGGCTAAACTTTCAACTGCTAACTTTTGTTTTTAAGAGCAGTGAATTACAGGACATTCATCTAAAATACTGCAATGTTATGTTCCCTTGAATATGATGCTTAAAAAAAAAACAAAAACAAAAACAGAAAAACTCCAAGTCCAATGCATTGCTTAGACATTTGTACCATCATAAAATGAATGACTGTGGTAAGGTGTGTAGATAAGTCAAATTAGTATGCAAACCATTAATGAGGAAGAAGAAAGCTCCAGTTTCATTGGCCACAGCTCTGGCAATCAAAGTCTTTCCAGTTCCAGGGGGTCCGTATAGTAGGATTCCACGAGGGGGCTAAATGGAAAAAACAAAAAAAATAAATAAATAAAATAAAATAAAGTAGGGAAAACAACTTGGCATCATTACAAACAATATTTCACATCAGATTTTGCAAAGGTGGGTGTGTAGCACCAGACCTTCGTTTTAAACTTGAGTACAATTTTGTTTTATAAATTATACATGTCAGAAAGCAAATGTTATTTTAGTAGAGATGCTCACTGAAAACACTTTGATTCCCATCCGTATTACCTACCTTGACTCCAATGGCCTTGAACAGTGCAGGGTGTCTAAGAGGCAGCTCCACCATCTCCTTGATCTGGGCTAGCTGCTTCCTCACACCACCAATGTCATCATAGCCCACCTCATTCAGGGACTCTTCCTCATCCTGCATGGACAGAAAAAACAATCAAATTTTAAAGAAGGTTTACTTCTGGTAAATGTTGCCCCACAATTTATACCTGCTACTTACCTCTCTCCTTATTGGCTCTCCCTCACAGTGAATGACCGTATCAGGAGCAACAATGCAGTAAGGGGAGGGATCAGTCTCTACCACCTTGAATTCCACAGCACGCATGCCTCCTCTGACCAAAAAAATGTCCCCTTCACAAGATATGAAAATGATACATGTCAAGTTACAGTATACTAAACAGATTTGATTAGATGGGTAAAAACTATACTTGCCTCAACAATGAAAAGCTATGCTCACCTTTGCGGATCGGCCTGTAAGCCTCCAAGAAGTATGGCTTCAGGTAGACCTCAAACAGGTTGCCAGTAATTCCTTCGACTGTGTCATCAATTGGGAGAACATGGATCCTTTTTCCATACTTGACATCAGGACATGGCTGAATGCTGAGAAACAGAGTAGACTTAAAAAAATTATTTTCTAAATATTTTATAATAACTGTAAAACAAGCTTGGGTTTATCCCTACCTGATAACATCACCCAGGCGGACCCTCAGATTGTTACGGACCACCCTGTTCATGCGGACCTTCTCATCTGAGCAAGTGTCGTCAGACAACACAATGCAGACAGTCTCCCGCCTCTTCTTTCCCTTCATGAGCACTGTGTCCCCACGGAAGAGCTGCAGCTCATCCATCTTAGTCTAAAATTGCATCAAATTGTCATTGGGAATACTAATATTTCATTATTACACCAAAATTGAAAAAAAAAAATGTATTCATTTTTTTTTCAATCAATCAAGGACAAATCTGAGTTTTGAACATAATCAGCCATGAACAAAACTTGAAATGTTACCTGAGAAAGCGAGACCACGCTGTTGTCTTCATTGATAGATTCATCAACAATGAGTCTGTTTGGTCTGTTCTTCTGTTTCAGAATTGCAGTGGCCAGATCATCATTTTTTGATCTGTAATGAGAGTAAAGTGTCAGTTAGGATGATGAAACTTTACAATTTTAAAAAGAGTTAATTCAAATACCAATTTTTCATGATCAATAGCTATAACATTAAACACACAAACCTTAAACTACTATTTTTTTATAATGAAATTTACATGTCCTGAACCAAGTCTCCCCCTGGGGAAACAGTTTCAGGTGCAGTTTCCAAGATATAGCTGCAGGAAACTGTAAAACAATGCTACCTTAAGATGACTTTCAGTGCTCTGTTCAATGGATTCTTTACACACATGACTCAAATGATTATAGGATCCCTTAAATTGACAAGAGACCAGGCAGAGTTCATATTTCTGGTCATTACCATACATACAAAACATCTTTTTAGGCTAAACCATTTCATGACCATAAACAACGTATGAAGCTCATACTTAAGCATCGGGTACTTGTATATTTGGGCTTTTATTGACTGAATGCTTTGTGTACTGCAGAGTTTAAAACGCACATCTACTGTATTGTTTCTGCATCGTTAAAGCCCGTCTGAAGCAAATATTCACGATAATTAACAAATATCGGTTAAAAAGTCCGAAATTTTATTTAATGTGCATAAACCAAAACGCAGTTAATTAAAAGCAAACGTTTTTCTGAGACAATAAATGGCAAACAATCGAAAAACAACCGTCGAACGGCACACGACTCGCTATGTACGACGATTAACTGTTACGACACAACCATTCGAAAAATCAAATTAGCCTTACAATAAAGAACATAACACATTAATGGTCAAAAGGCCACACGTTTCCAGAAAAGTCTTTGGTCTGTTTGCAGTTTCTCTTTCATGTTTTTACCGTGCTAATGCTAACATTTAAGCTAGCTGACTGGCGAAGCCAGATGACACAGCAAAAGAATTAAGGAAAAAAAACTTTGTTAGCCTGCTAGGTTGCCTACTCAAAAAGATAACAATTTCACTCTATGTTGACTTCAAATACGTGTGTCAGCGTAACCGTTTACTTCTGTTACGTGTTAATGCGCGGTCCCATTTCATTACCGTTTAGCGATGTACAAAATAGAGTCCAAGTAAACTACATCATTTAGCTAGAATGAATAGCCAGCCCCGTTAGCATGCTAGCACTGGTGTGTTGTGTAGGCTGACAATTGACAGCTTGTCATGAAGTTGGCTAGCCGTGTGGATGACTGGTGGGTTTCTTTCATACCACCATTAGCTTCAGACTGTGCCAATATTTCTATTTGTTTTATTTACAATCACACGCCAAGTGTAAAGACAGGCTACAAGCCGGTGGAGAGGCCGACATGTCGGTGTGATGGTGGATGGCTTTGGCCTTGACACTGTTGCTAAGCTAAAGTTAGCATTTTGAGCACGATAAGAATACGTCAAGTCACAGCCGGCAAACTCTGTACAGTTAACTGGTCAACAACAGTCGCGCGCGTGACAGCGGTTTGACATTGCCAGAATCTATCGGAATACGGCCAACGAATCTGCATTATTAGACAATCAAATCAACGGCCAAACGTGAGGAGGCTAAAATAACTGACCCCGTTAGCTCTCCTGCTAGCAGAGTGACTAAATACTCGGGACCGTACTAGCTTTGGTGCTAACTTTAAAAAAGCATTCTGAAGTGGCGTTAGTCATTTAAAGGCCGTCTGCCAATAACTACTGTTAAGATGTGTCATAGGATTACGATATATCGCTACTTACTCTCCTCCCGAGGCCATGGTTGTCCACCTGGATTACTATTAATAAATAAATTCTAACCGAATGTTTAAGAGGCTTAAACGGTTCTCGTTACTCAACGTTCTGCGATACCACACGAAAGAGCAGCAGTTTCCGTGGCTTCTGTACAGTTATAGCATGCGTTGGTTCCGTTCCTCTTCCTGATTGGCTGACGGCTCTTCTACCAGCTCAACAACCAATACGTGATTGTGCAATATGACATCATCGTGTATATTGTGAGACATTAGCCAATTATAAACAAGTGGGCTGTTCTTATTTTCTCAAACTGTACGGTTATTGGCCTCTCGCAAAAATACACTCACCCAATTAACTTTTACCGCGTTGATGATCAAGAACCATAAAAAACAAGTCATTATTTCTAATGAAGAGAAACGTGTAATGTTTCTGGAGTAAAAGTGTTTTTTAATCTTTATTACTACATACATTGCCTGTAACAATGTTCATTTCCAAAAACTCTTAAGTCTGTAACAGTCTTTAATCCCAGTTTGTTTGTTATGGTACAAATTTGAGTTTACCATGCAGTGAAAGGTGACAGCATTCAATCATAGACAGGTCAGTTAGGTAGGAGTAAGTTCTTGTATTCTGTGCTGCAGCTCCACTGAGTCCAATAAAGGGCCAGACTGAGGTTCCTGTAGGTACAAAGGAAGACCCCTGCAACACAAAGGCCAGACATAATAGCATAGTAAATGCTATCTGCATTAAAGTTACACTTCTGAATTTCATCTGTGCTTTCTGTTAGCTGTGAAGCTTTTGTATTTAGATTCATTAATCTGTTATACTTTGACAAATACCTCCCCTCCCCACCTCTCGGATTATAACTTTGCCTCGTCGCAATATTATGTCAGTTAGTCAAAATGAACAGCCTGCCATATGAGAGTGCCTTACTCTGCTGATGATTGTTTGTTGACGCTCCAGGCCTTTTCCCAACAAGCTGCCGCCTCCTGTGTCCTTCCAAGCCTCCACAACACTTCACCGAGCCACAGACCTGCACCTACACCCTCTAAGAGACAATATTCAACAATAAGACCTGGTTCTCCATCCCCATGCCCTGTCTGTTCACTATTACCTCACCACCCACTGCTGATTACCTGGAACGAGTGTGTTTAGTAAACCAGAAGCTGCAGAGCTACCAAATTACTTCACCTTCATCTTAGATGGTACCTTTTAGTTTAGGGTTTTAGCCAGATCATCAGCAGAGGCAAGGACAGGGATAGAAAACAAGAAACAAGGAAAAACAAGAGGGTCAACAAGGCTTGAAGAGTGTGTGTATACCTGGGGAAGCCTGCAGGCTGAGCTGGAGGTCCCTCAGTGCCTCTTTAAGTTGGTCTGTCTGGGTGAAGCTAATACCTCTGCCAGCTAATGAAAGCCCCTTCAGTTTCTGGAGAATACACAGACGCGTTCCCTTCTTAACAACCGCATCACTACTGGTCATCTGTGACTGGAAGCCTGTAATCAAACAGTAACTGTAGGTCATGTAAAAATGGGGAATTTCTCTACAACACACTGAGTTGCGAAAGTGAAAAAAATACCTTCTCTTTTCAGGCACACCCTCACCAGCAGGTTAATACACCTGTAACATTAAAACAAATTTTATTATAAAAGGTAAAACGGTTGCATGGAAACATTATACTGGAAAAGGTATCTTCCAGACCTTGTGTAGTGGATCACAGCCTGCTTCCAGTCTTTCAGGTGAGTGTAGCAATGACCCTGTAGGAGAGAGGCAGTGCCAGTCCAGAGCAGCACTGCCATCCTGTCATTCACATCCCTGGTCACAGACTCATTCTGCTCCTCTATTTCCAGCACCCACTTCTCCGGCAGAACATCTTGTGTGGTGCTAATGACTTCCTCACACAGCACCATGCAATCTGCAGGACGCCGGGACATGAGCAAGGCAGCGGCAGCCTCAAGGTACAGCTCAGGCACCTTGGGAAGGTGAGGGACATCAGCTGGCACCTGAGACGTAGCAACACACTGAACAGAAATTAGGGACACATTATGTTTTGTTCCTAAAGCCTGGAGGAAAATATTCCCCTTTTCAAGTGGATTTAGACATAATCACTAAAATAACACTTCAATAAAATAACATTTGAAGACCTCATTATCAAATTGTAAGTGTTTTCATTCTTACTCCCTGTTGTTCTTCTGAGTGAAGAATAGCAAGCAGGTCTAGGTAATGTTCCACTCCTTCTGACAGCCTGAAAAAAGCACAGCGATGCTCACACAAAATGTCAGTGTGCATTGTAAATCTATAAATGTTATTTCTGGCGTGGATGAGCAGTCATATGCTAGTAAAACATGTTGACAGATGACTGTGAGCGCCACTTTAGCCGTCTCACCTCCCGTGGAGTACACATTTCTGGGCCAGATTGTGAAGGACAGAGAGGGCAGTAGGAACGGAAAGCAGGCTGTTCAGTGACTGGCTGCCGAGCAGTAATGATGGAGAGAGGAGAAAGGCACTGGGCAGAGCAAGCTCTGTGACAGGGGGCAACATCAGAGTCTGTGGGGTCAAGAAAGGTCATATGTTTTATTAAGCATTTAGATTTGTTGTAAAACAAATTATTTTATCTTCCAAAAGGGTCACACTCATATTATGCCCTTTTTCTTCTCCAATCATATATTTGCATATGTGCGACTCACAGAGTAGAGCAGGTGAAGAGCCTGTATCTCAGCCTGTGTGTTTTCCAGCTGTCTGTAAATGAGCATGCTCTGATACAGAGCACACACACATCGAGCGTCAGTCTCTAGTGCCTTTCTGTAACACTGCAATGCCATCTGAGGGCGGCTCTGGAAACAACATCACATATACTATTATTGTAAACAAATGCTCAAAGGTTTTAGATGCACGGATACTTTTCTGTTTGAGTAGTGTGAAGGAGTACCATATGGGCTAGACAGCAGCCTGAGAGGTGGTGAGTGTATGCTATTAAAGTTCTAGGAGCTGACAGGGACGAAGCTGTCTGCAGACATGATAAGGCCTCTGAACTCTGACCCTCACTCAGCATTTCTGCACCTTAATAAAGCATACAAAAAACAACAAAGAATATTTTTTTCAAAGAATATTTTTTAGTATTCAGCAGTCAGTGGTGAGTCAATCTATGCATCACTTTCATAAATTATTTGTTTGTTTTATTCTATTTGTTAAAATTTACAGTGTTTAAAAGCCCATAAAGTATTTGGAGGTACTGACACCTGAACCTACAATTTGCTCATTCCTATTTTTAACCTTGTATACCATTAATTCAGATACAGATATATTTGCTGCCTACGTAATCTTTTGGTAGAATCTAAAAAAAAGATAAACAGATTACAAGATTAGTACATTACAAACTCCCAAAAAATTACAAATGTAACTGACCTTTGGCAATTAAAGTGCACACCTGCAACAGTTGGACAAGCTGTCTAGGATCTGCCAACAACAGTATATTGTCAGAGGCCTTTCCCTTGTGCTCGATTTTCCTGCCATCTCCATGTCCACCACACAGTGTCTCATACAGAGAGCGCAAATCCTCCTAGATCACAAGACGCAGAGTATATTTGGGTTGTTTTATTCTGCTAATGACAGGTCTAATAAAATAAATAAATTCAATGGAATGTAAAAATAAAACAGAGTCTGCTAAACACAGCGTACAAAAGGACAAAATAACAATCATACCCTAGTAAATGAACTGTACCTGAAATGCCTCAATCATTTTGAGCTGGCAGGAGGCCAGCCATATTGCCCACTGCAGGCAAAGTAAGTGCAGTATGCAGGAACTGAAAGTCTTGCTTTTCACTGATTTGAGAACTGTTCTCCAAAACACAAGAGGATCTAAAGAAGGAGGTTCATCATCTGTCATCTGTAGAACTGCATGAAGGAAAGCAAGTCAAACAGCCTGTCAAAGTAACACGGGGGTGGATTTATGGGATTGACTGTTGTATATCTACATCTAAGGTTCTGCCGTTGTGGCCTACCTCTCTCTGTGGATCGCCTGAGGAGCAGCTCAGCTTCTGTGAACTGAGACTGAGCAGTAGCACAGACACAGCTATTGTACACGACTGACAGCTCCAACTGAGCATGCTCTGGAAGAGGGGAAATGCCTGCAGCAGAGACACGTGGGAGAATTACAGAGTACTGAGAGCAAAGTTTACCATTGTCATAAAACGTTGGTATTTGTGGGGAAGAGGAGCACCTTGAATCTTTATTAAGAGCTTGGTGAACTTAGAAGAACACCACCTCAGACTGGTCTGGTTTAGGCCTGGGTTTGAGGAGTCTCCTTCTCTTTGTTGCTGCTAAAACAGAAGGAACTTATACCATCTGAATATGTAATCTGGGAGAACATGATACTACAGATACTAAAATAAAATGTAAGAGGATTATTATTGCACTGTATGAATTCCCCATAATAGATTTAAAATGAGTTCAAAGACAATTTAAGGTTACTGCTATAAAACACACATAATACAGATGATTCACTTCTTTAATTTGCTGCTCGTGACACTGCTCTGTATTATTTACTGTATCTCAGTCAGACTCATTGTGCCTGTATTAATGTAATTCATTCATTAATATAATTATAATAATAGTAGTATTATTATATATGCATATAATTACTAATAATTAGGCTTGATTTGAAGTTTGCTCACAACCAATCACTGTTGTATCAATGTTACTGTTATTGTTGTGAGCTTGACTAAAACTCTGACAATTAAACTTACTTATAAAACACCTGTGTTTTTATAGGGAAGAAATTGACCAACATTATTATTTGTATGTTTTTAAACACCAACAGAAAACTATTATGATTCGCTTTTTACTAGTGTGGCTATATTAATAATTTCATTGCCCCTCGTTAAAACTGAGACGTTGACATGTTAAGTGAGTAGTTATATAACGTACCTGCCATTTGTTTACAAACTCGTTGTTTTCCTGAATCCATCTGTCTAATAAAGAAATGTGATGATACATTGCTCCTCCGTTCCCTGAAGAATCCGGTTGTACCGTGTTTGAACCTTCCCTCGTCTGTCAGACAGCAGCTGACACCGGAAGTAAACCCTTGTGGCTGTTTTGCTGCGGGAATGTGCTGCCCCCCAGTGGAGACGCCTGGAACTGACACTGGGCCGCCATGCGACCACTAGGTGGCGCCCTGTCACAACTGAGCTCGGTTTTGGAAACCTCAATCATCGCATTTCTACAACCACGTCTGTTGCTTTTGGTCACTACATTGAAAGACTTTAGTTTTACTCTATTTGATAGTGATCAGAACAGTGTTCACAGTGATATACTACAATAATTTAATGTAGATGTATAAACAGATTCAAAGCAAAAAAGACAATCCAGGGCCTTAATTGTGTTCCAGCTGAGTCATCCCTCAGTTTGCCAGGACAGCCATTTGTCCATGTGTCCCTCCCAAGGTGACTGTGTTTTCTCATCAAGTTCCACTCCTTTCCTCACCTCCCATCAATGTCTGTCATCAAGCAGTGCATCATATCGTTCTTTGGCTCCCTTCTCAGCATTTCTACTGCTACATTCACTGAAAGCACTAAATATACGACTACACAAAAGAGACACGACATCCACATCCACATGTTTACTGCATACATGCATTCTGGCTGCATATTAATTCCCCAGAGATCAGTTTCACTTTTTTCTGACATTTCCTCTGCATCGATCCGGCTATTTTCCATTTCTGCCGCTGTCTGCCTCGGTTTCTCAATTCATCCCTTCAAGGACAAGGTCACAACACGAAGCTTCCCTGTGACTCAAAATATCTTTCATTAAAGGGGTTGTGTCAGTTTTACTTATTTGATAATTCCATGTATCACATTAATGAAGAAGAAAAAGTCTCACCTCCATCAAAAATTAAATTAACTGCGTAAACAGCTTGTGTTTTTCTACACATATGTGAAGGTTACTGTACAAGCTGAAAATGTGATCACACCTGTCTTCCCTCTGCTGCTTAATGTGAAACCTGGTGTGATTTCAACTACACACAATTCTCCCTGCTCCTTTAAGGCACAGAGTAAACCCGCTCACCCCAGGTTTGGCTAATCAATAGGTGCTGTATGTGCGCCTCAGAGCTGGTCCTCTTCTCAAAGCAGACAACCCTTTAGCTCAGCAGAGACAGCTCGGTCTGTTTGTGCAGATGCTGTATCATCTCAGTGCGATCCCTGATGTGCAGGCACCGAAAAGTTGCTATTAAAGCTGCGGCTGCTTTGTTTGGCGCCCGTGAAAAATCAAATGTGGGTTCATGTAAAAACCGTGTGTGTGTGTGTGTGTGTGTGTGTGTGTGTGTGTGTGTGTGTGTGTGTGTGTGTCTGTCTGTCAATGGCCCAGCAGTTGAGTTGACTCCCAGGGGACTGGCGTGGATCTGCAAACTCACACTGCAGCAGTGAAGCATCAGCAGAACACCGCTGTACGGCGACACAACGGCCACACAGACGTCCACGCGGCGCTGACAAACGTTTTAAACATGCACGTGTAATAAACACGAATGAAGAATAATGAGAGAGTAATGACAGACACGGGGAGCGTGACGCCCGTCGTTTGTCACACGGACGCCGCTGCAGCCGCACGCGCTTGTGCACAAACACGTGGAAAGTGATGCAGGTGAACGATAAAGTCGCTCGTTCAATAAAATCAACCCCGCCGACACCGTCTAAATAAAAAAGTGCCTCACTGTTAAGCTGTCACTGCGCATGCCGTGGCTTCCTCCACACAAGATGTCTCTTTAAACGGAGAGCGTCCCGGTGCTGACTAGTGGCTTTTCCCTCCCTTCTATAAAAGCCAGCGCTGCCCCTCCTGCTGCAGTCACTTCTGCTCCGGCTCGGCCAGCATGAGTTTCACGGTGGACCACCACTTCTTCAGCCCGACCTTGTACCGCAAGGCTCGGCCAGCCTCGGCGTCGTCCAGCGGCTTCCACTCGCAGCGCCGCCGCCTCGCCTACAGCCAGCCGTCCTCCCTGGACAGCCTGGACGCCTTCAACGGCGACATGACGCGGAGGAGCGAGAAGGAGATCCTGCAGGCGCTCAACGACCGCTTCGCCGGCTACATCGAGAAGGTGCGCAACCTGGAGATGCACAACCGCAACCTGGAGGCGGAGGCGGCGGCGCTGCGCCAGAGCCAGGCCGGACGCGCCTCGGTCGGGGAGCACTACGAGCGCGAGCTGAGCGACCTGAGGGGCGTCCTGCAGCAGCTGACCGGGGAGAAGGCCCACGCGGCTCTGGAGCACGACCACCTGGAGGAGGACATCCAGCACCTCCGGGCGAGGCTGGAGGACGAGGCGCGCAACCGCGAGGAGCTGGAGGCCGCCGCGCGCACCATGAAGATCTACGCCGAGGAATGCCGGCTGGCGCGGATGGACCTGGACAAGAAGCTGCGCGCCCTGGAGGAGGAGGCGGCCTTTTTGCGGAAGAACCACGAGGAGGAGGTGTCGGAGCTGCTGGCGCAGATCCAGGGCGCCCAGGTGAGCTTCGACATGCGGGACACGCTCAAGATGGACGTGACTTGCGCACTGCGAGAGATCCGTGCGCAGCTGGACAGCCAGGCGTCCAAGAGCGCGACGCACGCCGAGGAATGGTTCAAAGGTGAGTGGGGTCGAGAAACTGAATAAGGAAAAACTTTTGGAACTTTTAGGAACAACTTTTTTCACTGCGTGACGCGGCCCGAGCACTGTCCGTGGTGCTGAAGTCTGAGCTGTAGCCTTTTCCTGAGCCTGACGCAGGTTAGTGAGCGGGTTCGCAATATTTGGCTTCAGGGCAAATTGCGTCTGCATGGCCGGGCCACTTGTTGTCACAGTTCGATCGATGCTGCAGCTGCAAATCGTTGCAGATGAACACATTCCGCCAGTCGGAGTGCGAATCTCACCGCTTTTTCTTCCCGCAAAGACAATAGAGCGAATTGTGCGATGACCGACAATAAGAATAGGAAACGGGTGCTGCGCGTCATCAAGTGCATCTCTGTCGCAGCACAGCGCCACTTGGGCCGAGCACTGCGGGCGTGAGGTGGCGCAAAGAGGACGTTTTTGCCTAATTACGCCGCCCACGTTCACAGTAGGTGTGTTCTTCCTTTCACCCCGTGCGCTCAGTGTGCGCTGCTCTTGTGCTAATGACTTTTGCTCTGAACTCCATAACACAATAGCAGCTTCAAGGTCACTGTTGAAAGCAGGCAGACAACAGATTCTGGGTTCGTACACAAGCATCACTACGTCGTCATCACCGCTATCATGACTGGAGTTCACCAAGGACATAGAGACAACCAGAGGTCAGCTTTATGGTAACAGTGGTCCACAGCTTCTGTTGGTTATAGATAGATTCTTGATTCAGCCAACAGAAAGGTGCTCGCACAGTGACCTTCCCTGTGTAGTGTCCAGCTGACTGCAGCAGTAAGTCATTCATGCTTGCACGAAGGGGGAGCTGAGTCAGACCACTGACTGACAGATGGACCCTGTCAAGGATATTCAGCCCTCGGGGTCCTCTTTACAGAGGACAGGTCACATGTCTCAGGCCAAAAGTGTCAGTGTGTGAACGGAAGAACGCTGAAGATGCAGATCATTTGATGCACAGTAACCGAGGCTGTGAAACAGCAAGATATGACACACTACAAGTGAATGTAAAGTGTTAAATATTGTTTTGCGTGCATTCCCCACAGTGCGCATGGATTGCCTGTCTGAGGCTGCCAGGTCCAACCAGGACGCGATCCGCGGGTCCCAGGAGGAGATCGCAGAATACCGCCGTCAGCTGCAGAGCCGCACCATCGAGCTGGAGACTCTGCGCGGAACCAAAGAGTCACTGGAGAGGCAGCGCATGGAGAGTGAAGACAGACACTACGACGACCTCAAGTCGCTACAGGCAGGACACCGGCGCTCACTTGAATAATGCACTCATATTTTCTTGCCATGTCGTTTGACCTGAGTTCCTGGGTTTTTAATTTGCAGGAGACCATCAATCAGCTGGACAACGAGCTGAAAACCACTAAATGGGAGATGGCCAGTCAGCTGAAAGACTACCAGGACCTGCTGAATGTGAAGATGGCTCTAGATATAGAGATTGCTGCGTATAGGTTGGTCAGGGTTTAAAACCCACACATCAGTCAAAAGATCTTTGAGTTCAGAGGTTTTTGACCCCTTTTCTGCCTGTTTGTCTTTATCTTGGATACAGGAAGTTGTTGGAGGGAGAAGAGAAACGCTTTGTGTCAGGAGGAAGCCCATACTCCTACCTGGAAGGCAGAATCTCTGCCCACTTGAAAATGAAGGGTGAAGAGATCTCTGATACTGTCATTGTGGAGGAACAGACAGACGAGACCCAGGTAACAGAAGTGACAGAGGAGGCAGAGGAGGAGGAAGAGGAGGATAAGAAAGAAGAGGAAGAAGAAGAGCAAGGTGAGGAAACCAAGGATGAGGAGGGCGAAGGTGAGGAAGAGGGAGATAAGGAGGAGGAGGGAGAGGGAGAAGAAGAGGAAGAAGCAGAGAAGGAGGAAAAAGAGGAGGAAGGAGAAGAGAAGGGTGAGGAAGAGGAGGCAGCTGAGGAGGAAGAGACCTCCAAATCTCCAGAAAAAGGTGCATCCCCTCCTTCAAAATCCCCTCAGCCCAAATCTCCAGCAGTCAAATCACCAGAGTCTAAATCTCCACCAAAATCACCAGAACCAAAATCACCAGCAGCCAAATCACCGATGCCAACATCTCCTGCTAAATCGCCTGCAGTCAAATCCCCTGCAGGAGACGAGTCCAAGTCCCCGGCCCCGAAGTCCCCGGTCCCGAAGTCCCCGGTGTCAAAATCCCCACCCAGCAAAAGCCCAGAACCAAAGTCTCCAGAGAAGGAGAGGGCTGAGCCTGCTGCTGCCAAAGACACCCCGAAGGAGGAGAAGAAAGAGGAGAAGCCTCAGCCTGTGAAGGAGGAGAAGAAGGAGAAAGAGCCCCCTGTGAAGGAGGAGAAGAAGACGGAGCCCAAAGACCAGGAGCCCAAGAGCCCAGCGGAGAAGGCAGACAAGCCCGACCCAAAGAAGGAGAGCAAGGCGGACGAGGCGCCGAAGAAGGACGACGCCCCGAAACCCGCCGCCCCCAGCAAGCCTGCAGAGGAGAAGCCCGCTCCCAAGCCTGAGCCTAAAGAAGCAGCTCCCCCCGCCAAGGAGGAGAAACCGGCTGCTCCTAAGGCCGAGAAGGCCCAACCCGAGGCAAAGCCCGCCCCCAAAGCAGAACCCGCCAAGGCGGAGGCCAAGAAGGAGGAGAAGAAGCCGGACGAGAAGCCTGCAGCCAAAGCTGAGCCCGAGAAGACGGAGAGCAAGAAGGAGGAGAAGAAGCCCGAGGAGAAGAAGGACAGCAGCAAAGACGAGAGCAAGGCCGTGAAGGACGAAGGCAAGAAAGCGGAGAAGTCCTCTGGCACCGAGGCGAAGGAGAGCAAGGAGGAGAAGGCCAAGAAGTGAGGGGCTGAGGGCCGAGCGGAGACACAGAGCTGTTGAGACGGACGCGTCGCTGTCCACCACCAAGCAGGTCACGGTATGTAAGCAATAGTTTAGCAAATAATCCCCCTGCTCCCCAAGTATGGCCACCGCCCCCCCCCTCCCCCCCGACGCTTCTGATGTATGACTGCAGTGAATGCAGAACGCTGTAAACTCCTCTGAATGTGACAACTGCCCTTAATAAATAACAAGTGCATTTAAAGTGAATCCCGCTGACGGGAGCGCAGGGGCCTGCTGTTTGTAGAGATGTCAAATCAATGTCCAGCTAAAGATTGTGGCAGATGTTGAATATACAAATGTCTATATTATATTTACAGATAGCTGAAAGAAAAGACTTGAACTTTGCTTGTTGTGCACCTTAATTCAGCTTCCTGACAGGTGAACTGAAATGATTCACTCTTCTGGTATGTAACGCTAGGACAATGACTGTGCTATGTATAAACCGCAGAGAATATGCACTATGAAAAACAGATGAATAAAGACCGAAGCGTCAAACACTCAAAGCCTTGTGTGCGTTTCTTCGTTATTATACGGCTCTTGTGTGAGGATTTGTAAAGGGGAAAAAGCGAGCGCTGCCTGGTGAGGTGTGCGGCCAAAAGGTAGTAAAGGAGCAGCTGCACTGCATTGCGGCTGAGGAGGAGGGAGCTGTACCCACCCACAGCAGCCACCGCACCCTCCATCACGGCCCACAGACCACGATCCTGTATAAATCAGAGGCTGCTTCCTTACGCACAACTCTGGGTTTTCCTATTTCCTAACGCCCGCGCCCCGGCGGTCGCTTTATAAAGCTCGCATGCCTCCCACACGCATCTCGCTCATTCAGGATCACCAGAACTGTCGACTGGTAAAAGTAAAAGGGTCCCATTAATAATAAAAACTATTCATGAATATTTCACCGAAATGGTGATGCTACAAAAGCCATTAATGCCAATTCAAGTGTTAAAATATGAATCCAATCCATCCAGAAGGATGATTATTATTCGGATTAGCAACATAAAAAGAGCTACATATTGTTTGACCATTTTAGTATTTCTTTTAAAATAAATGCGAGCATTTGTAATGAAGCCATAAATTTGTCTTTATTATCAGTTACCCGATAGTAGAAGCACTTTATGCTTGTTACTGGCAGAACATCCAGATTTGCATTTGACAGAAAATTACCACATGGGTTTTTCTTTCCGCTAATTACATACATCTTGATTCATGAGGTTACGTCACACTTTTGTTGCAGACTACAACTATCACAACACTGAAAAAAGAGCAACGCTTCAAGGAATGGGTATCACTCTACAACCAACCTGCCTTGCTTCCCTTACAAGAGCCAAGACCATATGCAAAAAGGTCAAAAGCTAATTGATAATACTACACCAAATATCATCTTCCAGAGATGTGGTTCTCTGTGGAAATGACTCAGCTCAGTCCAGCTCTGAACCACAATGGCATAATAATCAGCTAATGCAGACGACACCTATAAATAGAGCAGCACAGAGAGGTGAGAGTAAGGAGGGAGGCAGAGGGATAGAACAGGTGGGTCTGGAGTGAACAACAAAGCCTGAGTGCAGCAGAAGCTTAAAGAGACCAGAAACACATTCATTCATGAAAATACAGGTTCTTTTATTTTCAAAGTGGTATAAAGACTAAAATACGTATTTTGTGTTGAGAAGTCACAGAGACAAGGTTCTGGGAGTTACAGTACAGTAGGAGAATTATATGTATAGTCTCAACGATGACTGAAGAAGCCCTGAGGATGATTGTACTTGAAGGGCTTCAGACGGTTTGGACCCCTGAAATCCACAGAGAGAGAGAGAGAGAGAGAGAGAGATGTCAGCGGTGGGACTGAGCCGAACCTCTGACCAAACATGAACTACTTTCAGTAAGCGTGTACCTGACGGTGCGCAGGCACATCTTTTCACGGGGAAACTCTCGCGGTCCTTCCACGCTGTCGTCTTGCCCTTCAGTTTCCAAATACACGTCCAGGCACACACACAGGCGTGAGATCTGATTTGTGAGGAGCTGGTGTCCTGGACGTGGCCCCTGGAGTTCACTTTTGAACACATTGACCTCACTCTCCATGGCCTAAAGGAAAACAAGTGTTATATATTTCACATAGCAGAACTTTGAGACATAAATAAAAAGTATATAAATGTTCCTACCCGAAGGTTGTCATCAGTGCGTCCAGTGCGTTCTCCCTTCCAGCTGAGAGACAGGGAGAAGAGAGGAGGGATCTCTGGGTAGCGAGGACTCATCACCACTGCAGCCTGGAGACGAGCTGAGAGCAACACACATTTTCAGAAGAACAAGTTCAAAACAATGATCATTCCTAGCTAGTTCCGCTGCAAGCGATGCAATTTACCAGTGCCTCTTTCAACCACAGCCATGAAGTACAGATCAGTGTCCTTTGCCAGCCCAGCACCAGTCACATGACTCGTATATGGCATTTCCTTACAAAGAAAAGAAATGAAGTGAGACATGGGCTGCAGCCTGCTAATTTGAATGAATGCTTGAAGTGCATGTGGTTCTAAACCTGTAGATATTTGTTTACCATGTACTCCTGGTAGGTGATAGTGGTCCAGCGGGTTAAGTGGGAAATTATCTTTGCAGGGAAGAGGTGCTGACACTCAGCGGAGACCGGGATTAAGCTATGCTCTGAAGACAGAAGGATAAGATTCTGGTTAAAGATGTTCAGATCAGTTTAGACAATGAGTAACTGCAAAGATTTAAGAAAAATGTACCTAAAGAAGCAAACTGTTTATGTAAAGATAACCGTGACTGGACCCGACCCCTGAGCAGCTTCATGGTGTTCTCCATGTGGCTGGCACTGAGAGAACTCCCCATACGCACACCCTGGAACAATGTGAAGACATACCTATCACATTTGCCTGCAATACATCCAAAAAGTACAAGACTGACATAACACTTGAACACAACACCTACCTCTGACACATCACTTGGAAAAGGCAGTCCTCCAAGATTCTGAACCCACATGTATGGATGGCCCAGCTCCTCCACATAGTCAGCAAAAGTAACGATACTAAAAACAAAACAATGGGTTTATTCCGCTTAGATCTGTGTACATTTAACGATGTAATTCACTACATAGTAGTTGACATCCTCACCCGACTTTGTCAAACTGATAGCGATTAGCTGGATTGGGTGTTTCCCGTCCCTGGTCGTTAGTGTAGAGACAACAGAGCAGGGTTTCTGCTTTGAGCAGATCCCTGCAAAAGACAGACTTCATCAGACTTTCTCCTCAGGTTCACGGTAAGAGACAAATGCTGAAGTTCAAAAACACTTGTACAAACCCTGCACTGATGGCTGCGTTGAGGTCTGTGGAGGTGGAGACCTTTGCTTTGACTGTCATGATGTTCAGATTCATCAGGTAGAAGAAGTTTAGATGAAGGATGCTGCCATCTGTGGATCACATGGTGATGACCCGATATATTATTTGTTAAATCAATACTATTTACAGACCCCCGTTTTCATTGTTCCTCCCAGGGGACATATCCCAGGGTTCACTTTACACTACTGCGCACCACAAAAAAATGAAAGGGTGTGGTCACGACCATAGCTAGAAGCACCCAGGGAATACATACTACGCCAATTGTCCCCTTTCACACTCCACTCTCTGCAGTCAGAGTGAACCCAGTGACACACCGTACCTCAGAGATACTTACATGGCTCATGTTTTGCTTTACTGCAGTAAATTGACTGCCGCAGCAGTGAAAATGGTGTGATAAAAAATAAAAGCAGAAATATGAGAAAGACCGGTGATAAGGAAATATGCTTATGCATGTTGTAGCTGCTGCAGACCCACGATGTTGCAAGCATTACCCTCGTTCCCTCTCCTCGCCTTTAGGTAGAGTTACGCCTGCAATGCAGATCCCACTATACTCTGTCACTATTCCTTTTGTCACCACCAGAGGGAACAAGAGGGTCAAGTGGTGTCATGTCATCAAAGTGGAGTGGGTCACACTCTTACATACAATCTAGTAGTTACTTTATATGGTCACAATAATTGTAAATATTTATGCTTCAAGAAATGATGTAAAATATGGGGGAATGTTGTGCAAGAATGAAAATACAGAATTACTGCACATCAAGCATTCAACATTTGTTACCTTTACACTTGAGGTCTAGGCAAAGAGACAGAGGATGCCTTTTCAGCATTTCTCGTCTTTTGTCATCCAGCTGGCCGCCTGTAGTTGGCCTTCTCCGCTTCTGGAAAATAACAGATACAGGACATGAAAAATATAAGAAGCTGGAGTTGGACATTACTGAATTTTCATGCAGTTAATACAATTAATCACAGAAAATGTAGATCTGCTTCATACAAGTAAAGGCCAGAAACAATGTTGTGCATGCCTGAGGTGGGCTCAGGTTACAGTCACCTAGGCATTCTTGTAAATGTTTTTTAAGAATCCTTGATAGCACTCAACCGGATGCAGAAGAGAATCGATAGCTGATTCCCCCAATATCTGTGAGACAATAATTTAAGTACAATTTGTGCATCCGGTGCTGAGATTAGCACAACTAGAACCTGCTGAAATCACCAACCAAAAAGGTGTGTTTTGGAGAAAGGCCAGGCTTTAGACTCACCGTTTTCTCTTGCTCCTCCTCTGCATCGGAATCACTCTCATCATCTGGTGGAAAGAACAAATGGTTTTATGTTTTTTTTTCTTGTAAATGCATCTCTGAACATACAACATGTGTATGATGACTGGAACTACCAGGACTGGAAATAGGAATATTTGTACCCTGGGAATCTTCTGGAGGTTTGGAAAGTGCTTTGGCCTCATCCACATCACCACTAATTGATACACTCAGGTTTTTGTCTGAAACAGAAACAATGTTAAGACACTAACAAAATGGTCTTACCCTCCATCAAGAGACTTTGTGATCACTTACCACAGGCTTGGCCATAGGCATTAGCTTGAACAAACAACACGTACAGAGGAGGAGGAAGATGGCGTGCAACCTCTGTCTGTTTCTGAGTCTGTTCAAAAGGCATTGACAAGTACTCCTGCACTGGGAGGGAGGCCTGTGAAAGGAGACAGGACCAATGTTGAAATCATTTGTACTTACATTGTGAGCACTGGTGCAATTTCACAAGTAAAATGTTTTTTTAAATAAATAATAAAAACAAAAGCTTATTCACGTTATTCTTTGAAAAGCACATGTCACTACAGTGCCTAGCCCACTGTTATACCTGCATGATGTTATTCAGTCCTGGCTGTAAGCTCCTCAGATGTTCCTTCTTCACCTCAATGCTCTTCTGGATCTTCTCCTTTGTAGTCAGAGACTCCTTGTATTTCTCTGCCAACCTGTGTGCAAACACAAAGTAACAACTGGTTTATGCTCTGCTCTGTTTGACTCTATCATGCTACAAACATAACCCATACTTTATGCAGGTTTGCTGACCTTTTCCTCTGCTCGAGCTCCCAGTCCAGTCGTGCCAGCGTAAGCTGATGAGGATCATTTTTCGTGAGCTGAGGTCTAGAAATCTCCTGCGGTGCCTCCTGGTAAAATTCCTCCTCAGACACCAAGTCGATTTCCTCATGTTTAGACCTATGATGGAAAGTTAACAATCAACTATAAAAAAAAAACATAAATTTTAAAAATTTGTACATGAATGCTCTCTGTGAGTCAAACAAGTTTAGTTTTCTTATATCACCTAATACAGAACACATTACAATATGAATGTATTAATTTGTAGTGTAGTGTAGTAGCGATGTAGTGAAAGAGCTTTTCATTGCAACACATTTTATACTAACTTGAATTCCAGACACTTGCTGATCTCTTTCTGAAGGTGCATAACTTCATAAAGCAAGTTCTGTAACTGAAGGTGCAGTACATCTACTTTCTGTTTGGCCTAAAGAGAAAGAAACAGATTATATAGGTTATATTTACATTATTCAGATTAATAAACACAAAGTACACACAAAACAAAAATCTAAAGTGTGATTCAACTACAAGGATCAATAGGCATAAATGGCTCCTGAAACAACCGACTAAAACAAAAACAAACCCATAGGGTCTATAAACGGTCTTCGCTGACAGTGGCAGTTACTGCAGTAGGGTCTTGTAAGTAGAACCAAGTGCTGTGTTTAACTTTTATTCTCTGGTCAGCACAAAAGGAAGCCAAGGCAGCACTTTTAAACAAATGAATAGAACAAAATAACCTAAGCTTTAACCTTAAGCTTTTGTATTCTTAAACAAGGTAAACATTATTCGTGAGCTGTTTGGGGACCTACCTCATGTGTCTGGTCTCTGCCTCTCTTTAGACGCATGTGTGCAAGACGATTGAGTTTTTTCAGATTCATAAAGTAGATGCAGCTCTGCATTCGCTTCTGCTCAATCTCAGCACACTGAAAATAGATGGAAGTAGTAGAACTTTATTAGAAGAGGCTTGATACACATATATGCTTGTTGCTACAGTAACACACAGCATCTTTAGGGATTTATTTTGCCTGTATACTAATAATACTTAAATGTGGGATTACAATGACATCTAAATTTAAAGTCAAATGGTTGGTGTATGTTAAGGTTATTATTCCTACCCCTTCCTTGGCTCCATTGGCTTTAAGTTCCTGTATTTCGCTCATGAGTGTGGCCAAACTCTCACAGCACTTTTTGTATTGCACGTAGTCTTGCTCGGGGTCCTTCCCATCCAGCTCCAGCTCCTCACTGTACACACGCAAATCCTACAAAAAGAATAACGTTAGCTACAATTTTACTACCACATTGACATTTTCACATTAACATTGCATATATCTGACACTGTTCGCGTCTCATTTGTTCGCTTATCGCAGGTTTGCTAACGTTACCTGCTGATCCCCATCTCCGCGACCTCGCTTAATCTCTGGGGTTCCTCCTTCACTGCGGAGAACCTTGGACTTTCGCTTCTTCAAGTCAGACGACATTGGTCACTAGACAAAAAAGTCAGAGACACAAAAAATCGACAATTAAAAACAGCAGCAGCGTATGCCTTTAATAACATGAACTGTGTGTACTTTCCTAGCTAACTAGCTAAGCGCTAACGTTAGCTCTGAACGGTTAGCTTTATAGCTAACCGATCGGAGCTCAGCGGTTATTTAGCGTTAGCTTGTTGGTTTATAGCTTTACAATACTAAACGGTTGCTTTACTGTTTGTTGAGATAGTTTTAAATACCAACTTACCGCAATTAGGCAAACGTTCGTCTAAAGTCTTTAAATCGTGAGTACACGCACAGGTATACAAACCAGACTTTGTTCCACCAAAAAGTGCCGGAAGGGCAAGACGGAAGCCGAATGGTGCCAAAACTCACAGTACAGCGACCCAACAACACGCTATCAGGAACAGGAACGCGCTGGATATATTGTATTGTCTTTTATACGTCAAATTCTATAAAATATGGGTCTTATTTTATTTCCGTTGAAAATTCAGACAAGGAAATTCTACAAAACTGTATACTAATTAGTATAAAGAGCAGAATAAACGTGCTTTGTTTTTGTAAAGAAATATTAGAAAATAAAGAAATATCTGGATATTTGGATTTATGTTCATGGAAACAACAGATAAATGCAGTATAGATATTGGCTCATGTAAGTCTAGCCTTGCTCATGTTGAATATAAACCTGTATGAACTATGCTGTGCAAAATTAGTTCACATTAAAAATTAGAAGAAAATGTACTTTGATATCATTCACGATCAGCAGCAAGCAGTTGACTACAAACATTCAAAATTTATTCACAGGTCTGCTCTTTAAAAACTTTACAACACACATATGACAAAGGATCAAGGAAGTGAGTGTACATAAAAAGCAAACATGTGCTCGCTTGTTTTGTCTTTTTACATTTCATGAACTAAGGAATCAGTCAACAGAAACTCACTTTGCCATATCTATTAGACTCTGCAAAGACGTGGGCACCCAAGTTTTCTCACCTTGGACAAAAACGACCCCCCTGTCTATGTAGATGACAATACGCCCGAATGTGTACAGCTGTTTACCCTCATGGCGTTTGGCCACTAAAGGCATAAAGACAATGTTGTTCTCTTCTGCTTTGGTCTGGATAAGATCTTTAAAGTTAGTGGGCACACCAGCACTGATGCCCCGATGGACCACACTCTCAGCATCCCTGCGCTCCTGCATTGCTTCATACTGGAAGTCCTTTCGTCTCTCTGTCTGTGTGAGGTATGCAATGTTTTCCCTTGCACCGGGCTGCATATATCCACCTATGAAAAATGAAAATTAAAAAAAGTGTCAAAACCAAGAACTGAAAAGGTTATTTATTAGTTTATTTAAAAAAATATATAATACTTGCACTCCTTTAATATAATGTGTTTAAATTCTGAGACAGTATGCAGTACTCACCTATGCCTGAAGATACAGCACGGTTCATGATGTCCAAAGCTTCATTGAATTTCTCCTTTATGAGTGATTGTGCCAACAAGCCATCAGTGAACATGCTTTTCCACCCAAGATACCATTTAGTGATTTCCTCATAGTTAGGGCTGTTGCTCAACCATGAGCAAAGTACCTATACAAAGACACACAGCAAAGTAAACACATAACAGAATTTTAAAATACTATGGCTCACTGCATCCTAATTGTTGAGTTTAGATAATATACTATGTAATCATATTCACTGACTTGCAACCACTTTGTAAAGAAGTTTTTGTCCAACAAGGACACAAGACTGGATGGGGACAGCATGCCTTCCCAGTCCATCACCCAGTGAAATGGCTCCATCTGCTGCTGGTGAGGGTTGATAACTAGCTCTTCCAGACACAAAGCTGTGAATCAAAATAGAAACGATCACATAAAAATAAAAAAAAAAAACATAGGGATTAAAAAACCATGAGTCTGCATGCAAATACGTTATATACTTTATGTTACTGTACAAATTTGTTCACTGATGTGACATACCTAGCTTTGGGATAATGTTTTTCACCATAAAGGCTTCCCATGCACCTGGTGTAAAAACATCTTTCCATGGCTGCAGGATGAGGCGGGCTGAAGCATCACTTGGGTGCCACCTTTGCAATGCATTTGCCAGTTTGCTTCTAATTGGTGGATACAAAGGTTCAAGGCGTGTTTGAAGCAGAGGAAGCCAAGGGTGGATCCAGGAGTGGATGGGAACTGTGTCAGTTAAAGGGTTCCAGTTATCAACCTACAAGGCAGAAAAACAGAGGAATGAAATTAGATCACAACCAACAATTTGGTCTAGAACAAGAATTTTAAGTTTATTGGAGATTATGTTATGTTGTACCTCTCGCTGTAGCCGGGGTAAGATCAGCTGCTCCAACAAGTGATCCACAATCCACAGGGGGAGAAGTGGAGACCACATTTCCACACAGTCCACCATTGGCCCCACCATGCGTGGCTGCCAGCTTGACACACAGGAACGCATCACTGGGATCCACACTTCCCACAAGACTCTACCAGAGAAAGCAAAAGTTCACAAACAGTGAAATACAGTTTGTAACTTTGTCATACAAATGTTATTTCTTTGTTCAAATATTACCTGTGGTAAGGGTCCATATTTGAATCTGGAGCACTGGAATGAAGATCTCTAGATTCAAGTATAGCTCTCCACTGACCAATGTCTTCCAGACAAAAGGAGCTGTCCTGAAAAAGTGAAAGCAAAAAGGCTCAGGATTACCAATGAAGCAATAAAAGTGTACTTACCTGTATTTCCTGTAAACACGTGATTACTGCAAAAATTACCTTCAGTGGGTCCCAGGATCGCAGTTTCTCTTTCAGTAAGGGATGAACAACAGCTACAGCCAGGTCGGCCAGTCCCATTGTCTTATATTCTTCGTAATAGTCTGTTTGTAAAGTCTCAAAGATCCGAGCACACTCCTGAGCAAGGAAAGAAAACATTGCAAATAAATTATATAGATTTAGATAAACAGAGGTGGAAATAATAACTAATAAAATATTAGATTGGGTGTACATTGTACAGTATATGGACCTTTAAGGTGGGTCCCTCGCCTGGTGCACTTTCCCCAGAAGGAAACCGCTCTACTAATTTAAGTACAGCCTCCATTCTTTGGATGGCATCCTGCTCTGTATCCAATCTGCTCTGCAGCGCTCGAGACTCATGGCTCAAAGACACAACTACATCCTTTTCATGCTGTAGACGCCTGGCAGACTAAAGCAGAAGGCAACACGATTGCACCGGATAATGTGAAATATCTCATCATACACATGAAAACTACAACAAATTAATATAGCTTGTTTAGTTTATCATACCTGTAATATATCCTGTTCTGTAAGGTCTATCAGGAGCTGCAGGTTGTGTTCAAGTTCAGGGAGAGCAAAGCCAGATCCCTTTTGATCCCGTGCAGATGTAGTAGGGGGACCTTCATCTGGAACACTGTGTTTGTTGGTCATTTGGCTGTAACTGTAATATACTTTTTGCTCTCTCCCAGTCATATCTATTACCTAAACAAAGGGAAAATATATGGTGAAAAGACTGGGAAGTAAAAATGTGAATCAAAACACACACGTATTCATAAAAGGTGTGAAGGTCTCCATAATATATGTATATAGATATATGCCATTCTTACACAAACAGGAACAAAAACGTTTTTTAGAATCTCGGATAAAGTACCTTGACTTGTGCTAGCTCTCCAGCAGATGCTGCTGTGCTATACCCAGCAAGTTTGCCTTTAGCCTTTAGTTCATCTACAGTTCTGTAGGAGTACTTGGGTTTCTTCTTTCCTCCAGCACCTGCAGGATCCTTACGCCACTGGCCCAACTCTTTCTGAAACTCCTTGACAAACAAATATGGACAATGCTAAAAAAAGGTTGTCTGAATCTACATTATCACCACTGCCACACAATACAAAAATAACAAGTATAGAGGGAAACAAATGAATACAAAAAAACGAAAGGGTTTGCAAAGGTTCTACCTTTTCCTCCTCTTCCTCTGAGTCAACCACAGGAAAATCCTGAAGACTCTGCTGGGTGCGCTCATTGCCATAAGCACCAACTGCTCCTTTGCCTTTACGAACCTTTGCCTCAATTGGATTTACAATACCTGTAATACAAAAAGTACAAAAGCTCTATATTGATGTTCTTTTAAAACATTATTTCTCACTATTATAACATACCTTGTCTTACTCACCTTGAGCATTCTTGCCAAGACCTTTGCCTGGTTGATATCCCATTTTCTGTAAAAGTTTCTGGCCTATTCCCTTTGTATGCTTCTCCCAGTTACCTATGCCTTGCCCAGTCTGTATGCCCCCTGCGAACCTCTGGGACTGGTTCCCACGGAATTTACCCTAGAATAAAAAATAGACATCAATAAAAGTGTTTTTGCTTTATCTCATTAATGTTCACAGATTTTGTTGCAGCTTAATTACACTTCAATTACTGAATTGCAAACACAACAAAGTTTACCATCTGGAGTTTTTTGGGCGCACCGCTACGAGCAGAAGGGGGTGTTGGAGGAGCATTGTCATCAGAGTCATCAGACCCTCCTTCTTCTTTTTGTTGCTGTTTCTCTTCGGCTGCAGTCTTACGCAGACCAGCACTCACAAAGTTAACTGGAGCTGTGTAGTCTTTAGATCTGAAAAACCCCAAACGTTTTGTTATTTTTTTGTGTTGAGTGATTATGACTGCTCAAGTGACAATGCACCCATGTCTTACTTTTTGCCCCCAAAGCTGGGTCTCTCATCCTCATCAGAGTCCCTCTCAGCCCAGATACCATACGTGGCCTGCTCCTTGGTCTGCCTGAACCTGCGGCGTTCTGGGTTGAACTCGTTGGCCAGGTCCCAGTCGGTCACCTCAAAGCTCTCGATCTCCACACCTTCCTCCTCCTCTTCCCCTTTCCGCCCATACAGGTGGGACAAGGACATGTCTGGATATCGCACCACACAGAATATATACACAAAGGCAGTGTTAAAACTACATAGAAGCAATAATGACAGCTGAGCAGACGTTTTCCGCTGATCAAAACCGCAATTATGTTTTGCGAATCTGCGTCAACTGGAAAGAAATATAACATCTGAAATATTACGATTTTTATTTTTTAACCTAACGCCACATACAGTAGAAGTAACAAATAAAAACACAGTAACTACTGGTTCCTATACGAATAGACAACAGTAACTACGGTGGTAGCGTGGAAGTCGTAGTGTGAAGTAAAGCTAGCGTTTTTCTAACCAAAGCTAACGATACCAAAGCCATGTTACAGAAAGAAAACACGCATCATTGAAAATAACGCCCATTCTGTTATTTATAACTTACCTGATATGTTAGTTATTCCAGTACCTGTATATCAGTTACGCATAATTTACTGTGTAACGAAAACAGAGGATAATACAGCTAACTAACGTTAGCTTGTTCGTCTTGCGGACGAAAACAGAAGTACTTCCGGTCGCCACCGGTGTTCTGGTAATTGTTGTACTTCGAAGCCTCGTTCTGTTTAAAATGTGTGTGTTACAAATACGCAAGATAGATATTTTTTAACAATTCATAAAACACATTTTGTTGTCTTTCTGCTGTCTATGATCGCACGTCAATTTAAAGCATAAATTAGAGGATTAATGATGTAAAATGTGAAATTGGCAATATCATCGGAAGAGAAAAAGTATGTGTTACATTCAAATCATTCCCACATGCTACAGATTGTCCAACCTCAAGCAGGGTTTTGCGGACACTTTTAGACCAAACGTGTGCTCTTAATTGCGTCTGCATGTACCAGCGATGAATTAGCACAGATGTCTGACGCTGGCGAGGAGTGGCAGGTGGCCGGGAGGCGAGGAGGAGCAGCGCGGAAATTCAAATCTCTCCAAGTGTCGTCCGCTTCAACGTGCTGTCAAGAGCAGTTGGATATCGGGAAAACTGTTAAACGAATCAAAGACATAGTGTAAGTAAAGTTGCGCACTTAGTTCCAAAGCTCAGGTCAGAATACTGCTTTACAGGATTAGATCAAACCTGGATCTGACACATTTTGTGCCTGAATGAAAACCAAGACGATCCTGCGTTTTTTTTTCTATAGGTCTGAGTTAAGCTTTGAGGACTTTTGGCAGGAGTGGAAAGGTTAGTATGATGAGAAGTTGATTTTTCACAATAAAAGTTTATCGCCTGATTAAACATTCTGGCTAATTTTTCAGATCAGGTGCAGGAGGCTGGATCAGTGACCCTGTCGGTTGCTACAGAGAATAGGGACACAGAGCCTCCCCCTGACCCGCAGGGGGAGGGCACGCTGTGCCCACAGCTGGAGTGTGTGTGTTATGGCCTGGGCACCTTCTCTTCCTGTGTGTCCGCTCGCTACCAGCTTGCTATGTTGCTTCTGCTACTGGATGCAGGCCAGGTTAGAGCTGGGTTTTAAGGCTGAAAAAACAAACACACATAGCTGACCCCGTTCAATATAAACAGTGTCTGGTTTGTGTTTCCACATTAGATTCCATGGAAGAACTGCTCTGTTTACGACCCTGCATTCTCCTCTGGTGAGAGGGATGTTTTAAGGGAGCTGGGTCTCACTGTGCTCACAGAAAATGAGGTCAGTTTTTTGAGAGCACTGCAGAGAACAGATCATTTTAGTGTTGGTTTGACCCAAGTTAATACAAATTATGTAATTGTTTTAACAACACTGTTAAGCTGCGTTAATCTATTACCTGGAGACCCACTGATACTTCCTGAGGTTTTCATCTTTTTCATCTCTCAGCATAATTTGCTGTTTTATCTACTTGATCACAATTTGATCAAATAATGACTTATCTGAAACAACTTTCATTTCTCTACATGTTAATTTTCACAAACAGGAAGGAAAGCGCCTGATAACGAAGCCCACACTGTTTTATCTCATGCATTGTGGGAAAGCGTTGTACAACAATCTTCTGTGGAAGAACTGGAGTTTACAATGTCTTCCGCTGATGGTCATTATTGGAAACAGCTTCAAAGGCATGTGGGACAGGTTCGTAGAAAACGTGCATGGTGATTAGATTAGAACGCGAACTAGAGATGAAATTCTATTTTTTCAACAGGGCAATCGAGAGAGAGTTCAAGCAGGACTACGGCTACATTAGTCAGGCTGTGTCTGTGTGTGAAGAGAGACCACTGCCTTGTCCGTCCCGTGTAATTGACACCTTCAGTGACACAGCAGTCATCACCTTTCCCACCCGTTGCCTTAACAAACTTCCAAAGTCCACCTGGGTGGAGCCACCTGAGCCACAGTACCAAGACTGCAATGAGTTGGAGATTATACTGAGGCACAAACAGAGTTAAGAGTCTGTATGTGGCGATACACTGGTATGGTTTTGTAAGGTGACAACTCACCCATCATTTCTAGTGCCTTTAAATGAAAAAAACAACAACACTTTTGTTATATTCATTCATTTAGTTATAGTTTTTCGTTTTCTGGGTACGTCATCCTTTACCCTCAACTTTGTGACAGTACAGTTTTGCAAGTTTTTTGTTTTTTTTTTTTTTAATTTAGAATGTATGATATGGTGCAGTTTTATTAAATTATATCTTTTATGCTCTTATTTAGTGCTTTTGCAAGTTTTTACATTATTTAAAATAACAAGATTTCAAATGTTTAATACAGAGTAAAGAGTTTATTGTTAAAAAAAACACACGCAACAGTACAACCCTTTCCCAGAATCAGTAGTAGCAACTTCAACACAAAGTACTGCAATCTCATTCCACCTCGTTCTTATCTTTTAACTTTGCTTCATGTCCATCAAATTACACCTTGGATCCTTGGAGAGTTGTATCTCACAGCAGTAAAACGTAACTATAACACTGCTTTTTGTGTTCACTCTTCAGCTGTTCCATTGGCACTGACATTATGTGCCACTCCATTGACTGCTGGGCCATTGGCTACAAATGGTTTTGAAACAACATCTGCCCAGGTCCCTTTACTGCTGAGAACTGATGCTTTAGCAGTGATGACCCCTGCTCCATTTATTTCACCATTTTTCTCATTATTTTTTGTTTTGCCATTTGCTGTGCTGCTCTTTATTCCATTTGGAACACTGGTCCCAGTTTCCTGTCCTGCAGCTGTTAGCTTTGTCTCTCCATTCGCCATCTTCACCTCAGGATCTGAAGCTGATTTTTCCCCTTCCGCATCTTCTTTCACCTCCTGCTGGGTTTGCTCCACATCACTGGCTGCAACGGCAGCAGCTCTGTCCACTGCTGGGCTTCCTCCATCCGCCTCCGTCCCACCTCCTGTTTCTTTAGCAGAGCTTTTCTCTCCTCCGTTCACAGTATCAGAGACAGTAAGGTCACTGTTTAGTTTAAGCCCCAGTTCCCTTTGTGCTGCTGCTTTTCGTTCCAGGTGCTTCTGCTTATACTCCTGGAATTTGTCACTATAAAACACAGTAAATGAATAAATCAGAAAGGATCACAATTTCTCCTTCAGCGCGTGGCTTTAACAAGTTTTATTCCTATAAACAGTACATCAGTGCTATTTACCTATGTGCAAGCCTCCTGATTCCTGTCACTAGAACCATTTGCTCCAAAATGGTTTCAGTTGTGGGAGTCAGACACTAGAAAAGAAAAGAAGGTTTATTAGATTATTGATTCAACAAGGTTGTATGGGTCACTGTGACAACCCGCGTTTCTGAACCAACCTCGACAGTTTGCTCTGTGCCGTCAGGTCCCGACTGTCGGAGAAGGCGCTCCACCTGCACTGCTTGTTTAGTAATGGTGCTCAGGAAATCTTTGCTGCAGCGTGTCTGTGCATGATCCTCACCGAACTGACCAAGAAAAGAATCAAAACATACAGAACCCATCCACAATGTTTATATAAAAAAAAGACCAACATATACTAACCAAGGAGGTAAAAGCAGCCAAGGCTTCTTTCTCGTGGGTCATAGCACTCCGATAGTCGCCCTTACTGCACATCCACTGGGCCAAGAGGTGGTGACTGCACAAACAAGACACAAGGAGATATTGTGATTACATTACAACCAGAATATGTTTTCAGTATTAATATTTGTGCCATCGATAACAAAAACATACTTAAGAGCAGTGTGCAGGGCTGTGGGACCAAAGAAGGAGGTGTCAAGTCTGAGGGCGTTCTGTAGGAACTGTCCAGCCTGATCTCCTGTCAGCAGCAACCCAAGACAACTCTATGTGGAAGCAATAGAAACAGGTTTACAATTGTAAGATATTTGTAGCAGGAGAGAAATAGAGGCCTAAATGATTATTAAGCTAAGGGAACCTACATCCAGTGTTGCAGTATAGGGGTGGTCTTCTCCGTGGATCGTTAGCATTAGCAGACGAGCTCTAAGAAGACACTTCTGAGCCAGGGCAACCTCCCCTCCAGCATACATATACACACCCAAGAAGACCTGCATAAAACATTATTCATGGGACCACATCCACGAGGCGAGTACATCCTGTATGCTACAAATCTGTAGTTGCACTCACGTATTGCTGGATTGTATTTGGATGGTCAAACCCAAGAACCCGCTCGCTAATCGTGACTGTCTTTAGTTGCACACTGCGAGCCTTAAAAATGCATGACAAACAACACAAGAAGAAATAGCAGCTTTTAGAATGACACAAATATGTAGTGAGTAGATGTGATTCACTGGACCTACCTCAGGTGCCTTCCCCTGCAGAAAGGCCACCCTGGCCAACAGGCTGTGGCAGTAACAGGCCTCAGGGTGCAGGTCATCACACACTCTGCCAAAAAGGTAGGCTGCTTCCTTCAGCTTTTCATGGGCCTGATCCAGCAGACCTGCATTAAAGAGAATACACCGTTACTTCACAGAGAATGCACAAAACAGTGAGATTTCATTAACTGGATATAACACTGTTGACCTACCTTTGTGAATCAAGCCCTGTGCAGCAGCGTAAACTTTTGAAGCATCTGCAGTTGGCATCTTGACGTACTTCACAACAGGGAACATGTTGACGATGTCATCTGGACCAATAGGAGCTTTGTTTTGGTTGTCAAACAAGTAGTCCCTCAGTCTCAGCTGGTGTGGAATTAATCAGCATTTTTTTAACTTTCTTTTTCAAAGTTTTCACAAATTTGCATGTAATTTAGGTTATAATTAAACATGACTATTATTGTATATGTTTTACACCAAACTATTTTGCAGAGGTCAGTTACCTGTACTCCAGTCTTCAAACAGAACTCTCTGAGCAGTGACAGCTTCTGAACACCATAGCACTCCACCAGGTGGCTGGGCCCAGAGCTGTCACATGGAAATGACAGTTACTCCATGTTGACGGTGAACATGGAATGAGCAGGAAGCCAACGGTGACCTTACCCCAGGCTGTCAGAGATGTTGTATGTTTCAGCAGCATCCTGACAGACCAGGTTCCACAGCTCACTCCCCGTGAGCGTGCTCCAGGGCGTGCTTTCAGAGGCGCTGGCCCCCCGTCCACGCCGCCTTGACTTCTTCTTGGACTCCTCCCCCACTGGACTGGGTGTGAAGTGGGGAACCAGCAGGCAGCAGAGGAAGTGACTGACGGCTGCAGAAAGACACGGCACATCCACACCCTGCGAAGATACCAGGGACTGCAGTTTATTTTGCTCATATTGGACTTCACCTGCTGCTATTGGCCCATCTGACACTGAGATGTGCGTCTGTGTAAACGCACAAACAATAATGACAGAGAACCACAAAGTACCTGGAGGAAACCGTTGAACACTCTTCTTGTTGAGCGGATAAATATTTCGCTAATGACTGATCTCTGGTGAAAGAACGGTGATAAGAATAATAGAAGGTTTTAGTAGTTGCATCATTAAGAGTGGGAGAAGTTAGGATGCTTTAAATAAGACCCACTGTTATGTGTCTCAGACGCTCCCTGTGTTCTGATTGGTTGATAGTCTTTAAAACGTAGCCCAGATATCGCAGGTTGATGCCTCTCTGGTGCAGTGACTGTTTCAGAGAAGCTCCATCCATTGGTGCTTCATTGTTGTGCAGGCAATATTCAACCTGCACGCAAGAAAATGATGAGCTTGTTCGATGTGCATGGTGCAAATGCACACGCTGGCCAACACGTAAACAATGAATCTCCTTACAAAGGCTGGTATCTGGTCTGTGATGATGAACGCTGCAGCCTCCCTCAGTAGTCGTTGCTGTAGCTTTGTTGGCGAACTTTCACTGGGAGGGAATGATACTCCTGAACACAGGGGGGAGAAGCATGTCACATTGTGCTGAATGAAAAGTTTGTGTGTGTGTGTGTGTGTGTGTGTGTAGTCTCTCATGGTACCTTCTGAAAAGACATTTGGGTTGAAGCGCATCTCAAAGATGTTGTCACTAATCGATCCCACGTCTTTACAAGCAGCTCTCACTGCATCAGTGGCTCTTGAGTCACCTGTAAAAATACAAAGTTATCAAGTATAAAAATATGAAAGCAATATATTTTTCCAGTTGCTGCCCCTTATAGACCCCCTGAAAACATTTCTTACAAGCGATTGCACATTCCTCAAAGCCTCCGTTCTCCTCCAGTGTCTCCCTGACACGCTGAGTGAACTGGCAGTGTCTAAAAAGAGGCAAAGACAAAACGCGGTGTCACGAAAAGAAAAAGGCCGTTGTTTCACAATGATTTCCATCGCATAGAACTCACTTGTGCTGAATGAAGGCCTTTAACAACTCTGGCCTCAGTCTACAGAGTCCGTGAGGAGAGCTTTTTGGAAGCCCAGAGTCTGCGTGATAATTCTCCGGCCAACCTTCCTTTACACCACCCTTCTTCTCCTCTTCACAGGTTTTGTTAATGTTCTCTTCACTGATCACCGCCTGACTTTCTGTCTCCACCTCTGGACAGAAGTTGGCATCAGCTGGGAAAGTCCTAAACACATCTAGAACATAAAGCCTCCCATCTGCCCCCAGCAGTCCTTGGGCGTCCACCGAGGTGAACAGTGGAACCTGGTGACCGTTGGGAGCCAATACTATATTTCTCTGGAGGCCAAGGGATTTGGCAGCACGGGCCAAAAGTGCAAGTAGCTGCCTGCGTTGTGGGGACTCCTGTGGCCCTGCATTCACCCCGTACAGCAAACCCCTGAAGAGGAGACGGGGGAAACACATGCGTATGTCACATACAGTTTGGTTTCACCGGTGGCACCGCGCTTTGTTGTCCTGTGTTCACAAGCTGTACCTAGAGGCAGGAGCTGCAGCCTGGTCTGGATCTGAGCCCTCCAAACCAGGAGCCAAGCCCTGAGCAGACATCCGCACTCCTCTGTAGTCTACTATGGCTGTAGGTAGAGTGTGCAGCCCCTCCATCCCCTCTAGGTCACTGTAGGCCTGTACCCCTTTAAGCTCCAGTCTTTGAGCAGCCCTGCAAATAAAAGGCAAAATAGTCAACATCACTCCTTAAGGAAAATGAAAACCTCAGCCACTTTGTGGCTTCCTCTTACCGTCGACCCCTCTCCCCACCAAACACTGCGCTCGCTGCACCCTGGCTCATGAAGAGGCCGCCCCACAGGAAAGCAGGATCCTCTGGGTTTCCGTTTACTGGCTCAGCAAAGCCATCCAGGACGGTCTCTGCTCCTTGCATGACCGCCCTCACAAACGCACTGTTTACCTGGGAAGGTTACGACCGGGGAGGAAGGAGAGGGGGAAAATGAGTGGATGAATGAAATACTTCAGATCATAAAAAAGGTTCTGAACTGGAGTTTGGGCTCATTCTGCTAATCTTACCTGGAGCAGAGTTTTCTCTCTCAGCAGTCTCTCCTCCAGAGTTCTTTGTGAGAGATTTCTGGCTGCTTGCAGCTCCTCATTCCAGTCGGGAACCTATTCATCACAAACACAAACACAGTTACAGGCAATGGAAGGGACAATGGCAGGTAACATGCGTCGGTGACTCCTCTGTTGTGAATAACCTGTGCCGCTGCCTGCTCATCTACTCCCAGTCTGCTGAAGACGTTCTTGTGAGTGCGAGATGCGCAGTGAGGTCCGAGCCAGCTCAGCGTGTGATAAGGGGTCGGCATCGCCTCCACTGGTGGCAATGGAGGTCTGAAGGCAAAGAATTAAGTAAGAACAATTGCAATACACACTGGTATATTATATGTTGAACTAAAAACAAGAGTGTTACCTGTTTTTAAGAGCGGTAAAGGTTTGTTTGAATGCAGGGCTGATGTGACAGAGCAAGTCAGTGAAACAGTGATAAACCGCAGAAGACTGTGCAGGACGAGGATCAAACACATCCTCTGTAGACCTAAAACCAGGAAGGGGCTAATTAATAAATAATCTCAATTTTTTGTTTGAATATAATATATTGTTTTACCTGTTAAGAAAAAAACCTTTAGGGCAAGCTGTGATGTCATAACGTCTTCCTTCCATTGTCATGGCCGTGATGTACATGAAGTCACCCTGCAGCTTCCTGTGTCCTGGAGGCGGGTTCCAGCAGCTGAGAGACAGGTCCCTGAGGTGACTGGGTGCCTGAGAATCAAGTCATTGACATGAAGGTCTTTGGGTGAACTAAGCCAATGCTGTAACATAGAAGTATTCACTGACCTCTGGTTGGGAGCTGTGTGGTAGCAGGGCCATAATGGGTCTGTCTGAAGAACCAGGAAGCAGGTAGTCGGGGGGTGCTCCATCCTGGTGGGTTGATTCTGTCTTGGTGTTGCTTAACGAGCGCTTGAGGTTCTTTGCATTTGATGAACTAGAATCTGCACCAGTAACAAAAACATTTCAGGCTGAGCTGCGGCTCGTTGTCTCCAGGTTCTCCTCCTGGGTTCGTGCATGGCCTCGGAGCGTACCTGGCGTCTGTGTGTGCGTGAGCGTCTCCAGGATGCTGGGCGAGCGTCCTTCTCGGAGCGCGTCCTGAGGTCTGGGTGCCCTCAGCAGCTCCACGACGCGGGCCAGATGGAGCCTGGCTGAGTGGACCGTGTAGGGTTCTGGATGGACGTGCAGCAAAACATTTAGGCCGAGCAGCAACACGGCAAAGGCTGAAGAAGTTGGTGATATGCACAGCTGTTTTTTTACAGGACGACCAAGTCGAATCGGTCAATACAAATTCCCTCCATGCACATCTGACAGGGTACATACTGTGAGTACTAACAAGGCTATGGGATAATACGCTTCAGGATTTTGACAGCTGGAGTGTAAGACAGAGACTAATTGTTTGGCACACAGTTGTAACCACTGCAGCCATGAATCTGTGCGAGTATAAACCCTGCTGTGATGACTCAGTAAAGGTGAGCCAGCTATTTACACAGAGCTGACAGAGACTTAAGAGTGTGTTAAAGGGAAAGAGTGATGCTATAAGGAAACCATAGATTAGAGTCTAAACCCAGAAATAACAGTGTCACAGTAAGTTTCCATAATAAACTGAAATGAATGCATGAAAAGAGGAGACGTGCTACCTTCCACCAGGCGAAGGACGGCTCCTGGCTTGAAGCCCTTCACACTTTGGAGTTCTGCTATGGGCTCCAGCGTTGTACTGGCTAGAGTCAGCGACAGGTTGGAGCGCGGGCACACCTCGTCCCGCGCGAGCAGTGCCATCACAACATCCTGAACGAGCCACAAGCCATGGACCTGCAAAAGCACCACGACGGGCAGATTCAACACAGGAAGCACTGCAAACGTGTGGAAACATCAGCAGATGCTAAACATGTCGTGCATGTTTATCATTAATGAGAGAAAATAAAGTGTTGGACACAGTGCGTACACACGGTTTATGTGTGTTGTGCAGATAAACGGGGGGTTTGAAGCTAACGCTAGTGTCGTACCTGCAGCTCAAAGGGCTCCACTCCTGCCCCCTGGATCTTTACGGGAAACGATGACTCTTCATCTTGCTTAATAACAGCGGCGTCCGTACCTCCACCGTTGCCGATCACATCTGCAGAACAGAGGAGATGAAGCTAAAAGGGAACGATCACGTCGCCCCTCAGTGGACAAGCACTTGGTTCAGGCACCTTTCCTGCATTCTGCCCTGACAGGCAGAGACTGGAGTTTCCAGCTCCACGTGACCCTGACAGGACTAAAGCTGCTACTGAAGATGAATGAATACCTCGGCGGATGACTGTAATCATGACTCATTATGTTCCATTTCCACCAATCTGTTCTCACTCTAGAATTAAACACAAACGGTAATCTCCTCTGAAATGCAACGCAGACTGCAGGACTCTGTGTGAAAGAGAAAGCATGAGCAAGAGAGCGAGAGCGAGAGACTGCCTGAGGGTGGGAGAGAGTCTGTGCAGCAAAAAATGTCAAAGACATGGAAAGTGGGGTGTGTCTGACTTTTTACACACACTCGAGGACGAGAGCTGAAGCAGGACCCAGCGTGTTTCCCAACCCGCCGTGTGACTAAACCTGTTGAATTTGCCTACTGGCCTCCATGTCATCTCAGGGTGAAGGGACAGCCACACCCAGCGTTGGCATGTTTAGACAGCGGAATGCTGAAGCACATAAACTAACAAAGCTGCAGCTTAGCGCTAACGTGCATCTGCTTAGATAGGTGCAGGGCCATATTGTGTGTGCAACACCTGGCGACATGCAGGCAGAACGGCAGACACTTCCCGTAGTCTGCGTCTGTGCAGATCTGCACATCCTCAGCTCCTGCTGTCGGTTTGAGGACTATAGCACAGGAAAAGCACCCGATATAATAGCTCCTCTGTGAGTGGCTGCAAGAAGGTCCCTCCTCTCTGCAAACCCGGAGCCGTCGGCCTCTTTTGTGCTCGAGCCGACGACTTACTACTACAGAGAACAGAAACGCTTTCAGCCCCGACAAGTTTATTTTGGCACCGGTTTCTGACGCAGGCCAGTACCACGAACCACACGAGCGAGTAGAACTCCTTCAGCAGAAGAAATGACTTTTCATCACCTGAAACGAGTTGCTCCGAGTGAGACGACCTGTCAATCATGAGGCTTATCTTATAAATACTCGCGGGCAGTCCCACCTGGAGCTGGGCCAACATATACTATACCTTAGTTTAGTGTGTCTCGTAGAGGGGGAGTGGCAAAGGTTAAATGGAGTTAAGAGGGGGGGTGAAAACGGTAGACAAGGTATTGGACAATAAACTCTTCACCTTATTACATTACAGACAGATCAGTTTGTATTGATTGTTTAGCATGAAAGTTAAAAGTGTTGCATAAATTCAACAAGTGGTTAAAGAATTTACTGAAAGCTAAGGACAGGCATCGGCCATGTTCAGAGCAGCAGAGCAATGCTAAATCTCCCACCCTTCTCGCATTCTCCAGCGAAGGAAAAAAAAAAAAAAGAGAGGGGAGAGGAACGTGGAAAAAAAGAGCCGGACAAAGTGGAGCAGAGACGGGAAAAGCACACATTGCGGGGATTTCTCACCAGCCTTGGCCTGATTTCGTCCTCCTCCTCTTCTCACTTTGTCCTTCATGGCTGAGTGTTGACGCTTTTCTGAACCTGCCCCGCTTAGTTTTTCACTTCTCTGAGGCTCTGGGTCGCTTCCCCTTCACACTCTGGCTCCAAGCGGCTGTGGGACTGAGTGGAAATATGCAGCAGGAGTGCTCGCGAGGCAGCGCCTGTTCAGGACTGTGACTCCCGGGTCTCTGTACGAGGCAACCTCAGCTTATCTGTTCTCCCTGTGTACAAAAGCCACACCCTCTTATTGCTCCACACGGGCTCATGACTCCCAGTGTCTCTCACACTTTGTCGGACTGGGTGTGTCTTTGCGTTGTAGCTCTACTCACTCTTCCTTCCCCTTCATGTTTCACTCCTCCCCTCCACAGGCCCTGGGGGAGAGGTGGGAATGGAGCGCACCGTGTGTTTGGCAGTGGTTTGAGCCCAGTGTGCCGAGCGTGCTGCTTCCAACATCCAGCGTTTCATGCTTCACGTGTTGGGGTTCATTGGTGTAAACGTTTTCTAATGAACACTGGAACTGTTACATTTAGATGAGCACTACTGGATCAAATGACCCACAGTCATCGAATCTAAGGTCATTAACTGACCACCATCCGCTATTCTGCACTGTAGATGATGATGAATTATAGTGAAGTCATGTGTGAGAAAGTTAACCTGGCTTAAAATGGGTGTGTGTGTGTCATCGGGTTGCATTTCTAAGAGGCCTACACCCTCTGCGTTCACATTTTACACATACTTGAATATATTTCACACCAATCTAACTAATGATGAACAGTTGACCTGCTTGGGATGACTTCAAATTAACGCCAGGCCCGTAGTAGACCCTTTATAGTCCCACAAAAAGGTTACACTGTAGCGCATTCGTCAGTTTGGAGAAGACCCCACAATCCTGGAAACGTGGCCGTTCGTGCTGACGCTCCCCCGCGTCCGAAGCCTTTGCATGACAACTCTCAGCCGCGTTATCATTCAGGCGCGTAACTGAGCGTGCGCAGAGCAGCTTGCAGCCTTTATATAAAACGTTACCCTGACCACGCATAGCCAAACTCTGCGTTATAAGCGCATGACGTCAGGCCGGGTGATGCGGCGGTATTTCATGTTGCCTTTACTTGCTTCTCGTAAATCTCACACCGTTTCAGTTTTTACGCGACCTGTGATGTGTCGGGATATTTTTTAATCAGAACGGAGCCCTACAATTTGTAGTTATAAGTTCTCATAAAAAATCAATTATGAGTTCTTATAATTACATAATGTGGTACATTATAGGGAGGTATGAAGAAGCATGAGTTTATTTAATTTAATAGAAACATTTTTGTTTGAAATAAAGTATTACACACGCTTAAAGTTCATTAAAGGTAACATTATCTGTCTTTATGTGGTTAATTTCATCCTTTATTTTCGCTTTTGTTGTTGCCATTATTGTGCTTTAATGTAACGATAGCCACGTTTCCGAGAGCACGTCAGAGGCAGCGTTTGACAGGAGGCTGTCCTTGGCTAGCGCTGTCTGCTACAGGGGGATGCTGCAGACATATATACAACGGACACAGATCCTGTGCTTAGACTGTATGTCAAGTTGACGGTAAGTGTGAATCAGAACCTATTTGTTACTACTGTTACACCGTCCAAAACGCCCACAGGATGAAAAGCAGAGTTCTACACAGTCGTCCTACTGTGCAGCCTTCCTCACTCTGCTAGCATAAACCTCGACCAATGTTAACCTCCTGTCCCTCCGATGCGTTTGGAGCAGTATATAACATGGCAAACCCCGTCCACGTTAGCTGGGTTGATCAAAATAACGTAAATGTCAAGAAAGAAGCAGCCCACACCAGCCGTTCACTGTTCGCGCTGAGGGCAGCTAGCTTCTACGCTACTAGCTAACAGACTGTTTACTGTTTACCCGTTGCCGACCAGCGGCAGATAATGAGGCAGAGATCGACGGTTTCCTAGAGGAGCTTAGTAAATGGAGTTCGTTAACGTTAAGCTGCCTACGAGGAAGGCAGCTGATCCGATTCGGCTTTATACCCCCTCTCGTACGGTGCTCTCGGACGAGATTACTATAGTAGGCATCAAAAGGTTGAACTGTTACGCAATAGTTGTGATGGTCTTTCTGTCCGTCATCCCAGGAGCCGAGGATTCCGTTCAGGCCTCGGGCTAATGTCATCCACTGCCGGTGAAGAGGGGGGTCTCTCTCAGGCTGCCCCAGACGCCAGTCCCGCTCAGACAGTAGCAACAGGGAACACACCTGAGGAACAGGTAGGAGTGCGTTCCTGCTTTTTTTTTGTTTATTGTTGTAACAATGTTGCAACAGTAAACAAGATGTCCTGTTCTGGTAGCAATGATTGTTGTAGCTTAAGGCAGGTACCTCATTTGTGGCGTGTTGTCAACATAAACAAACATGATTCCTAGAATGAAAGGTCTGGCTCCTCCCGCTCAATTAAATCAGCTGAACATAAGTAGGAGAAGCTTGTGATTTTACATGTCAAAGTAGACGGAGCTCTGTGTGAGCAAATATGTCTTACTGTTTCCCATAGGCATGAATGACAAGCTTTTGCGCAGTACAGTCAAAGGGGAGGTGTACAATATTACAATATTTTCAGAGGAGATCAACAAACTATATTCTTAGGAAGGGTGTGTCATTTAAAATTCCAGGTAGCTTTTCAGTCAGTCATGCATGTTATAGTTACAATGCAATCACTATAATTCTTGTATGTCATAAATGGCAGTTAACATATAGGGAGAAGCATTATTTGACTTTATTGTAAAACCAGGCCTTCTACATGGTGCAAAGAGAATTTCATAAGATTTCATAAGACGACAAGAAAGACTCGTCCAGTTTTGCAAGATATTGCAAAGGCATTTCTGAGAAATTTGCAGATAAATCTAAAGTGTGAAAATATCCAATCTCTAAATCTAAATTTCTGTTTCAGTTGCATGGACATTTAAGACTTTCATCACTGTCATTGATTAAAGTACACTTTTTAATGGGCAAGTTATTGTTGTCTGTAGTTTGCTGGGAGAAATCTTGGTTTAGGATTGGTGTCAGTCACTCAGAGACAAAGAAACAGGAGACAGATTGTGAGGAAAGAAAGCAGAGCTTTTTGTGCCTGCTCAACATGAGGCCTAATTCCTTCCCGTTTCACTGCCCTTTGCTTAGTCTGATGAGCTCAGGTTTCTTTGTCGAAGCTAAACAGAAGGGCACAGACTTAGTTCAGGCTTATGAATGTGGTTGTTTTGGAAAATACAATTGGATGGCTGACTGTTCCAAAGAGGAAAAAGATTGTACTACTAACTAAGAAATAATGCTGAAATAAATATCTCTTTAACATTTTGACCACTCCAGCATGATTTCTCTCCAGGCCTTTCCTGCTGCAGGGGAAGCCTCTCCTTCTTCCACATCCTCCTTTGAAATGCTTGACATGGAGTCCGTCTCAGTTCCTTACCAAGAAGTGCAGCCTCACTGGTTCTTCTGTCGACGCGCCGATGACACCACCTCTTGGCTCCCTTTTAGCAGAGAAGACTCTGACAAACTGGAACATGCCTGCAAAACCAGTGAGTAGTGCATTATGCTAATAAAGTGTACATTTTGTGTGAGGGATGTAATCAAAGTAGATGTGTGAGGAGTAGGAAAAAGGTGAGTGCTAAAAACAGTTCAGATCGAATATCAAGACAATACTGTTCCCTACACTGGCCCGATGCCTAGTAGAGCACTTGGGTTTCCTGAGAGGGGATGTACTAGAACTGAATTAAAGTTCACTCATGTGAGCTATATTCATTTATATAGGCTGTACAATGTTAAAGTTAACAATACAGGAAACCTTCGGCAAAAAAATTCTTATAGATTTTTATAGATTTTGACATCTCTATAAACAATGTTCTTGTGTTTGTCTAGAATGCACAAAAAAGAAGCCTATTACAAAAACTAAAGTTAATGTAAATGTTTTTGCTTGGACATGTTTAATCTGCAGTACGGGAAAAGAAGGAAGAGATCGTGGTAGCCGTAGATGGAGAGCGGTACGATGTGCATGTTAAGGAGAGGAAGCGCTATGCTGTGTACTGGGACCAAGCCCCCACTGAAGTCCGTCGCTGCACCTGGTATTATAAAGGAGATAAAGACACCAGGTTCATGCCATACACTGAGGACTTCAGCCAAAGTTTGGAGGTAATCATTCCTACATTATAAATCGGACTTTATTCTCTTTTTAACATTCTCTGTTCATTAGGTTTTCTCTTCATCTTAGTCTCATCCTTGCACTCTGTAATTATTTAGGATGCCTACATGATAGCAGTGACTTTGAATGAATGGAAGAGGAAACTGGACTTTCCTACTGGAGAGACTGTCATCCTACACAATCCTAAAGTACTCTCTGGTTTTTACATCACTGTATACACTATAATTGAAGTTTGGTTGAGTTTGTGCAAACTGATTCATTTTGCTGCTTCTCCTCCAGCTGATAATGCAATATCAGCCATTAGCCTTGCAGGATGATTGGGTGTCGTCTCCCTCAGAGAATTCCCGCCCTCGAACAGTCAAGAGGGGAATCGACAACATTTCCGTGGAAATACCTGATGGTATGTGTTTATATGTACCAAAAGACTTATGCTAAATTTTAACCAGAGTCAAAAAGTCAAACTTACCAGGTCCTTTCAGGTGAGCCAGAAAAGGTGGACCACCTTGTCTTTATGGTTCATGGCATCGGCCCTGCATGTGATTTACGCTTCAGGTCCATTATACAGTGTGGTAAGTATGCGTGGGTACAGTACGTTTAGGCATACTGCATAGAGTACTGTGTAGGTGTTTATAGTTTCTTGTCTTTCCTCTCTGTAGTAAATGACTTCCGGAGTGCTTCCTTGTCCCTCCTGGCCTCTCACTATAAGCGTGCTCAGCAGGACGGCCAGGTGGCCAGAGTGGAGTTCCTTCCTGTCAACTGGCACAGCGCTCTACACGGGGATGCCACTGGTGTGGACGAGTAAGTGAGAAGTGCAAAACAATAGTTTCCACTGTTGCACAGATCTACTGTTGTTTGCATTATGTGGTCTTTTTCTCTGGTCAATATTGTTTTGTTTTCTACCTCTCTTTTTCCAGGGACATCCAGAGAATCACTTTGCCCAGTATCAGCAGGCTGAGACATTTCACCAACGACACTCTCCTGGACCTGTTTTTCTATAACAGCCCCACGTACTGTCAGACTATAGTGGACACAGTGGCCTCGGAGATCAACAGGCTGCATGCTCTCTTCAAACAGAGGCACCCAGAATACAGTGGGGCGGTTTCAGTAGTAGGACATAGCTTGGGTTAGAGAAACACAAAGAAAAATCATACATCTAGTCAGTAATAAATTAAACGCATGATGTGGAATTTGAATGTTTACTTTTCCTCAGGTTCATTGATCCTGTTTGATCTGCTCACAAATCAGAGGACTGCATCAGAAGCCAGAGAGAGAGTAAGACGACCTTTACAATTAAGGATAATATCAATATATGATATACCGTAAATAAAAACAAAGTATATTCCATTCCTCTGTGTTTAAGGTGTCTTCTGGTGAGCCTGGTCATCTGAAATGTGAAACACTGGAGCAGACTCTGACCAGATTGGGCCTACAGCAATACCTGGATACACTACAGACAGAAAACCTTGACTTGGAATCTCTGGTAATACACACACACGCGCACACACACACAAAGCAAAGCAAAGCAAATGTGGCTCCTAAACTGATAAACTCACGCTTCACTTCTTTTAGGCTCTTTGCCATGACGGCGATCTGAAAGATTTAGGAATTCCTCTTGGACCTCGGAAAAAGATCTTGAACTACGCCAAGCGAAAATGTCCTCCAGAGGTTAGATAAAGTTAGAAAACTGTCCTGTGATGCTTGGAGGGATTTTATTTAGATAATACTATGAATACTGCATTGCCTGGTTATTCCTACTTTGATAGAGGAAATGAAAGGGACAAGCTTAATATTAATTTCTGAGTATAAGATAAGTCAAAAATACTAAACTGACTATTTAAGTATTAGTAATTGCTATTTGTAGACACCTTTTGTTACTTGCAGTGTATATAACGTTTTATAATGTTCTTGTATTCCTATAGGATTGTAAAACAGGGGCTGTACATCTGGCACCAGGGTTACAAGTTCCATATGAAAATGCCTTGCTGAGTGAGCATGATTGTAACCAGTGTTCAGAATCGACGGCACAGCAGTCCCAGTTCCACAGAGCTCAGTCTATCACCAGTGCTGTAGACTATGAGTACTTTGACGTGGGCATTGGACAGGTAGCACACATGCACACACATTTGAGTTATTTGCTTAGGAGCACTGGTGGCTAAACGCTTTGATGCATTACGGTCCTGCTTCTTTCCTTCCCCTGCTTGCCTGGACAGACCAATGGAGGCATAGCCAAGGGGCAGGTGTGTCCCCAAGCTCTCAGGCTTTGTCCTTAGCTGTGTTTGACCTCACTGTCTACACTTAAACTCCAGTCTGGTCATGAAAAGTTCACGGAGACACCTTGTGCTCTAACTGTGGCCAAATTGAGTCATTCAGCCAAATAATCACTGTTTGTGCTCATTCAGTCCTGCTTGAATGGCCATTTCCATGGTTTCCTTAATTTTTGTCTGTGTCGTTGTTGCAATACCACAGATTCTTGTTTCAGTGTTTTATCACAGTTCAGAAGAGGAGTATCACCCCGGTGTTCATGTGTCTCAGTGACTGTGCAAATGCCTCATTTGTCTCTGCAGAACCACATATTTATTTAAATCATAGCATGCTTTAACGTGCAACAAATTCATTAGCACATCTTTTCCCAGGTCTCTATTGATTACCCACAGCTGGCATTCCATCCTCAGACGTTTTTTGCATTTGGCTCTCCCATTGGAATGTTCCTGACCGTTCGTGGTCTGAAACACATTGATCCACACTACAGCTTCCCAACGTGCAAGAGCTTTTACAACATCTACCACCCGGTGAGTAAATGCACTACATTTACCGCAGCTCTGCTGTTACTTTAATTTTTTTTTCCTGCACATGGAACGTACTGTTCATTTCTCTTAATGTGTATGCTAGTCATGCCTCTTTTATTGCTTTGTAGTACGACCCTGTAGCCTATCGGATTGAGCCCATGATTGTCTCAGAGGTGGATCTGGAGCCAATGTTAATTCCTCACCATAAAGGGCGTAAAAGGATGCACCTGGGTATGAGTGTTTGTCTGTCTTCTCTCCTCTATGGTGAAAAATATTTGTGTCTGCTTTTGTTCAGTCATAATCCCCATTTCTTGATGACTTACAGAGCTAAAGGACAGCTTGACCCGTATGAGCATGGATTTGAAGAACAATGTACTCGGTTCTTTAAGGACAGCATGGCAGTCATTCGCCAGACTACCTGTTGCTGCATTGCCCCCAGTGGAGGAAGGAGACAATACAACAGTTACAGACATTCAAGACACAAAAGGTATAAAAAGCTACTCCACTCTCTATTTGTGTATTTGTGTGTTGTGTGAGTGCACGGGTCTGCTTAAAAGTGTGTCTAACTCTGTCTCCTCATACTCCTCTTGCCCGTGTCTGCAATTCGCTTCAACCCCCCTGAAATCGGCATTACCCGATGGTTGCTTCTATCTCCCTGCCCCTTACTACTTAACCTTGAACCTCAGCCCCAGCAACAGTCACTGAGAGGGAAGACAAAAGTGCTGACTTTTGGACTAAAATACTGGAGTGGCCCAGGGCCCTTCATAAGTATTACTTCAAAGGTAAGCCAGGATAGACTTTACTACACTGCCACTCAAGGGTATTTAATAAACCTGAGTGTCTTTTATGCAGCCCATTTCACTGTATGGCCAATAAAATCACCACAAAGCTGAGATCCAGAGTCCAAACTTGACAATCCAAGGAATATTAGTGTGTGTGTGTGTCTACTTTTTACACAGTGCATGTTTATTTAATTTGGAAATTGTCCACAAGACACACAAAACTCTACTACTACTGCACATGACCTGCTTTACTTTGGCATGTTAGCCTCGTTTTCAAAGAGCAAGTTTTATGTAATGTATGTCATTGTTGCTGCAGGCTCTAACTACTCCTCTATCCCATCTTCCTTCATGCCTGAGTGCATTTCCCCTGCTCCATGTAGCCTTCACCTCGAAGTTTAATTACTGACATCCCCTTCAGGCCCTTCCCTCCCTCTTCTGCTATCGTCTCTGATTGGTTGAAGTCTATGACTGCTTCATCAACTGTCAACACTAGAAGGAGCTTGAGTAACCATCCCAAAGGCACACTGCTGTATGAGCTGAACTGTTAACTCCAGTGGTACAGTAGTGATTGGTTGAAACTGAACGAGCAAGTAACATCATTCATTGGAAGGACTTACCGCAGGGTTCCTTATAGTAGGCAGCTACGTGCGCGTACACGTCCTGCCCTTTGCTATCCCACCTTGAGCATGTCATTTATCATTTTAACAAATTGCTCAAAAGGAATGCAGGAGTTGTCAGACAGATACGTTAATCCCTTTTAAGATTATTAATTTTCATGTAGTGCCTTTAAAATGTACATCTGGCTTTCCCCACCTCCTGAAAGTTGGGGCAAAACAGCGTGGGTTTTTTTGATGCAGTAAATGTAAGTTAAGACTAAATGCCTTGTGCCACAGTTCTGAGTTTACTGTGGTCTTAAGTTTATTAGAATAGAAATACAAAATGTTAGCAGGTAGAGGAGCATCCAGATCTTAACAAACATAACATTCATTCTCCAAAATTCTTACTTTTCACACTTTTTTTCTTATTATTATGCATCATATTGAGATCCTTCATCATCACCTATTTGGTTGCATAGTGCTGTTTGAATTTTTTTAGGTGCTTTTTGTGTCCACCATCATAGTGCTTGAGTAGCATGTAGTAAAATAATAAAAAATTATTTGTAATGAAGCACACATCTGTAAACAAGCAGAGGGACACTGATGGATACAATCTTCCTATCACATACACAGCAGCCAAATGCTTCATTAATTATTGTTAATATTTTCAGAGATGTACATTTGACTTTATCTACAGGTGTTTGTGTAGACACAGAGAACTCCGTGTCAGGAGATCAGGCAGAGCAGCCAGAGATAAAAGTGGGGATGCTGAATGGAGGACGAAGGATCGACTTTGTACTTCAAGAAAAACCAATTGAGAGCTTCAACGAATATCTGTTTGCCATCCAGTCTCATCTGTGTTACTGGTGAGTCGCACATTGCATGGTGGGAGCGGGGTAAGGTTGAGGGTGGATGCTCAGGTTCTTTGTCTTTCTTCTAGGGAATCTGAGGACACAGCTCTCTTGCTGCTCAAGGAGATCTATGACAAGCTGGGCGTGGCATTTGAACAGCCACAACAGTAATAAAAGCTTTCTGAATGTAGACTTCCTTTTGAAAGTGATGGAAATAAAAATGACGGACAGCCAATCACCCAGAGGCTGCTCGACACTCTTCCAGATTGCCTTACTATCTGGGTGTTGCCCGACATCCCCTGCCCCACCTCCTCCTGCGGTGGAGACTGTCTGGCAGTTTACTGGTGATATTGGTTCCCACAGTATCTATCAGGTCAACTTGAATTGAAGGTAATGAAGACTCCTTGGTCCCACTTAAACACCCACTGGGTTGGACTGTGAGATCCTTGTTTGTTTATTAGTTTGTATTGTTTATGCTGCTTTACTTTGCACTTTGACCTACCAACAGTTGTTGACATATGTCAGTAGCTGCCCCTAAATAATAATAATAAAATTTAATTTTAAAATATTATTATATTATATGATAAGACATGCAGAGCAATTGAAGTATAGCTCTGTAATCGGCGTTTCAGTGCAGTTTACAAAAAATATATTAAAATATATTATACTTAATAAAATGTACAGGCATAAAAAGGTAGATGTCTACAACTAGGTAACTATAATTCCTAAAATGTGTGTTCAACCGGACAGAAGGGTTAAATTCCTCTTGACTAAGCAAGCTTTCTAGTGGCGTAATGCTACTGTACACCTTCTTGTTAAAAGCAATCAGGGTGCTTTCTCATGGATGTTGATGTTTTGCTCTTTGCTATTTTGTTATGGTCATATTCTCTCTGCCAGTATCAAGGCCACCTGAAACCCAAAGCTGCTACCCCTAGGTTTGTGCAATGTAAAAATAATGTCGGGTATAGACTCAAAGTAAAGTTAATTTTGTTTTCTAATCACATTTTTTTCATTAGATGTGTAGTATAATCAAATTTATTTATATTAAGAGGTAATGCTGATGAAGAATGAAATGAAGATGATGGAAAGGACAATCTAACCTTGTCTTTACATGGTGTGTTCATACAGTGTAGATGTGTGAGCTTCCTTAGCAGTTGACTGACATTATATCTCATAGCAACTTTATAACTGCTGTTTATTCTTATTGTCAAATATGATTAATTGCGAAAAAAACTAGCACCTTAAATATGCAGCTCTAACTTTTTCTACTTGCCAAATCACACACCTCTCTTTGTATATCGTAATAGTGTAAAATCACAATGACAACCCTAGTTTAGAACAGGCAACAAAATCACCAAAGCCAAATTATGATTCTGCCACCAACATGTATCAGGTGTCTTGGAAAGCAGTGGCTGGTAACTGTTATAATGGTCTGTTTCTTAGTTATTTTGGGTTTGGTTACTTAGTTGTTTAACTCAGACCACATTTAGGTCATATTAGGCACAAACACAGAAGATGAAAGACTTCACAATCTGTCAAGCACCTATGTAGTTTTGTTTTAAATATTCCAAATATACACCAGTATATTGAGCAACAAAGGGTCCAGTCAGGGAACTTTAGAAACTAAGTGATTTAGCTATGTGGCATAACCATAACCAATTATTATACACTGTCAGGACATTACAGACCTCTCACCAAAGCACGGAATGATTTGTTCTTCTTCTGTAATGCACTGAACTCTCTGTCTTTTCTTTTAAGCTCATAACAATTTTTTTTCTGTACATTTCAAATATCTCAACAGTACAGATCAGACTAATACCTCCCTTGGCATTTGATACTAATGTCTTCACAATTGACCAAAAATCTAACGTTTTCCTAATACACTTATGGTTACATGTTGTGTGTGCCATAATAAAATATTACCTGTGTGTTGTGTCATCGCTTGTATATCAAATACACCGTAGTTGATGTCACAATCTTAATAACTATCTTTTACCATAAATGCACACTTGGTATGAAACCTATGTACAGTAACATTGGATATTATTAATTATTTTATTAATTTTTTTCATTAAAAAGAACGTTGATAAATAGTCTTATAATTATGAGGGTATTGTGGGAATAAACGTTTCATTTTGACGCATGCGCAGTTGCGTGGTAAACGCAGCATCACGCTGAGGTTTAGTTCACTAGTAGCAACCCCGAACAACAACAATGAAGCAGGTAACGGCTGCTTGGCTTTATTTGCATCAACTGCTAACCTAACTGTCAAACATGTTATTTTTTAACATTCATATATTTAATTGTAATTGTTTGCTGTTTAATTGAGAAGCTAATATGCACTGAATGTAGAAAGTTAAATATTAGTTCGCTAATGATCAGCGGCTGCATACGTCACTTTATTAAGCCGCGTTTGAGCTTTTTTTTTGCGTGTTCAGTTTGGTAAAGTCCCTCGTTATTCAGCGGCTCCACAGTGAGTCTCATGTGATTCACCTCAGTGGGAGGAAGTTATGCGCTAAGGCCTCCAGTTGTTCTCCAGGGAGGCTTCCGCTCTGTGTAGCCGGACTGACGGGACCGGGATGGGTCAGGCTTTATTCAGGAGGTAGGGTCTCCGTCTGCTCCAGTCAAGCTACTGCTACTGCTACTGCTGCCTGCTGGGTCCCACGTGCTCAGCTGTTCGCCTTAGTTGACCTGGTGCGTGGTTTTGGTTTCATCTCGAAGCGTCCACCTGCAGCTGGCGCAGCTTAGAAAACGAATGGCTCCAAACACGCTCTCAGCTCTTGTCCACATTGTGATGCTAATCGTGTACGGGTCTGCAGGTAGCACAAGTGGGGCTGTGTTTGATGCCACCAGGGCTCAGCCTGCTATTCAGCTGGGTAACAATGGACGGCCTGACACACACACACACACACACACACACACACACACACACACACACACACCTCCCATCTCTGCCCTGTAGACAGTCTAACTAGTGAATGTGATCTTCCTCTGGGTGTGTGTTTGAGAGAGAGAGAGAGAGAGAGAGAGATGAGGAGCAGAGCGAGGAGGCGGGACTGTCAACACAGCTGTGATCAGCTCAGTACTCCTCAGTGTGTAGCATCAACACAGAGCGGCAGGAGAGGCCGGCTGTTCAACGAGTCGGTCCCGACGAGCGGCGCCTCGTGGGGCGTTTGCACTGAGTCAGGTTGTTGGGAGGAGACGCGGGGGAGGCGGACACAGAGCACCTGGGGATAAACCTGAAGCAGCTCCAGGCTCCGCCGTCGCCATGGGGGGCTCCCTCAGCCATCACAGGAAGGGATCTGCCGGCTCCCCTCGCAAGAAGAGCAGCATGTAAGACGATTCCCAGTGTTCGGCGCGTTTTCGTGGGAGAGCGTGGTGAGAACGAGCAGGCGAGATTCTCCAGGCGGGCGCTTGTCTCGGCACGGGTGGCACCTCAGAATGTGTCTGCGCGGCCTCAGTGACTCCTTATCCATGAGAGTGAACGTGAGGAATTACGTGGAGGTCAGTCGTGTGATGACAACTCCCGCTCGGCTCATTTGAGTAGGATTTAGATATTCAAACCAGAGCGGAGTGAGACGGGCGACGGCCTTAGCGGAAGAGATGCTAATTGAATGAGCGCGAGCTGCTTCAGACGCTTCAGCAGCAGCTTTTAAAGTTGGAACGGGACAGGAGGTGGTGCTGCTCCTGGCCATTCATTATGCAGCTGTGACCCTATTTCTAAAATGGTATTTTAATCACACAAGCTGTGCGGGTGTTTCTGTGTGAGCGGGTCTTCATGTACCCGCCTGGTCGTGTGTCTGACATTATTAAAGTGCTGCAGCTGCGTACGGCCCACTCCTCAACCTAACGGGGTCTGTATGAAGATGTTCCTGACATATTCTTCAGCTCTGTGAAGCCCCCACGGCCCTGTCGTCTTTAATTCTTTGTAACAGAGGCTAAGTCCTTTCATTTGTCCTCCCACTGATGCCCTTTATCTCCCTTTTTTAAAAGCTTCCATAAGCCCCTTTGCAGCAGATCGCTTTGTCTCACCCGTAATCCGCATTCAGATAGCTGTCCTTTAAATATCACCGTGTAACTTCAGCAAATTAAGTCATGGGAAACAGTGAGTTGTGAATATGAGAAGCGGTGCTGCCATACATTGAAGCAGATGCTATTTTGAGATTTATGGGAGTGAGCGACACACAGGCTTCACCTTTGGAGGCGATTGGAGAGTTCAGATGGACAAAGCCACGTTCAGACAATGTTGTTTTAATGCTCTTAAATCGGAGTGTAGTCTGCTGCATACATCTGTGTTTGTGTTAGGGCAAGGTGGGGGTTGGGGTCCACCCTGTGGGAAAACTGGGAACCCAACCAGTGCCGTGGGATCACAGCTTTCAGCTCCTGGTCTAATTTTAGTTGGCCTAATCTTCCGTTTTGTTTTAACTGGAGCAGACTTGGATGTGGAGTGGACTTCCTGTTCTCCCAAATCCCAGAATCTCCGAACAGTGCCTCATTTGGGACGGGCCTGACCTGCATTAGGAGCTTTGTTGTTTTGCTGCGGTGCAGTGGATTCGGGCCAGCGTGTGCTGAAAAACTTTGACGTCTCAGTGCAGCTTAACATTTTAATGATGTATAATCCTGCACAGACGAAGGATGCTATGATGAAAATGGAACTCGCTGCTGAGCAATGCTGAAGCCTTGCACTATTACTATGAAGCATTGGATTTGGGTTCAGGAGTGAATTAAGTCCTGTAAAACCGGGTGCTAAGGACAAGAGCATGGAAGCAGTAGTGAACAGCAGGGGGTGTGTCATTGTGCTCTGTGCATACATTTGTGTGCACTGTACATGCATTATTGTCTAGCCGCTGTGTGCTCTGGTGTCAGTGCTGTAGACATGAACAATAGCCCACATACACGAGTCCACCCCCCCCCCGTTCCCGTCTCTGTTCCTTGTTTTATCATGTCACTCTCACTTAGGTTATTGTAGTGTATTGTAGCATGATGATAGTCCATGTAGTCCAACTCACTCTGTGCTGGCATTCTCCTCCGACTGCAGCTATTTTTGCATTATTGCTGCAGAAATATGGGAAATGTAAACACAGCGGTGCTTCAAAGACTGTATATTTATCTCTGTGAGGCTTCTGTGGCCTAAATAGAACCGAGGTAGAAGACAGGATAAAAATCAACTAATCACTACGTTCGTTCCCATCTGTGTTTACACGTGCTGCCTACATTCATGTTTACATTGTGTAACATGCTCCTGATGTCTGTAAATGCTTGCCATGGTGAAAGTGAGAGCATGTCAAAGCTTCTAGACTTTACACTTTTCACTCTAATCCATCGTTAGCGTAGCTCCTCTCTTTCACTTCCTGTGTCTGACCGGACTTAGATCAATCTAATTATTGCATTATTTGAACATGTTTTTTCATCTTCGTGTGACTCTTTTAATGACCACTAGATGGAGCCATACAATAGAACCTTCCAACAAATGAGAGGCAGCCTGATAATTCACGCCTAATGGTAGAAGTCATGACCTCTTCCTCATGTGATAAATGTTTCATCAGCCTGGGTCTCAGTATGGACTCAAAACACTGAGATTAATAGGATGTTATCAGAGTTTAATGTAGGATGCACACATCAAAACAAAGGTTTTTTTCAGAGAATACAGACACAGACACATACAGATGAAGAATGAAATGTAAGAAAAGTAAGTCACATTCAAGTTGTTTGTTACTTTTGATGCTAAAATGACATGTTATTCAGAGAGGTCTCTGCAATAGGAATGCTTTGCCACAGCTTCAGGTATTCTCAGACGTTTCAGCCGGGGGGGGGGTCAGGACTTGTTATTACCAGAGTGCCTTTTTTCCCTCATAGGAACCTGTGTTTTGTTCTTTAAAAACCTGTGAAACTGGAATAAACCATCTGCATATTGACGTTGGACACATGACCAGGAGCTACACTGCAAATCCGCCTGCTGACATGTTTATTACACGTCAGGTTTGCTGTTTGACGTTTGCACTGTTAATGCTGGTTAAATGAAAAAAACATGTTGAAGGCGGTACTTTGCGCAGCTGAAAGTGGAAATAAAAGCTATAGTTACACGCTATTGAGATGTTTGGCAGACACTATAATGAGCATAATTATTCTTGGCAGTGTTGTGTATACAGTATACAGTAGATGAGTGAATACTTTGTGAATGTCTGCCCAGTAGATCTACAGGTACCTCATTAAGCTCCATCCTTTAGTCTGGACCATCCGGTCTAAAACGAAACATGTGCCTTGAAATCAGCATGGCTAATTGAATGAAGGCCCACCCGTTGGATCCTAGGAGGATTAATGATGTTGGCCTGGCTGTTTGACCTCATGGCAGCAGTGATGAGCAGTCTGACACCCCCCCCCCTCGCATCATCTCATCCAGCGCCGCAGCCCCTTGTTGTGGCTCCGCTAACGTGTTCATCATCTGATGTATTCTTAGCTCGGAGCCCCACATGCCGCCGTCAGTCAGACTGGAGTCGAAGATCAAGGGTGCGCTGTGTAACACAGTCTCGACCCGCCACAGCCGTCTGAGATGGCAGCTCCGGATCACGCGCGGGCGTATGAACAGCGCGGTTTCAGGGTGTTACATAAGAGCCGATTCCTTCCCACTAACCCGCCTGCATGTGTGTCCGTGCTTCAAGCTTAGAGGTAAAATCCAAGAGGCTTCGTTGGCTTCACCTGCGTGATGTTGATGCATAAGGAAGGACCCCCACCCTCGCTTTTCCCCTCTTCCCTTTCAAAATAATCTCATCTTAATTAATCGTATTTTCCATCTGTCAGGCCTCTAATTTGCTCCAGTCTTTGTTCCCCTGTCACAGACTGGATAGAGCCTCTTTCTTTGTGTTCAGTGGCGTGTGACAGAGTTTGTCAGTGTGTTCGTGCATGTTTTCTCGTCGATCTGCCTGCGTGTCTCCGTGGACAACCGCCGTGGGACCACGTTTTAGTCTGTTTTGTGTGAACGCTCTCTCTCTCTTTTTGTTACCTGGCCACTTCTCCACAGTGGATGAGCCTCCTCCGGTTCGTGCATTAGTCATAGCCCGTGTCCTCTCAGAGCACATCCCAGACGAGCGTGTGTTTGTGTTGAGGCTGCGTTACGTAAGCCATGCGTGAACGGCCTCGCAGGCACATGTGATAAGAGCTTTCACCCAAATGCATCAGTACTAATGAATCTGGGTGTGCTCTATTGATTCCTTTTGCTCCGTGTCCTGGATATTTTCAGCACACAATGGATCAGTCATATTTGCTCTAACTGCTAAAGCCTCTGGCTGGAGGGTGAAGAACGTTATTAAAATGAAAACAGAGACTCAAGCGTTTGTTTATTTATCACAGGTTCCATTGTTTCTGCCAGGAACTTGTAGTTGTAAAGAATTAGAGAGGCTGTGATTTTGTTTAAATATAATTCAGTGATTTGAATTAAAGCTGTACGCAGAGCTTTGTTTCAGAGGCAAAGCTTTACTGTGCGTTTCCTTCCCCGCTTCTATTTTTAGCCGTTAGTTCACGGAGACACAAACGTCTGGTATTCTGCCTCTCCTGAAGAACCAGACTCCCCTCCGCCTGTTACGACAGGAAGCCGTGCCTCTGCTCTCACCTCGTCCTGCTCGGGGAGGGAAGAGGCACACGAGTCACAGCCCAGATCTGTTCACCAGCTGACCGTCACCCAGGCGGAGAGAGAGAGAGGGAGAGAGAGGGGAGAGAGAGGGGAGAGGGAGGGGAGCGCCGCTAATCTGCACGCAGCAAGACGGGGCAGCGGCACAAGCAGCGGCGGCGGCGGCACACGATGGGACGGCAGCGAGGCTGAGCGAGAGGAGGAAGTGAGACAGAGCACGCAACGAGACGGAGGAAGAAGCAGGAAGGCGGATCACGTCTTTCCGGCAGCCTGGTCGCTTGGCGTTGAGAGAAGGACTGGGGGGATATCGGTGCATTACAAGCATCCAGAGGCAGAGGAAGGTTTCTGTTGAACGTTGGCGGCGGCCGCGCGCTCGAAGCTCGACGTGTTGCAGGGATGTCCTGGTTGTCTCCAGTGCAGTGGGCCAAGTGGACGTGGTCAGCGGTGACCGGGGGTTCAGGGGATGATGGGCCCACCGGACAGGCCCGGGAGGACAAGTAAGGAAGGGTGTGTGTGTGTGTGTGTATGTGTGATGACGACGAAAACACGTACATATGGAGGCTAAACCAGTAAGAGCTTCTAGCTTTATGCTGCTGTGTGTGTGTGTGTGTGTGGGGGGGGGGGGGGGCTTCTCCCTAGTCTCACTGACAGGTGGTGAACTGATGACACATGTGGGTGGGTCAGGCTGCTGGCACAAACCAGAGTTTACATCAAAATATCAAAATACAGATACTGTCCTTTGATTCTCTGTTTGTGTTTGTGAGGCTCTGCCCTTCACTCTAATGTGTAAGTGTGTTTGGACGTTGGGGAACAGGAAGGAAAGGCGCTTTTGTTTTTTTCTTCTTCTGCTTGTTTCTAGTTTCTAAGTAACCAGTGAAGACCGCAGCCTTTGGGGCCGTCAGTGGGACTCTATTCAGTGTGTGTTTGTGAGCCGAGGGGGGGGGGTATGTATATTAGGATTAGCTCCGGGTGGTGGTGGTTCAGAGTGTGTGAACTCCTATCAAAGATGGAGTGTGGTTGGGTTTTGGCACAATGATCGTTTATCCTTATGCCGTTTTTTATTAGTGTGTGGAGGTAATGAACGCACACACACACACACACACACTGTCTCGCCACCGTTTTGGTAATAAAGTTGTGCAGGGTGTCTAAGCTGCTGACACAGCACAGCAAAGATTTGTGTGTGTGTTGTGGGACAGACTGTGTCCTTATTGAGGCCCAGAGGATGCAGGTGGCCTTGCTGGACCTCGCTTCCTCTCCTCTCCCTTCCTCTCAAATGAAGCAGCCTGTTTCATCTCAGCTGCTTTAATCTTTGAAATCTATTGTTTTTCATGTGGCTTTAGGAAAAAAGAAGGTTTATATTAGAAAGACAGGGTTTGTTATGATGGAGGGATGGATGCTTCCTTTAATGAGCACTGTGTGGGATCTGGTTATAGAATTCACTTAAGTTAACTGTATTTAGACTAAGATGCTGCTGTGTAAGAAGCAACAGTCGGTTTGATTTGTTTCTATCAAATCAACAGTTGTCACATTTTCAATAAATAGAAAATGTGATGTTTTTGTTCCAGATAAAACGTAACGTGACCTCAGACCCCTCTCTCTCTCTCTCTCTCTCTCTCTCGCCCGTCCTTATCGTCCTTATGTTGTCTCTTCTTTCTGCAGATTAACATTTGTCCCCCCTCTGTTTTTCTCCCCACAGTTCGGACTCTGAAGGGACCTTTGAGACTCCGGAGGCTGAGTCTCCAGGTGTTGTGAAGCTACTGACGCAGCCGGACAACGTCCACGCAGGTGAGATGTTCAGTCCCGGTCACTGCAGCAGAGACCACTGCTTTCTGCCACTCTTCTCCTCTGCCGCCCTGCTTCCACTCACGCAGATGCAAGTACTGCACATCACCATGGTAATAGATGAACTGGAGCTCACTCTTAGTTGAGACAAACCCCGTAGTTTGCACACTCAGTGTTTCCATCTCCTGCAGAGTTCGTTATTAGTTTGACGTGCAGCATGTTTATTAGGTTTGGACGTTCAAGCTACTTTTTTATGCTACCGCAGCACAAGGAGCGTTGCCAGATCATAAGAGATGAATGTGTTTATTGTCGGGGCTCGTTCGCAGACACCAACAGTCTCCTTTTTGTGCTAAAACGTTGACTGACTCAGAATCTGGGTTGGTTTCATAAATAAAAGATCGACTGTGGGGAAATGGATCGGAGTCTGGTTCCCTATAATTAGCCTCCAACTGCTCAGGGGGGAATCGCCGCTTGCTTATGGGAACAAGCGCGTATCAGCTTCTTCAGCCTAGGCCCTGTTAAAGCAGGCTGACGGCGTGGACGTGAACCCGCCGCATCTGTGGCCCGTCCGCTGGCGTCCTTCCTCCTCTCTCTGCGCGTCCTCTTTTTGGTTGAATTGTGGAACTGCAATAACGCCGCGTGCGTGCGCTGCATGACTGGGTGTGGCTCCTCTACATCTGTTCCTCGTCTCCACTGGGTGTGACGGGAGGAGGCCCAGGAGTAGCAGGGTTTTAGCAGGAGCTCAGCTAAACGTGTAATAATTTACTGGACCGCGTCCTTGGTTTGTTTCATAGCCAAAGTTAAACCACAGTCTTCCTTCATGTCGTGACCGCTGAGGAGACTGCAGGAGAGGTTGTCTTATTCTCCAGCGTGGGTGGGTCAGGTTTGCGGCAACAGAGCATCCTGTGTTTCAGCAGCAGTGTGACTCAACAGTGGGGTCGTTAGCCGGGCGCTAACGAGACGTGTGAGGACTCAGGATGTGGAGCGAGGAAGCCAGAAGTCGCTTTAAGGGTTCTGGCACTCGCGTCAGGTTTAAGTCACCGAGCAGAGAAGAATCGCTCCGTGGCCTGAGGTGCTTCTTTATGTAGTCTGTGAGGACAGAGGAAATAAGATTCTATTGGTTCCCTATTCAAAACGCTTGCTTTGTGTTTCGCTTATTTCTCTTGTCACTGATAAACAAAGTGGTTAAAATAGATTGTGATTACTGGAGAGGTCATTTGAGGTCATGAAGCAGCAGCTCCTTTCAGTTTTCTGCAGTCACACAGTGAATTTCTCCCTTTTGACCAGACTCACCCTGGTTACAGACAAAGGATAATGCACTGGAAATACTGGCTGCGTCAATAAGCTTCCTGTTGCTTCCTGAGCAGTGGCTTAAGGGTAAAATATGTCCCGATCAAGGGATTAACATTCAATTAGTTTATAGAAAACTGAAGACTGCTGTCTTAAAAAGTGTTGTTAGGTAGAGATGAAGACCATTCAATCTGGTATTTCATCCTTTTACTTTAACTGTAACTTCACCCGTTGTCGTGTTTGATTGTGGCTGGTCCTAACCTCTGGTGCAGTTGAGTTACTGTAGTTGTGCCTCTGAATTTGTGGCTCTGCATCAGATGACAGCTCATTGATCCTTCCTTTAGACCTGTGTGTTCCTTGTTTGGGCTTTTTATTCTCTTATTCATAACATACTTCCTATAAGTCACATACTCACACACATTCTCTCCTTTTCAGTTCTTCCCAATGTTACAAGCTGCCTGGACAAGAACCTCAACCAGGACACTGGCACAGCTGTTGATTCCCTGAACAACTTGACCAGGTCCTTGCCCAACAACAGCAACTTGGGCTTGGATCAGAACCTCAATTTGACCCTGAGCCCCAAAGCCACTCCAGCAGATGGTGTGTCTCCATCCGCCCTGCTGCCTCAGCCTCAGCCTCTCCGGCCCCCCTCGCTTTCCGTCCTCTCCCCTCTGAACAAACCCGATCCTGCAGAAGTAGACGACGAGGCTCCGGTGATGTCTGACTCCAGCCCAGACTCAAACTTGATCCCCACTCAGGACCTTTATCTGGACCCTGATTTGCTCAATGGCAACATGAATCCAAAACCGACCTGTGAGACCAACAACACTGTCATCAAGTGAGTAAACACGATCAACACTGGAACAAACGTTCATTCCTGTCAAATCCTTAGTCATTATCCTCCCTTTCAGTTAGCGGCTCAGTTTACTGGTATGACTCACCGGTTATCAAGCAGAACAGACTGTGCGTCTTTGTCTGCAGGGAACAGTAGTGTGTGCTCATTACTGTGCAAAATGAATCTGACCTGATTTGTTCCCATTTTACAACAACAGTGAAAATCCGTCCTTTTATAAGTCGCTCAGTTGTTGCATTAATTTATTCCTTACCAGTGTTATTATAGTCTTTGTTGCTTTTGTTGCTTGTCTTCAATTATTAGTTTCAATCATTGGTTTCTGTATTGCATTCAATTTGTTTTCCATGTGAATTAATTATCTGTAATAACAAACTGTGGACAGTATACTATGTTGTACTATGTCAAACTACGCCCTCTAGTGGCTTGTGTCTGTCATGAGTTTGAAAGCGTCAGCTACAATTTTCTATAACTTTGCTAGTTTGATGGTATTTATATTTGCAGCCAAGTTGGTTTGAGGGGTTTTGCATTCATCTTGGTGTGAGACCTTTTTGTCAGCCACAAATGTGTTTTAGATTCATTCAGTTTTATCTGTTTATTCAGTTGTTTATCCAAGAGTTTCTTTAACTAACAATGTAACTGGGTTGTAAACAACCGTATTACACATGCTTTCATTATCTCTGTCTCTCTTTAGTTTCTATATTTACCCATCTGTCTATATTTACTCTTGGTTTTCTGTTTCCTACACTTATAATAACCCTCGCTCATCTTCTGTTAACCCCTTTCTCCGTCCTCTCCTGTGATTTTCTTCCTCTGTTTCATTCTGGTTCTTTCTCCCTGTGTGGCATCAGGACTGCTGAGCAAGTCCGTTTCCTCTGTGTTCTGTTGTAAGTACTGTGTCTATAGATGTGTGTGTTTGTAGTCCTGGTCGTTCTGTGTACAACCCAAGTGCAGGCTTACTCCTCAGCCCAGCACCTTTCGCAGAGCATGTGAGCTCAGCACACACACACACAGTAGCGATAAGGTCTGGCTGTACGACTCTCTCGCTCTACTGCTTTCTGTGCACATGTTCACTCACTAACAGGAAAATGACCCGGCTTGTTTTAATTTGGGTGTTGTCGGCTGTCGCACTCAGGAACTCCTGTAAGGTGAAGCAGAACCAGGTGACGCAGAAGGACGCCAGTGGACAGGTAAGGGCTTCTAGTGGTTCTCTTGCAGCATCTGATCAATGTGGAACCACACAGTGTGGTGAATGATGTTTGCTACTGGTGAAGGATGACCATCATGGAGGCCTCGCCACAGATGAGGAGAAGCTGGCGAGTAGCACCGGTCTCAAACCAGACAAGGACCAAAGCAGTGAGTGTTGGTGGATCAAATGCATCACTTTTACTGTATTACAGGGAAGTAATACGTGAGATGTGTTACAATCTGTGCTGCGTGCTGCTCTTTCAGTCCAGGACTGTCATGTGACGTCCAGCCCCGAGGAGTCGGACTGCTGCTCTGCGGTGAGAAACCATTCACTCTGACCGTTTTAGTCTGTTTATTTGGCAGATGCGTCATTATCGCATTTTTCATTTATTATGAACATCTCTGCATGATGTGTCAGATTGTACAGCTTGTTTTAGCTACACTACAGTGACCACTAGGTGGTGCTGCAGCTCTACTCGGGGCTTTATTGGGACCATGACAAAAATATACACAAAAATACACTGCTTTACAGTGTCACATCCAGCAATCCAATATGGATTAAGCGTGTGAAAACAGAGAAGGAAACTTTTTGCAAGAAAGATCCTTTAGCTGTGTATTATTGAAGCTGTAATACACTAAATAATAGAGTTTTTATCAAGCTGCTGGGTGGTTGTACTTATTCTCTGACCTCATGTTCATCAGGTGGCAGGTGGATTAATATTATCCTTTAGGAGATTATAATGACGGGGGTGTAATCTAGGGAAGGACGAAACGAGACAGGAGAGCAGATACAGTATGGAGAATGACCACAGACAGGCAAGATGTTTGGAAGAATGAAAAAGAATCTGACAAACGGTCGCAAAGAATAAAATAAGACTAAACAAAATACACATGTGTGTGTCCCTTCTTTTTAAAGCCAGAGATTTTAAAAGTTGGAACTTTATAATCACTGGATTAACGTCTCGTTCCGCTTTTTACTAAAATGGAGACGTGATTCTATTCTGCTCAGTACGAGGACACAAGCAGGCTGAAGAACGAGGCCGTGAAAAGTGAGGCGCAAAAGTCAGGAAGTCAGGTCCTGGACTCCATCTGCATCAGTGAGGCAGAAAAGGAGGCCGTTCTCAAACTCATCAGGGAGGAGGTACGCGCTCCCGATGTCACACCGCGGTCGCTGGCTGGCGTTTGTTTGTTTGTTCAACTGCTCACGGGCGGCTTCTCGTCGCAGATCATCGCTAAGGAGATGGAAGCCAGCGACTGGAAGAGAAAGTATGAGGACTGCAGACAAGAAGTCAGCGAGATGAGGTTAGAAAACGCGTTGCTGCGTGTGCGCTGTCGCAGGGGTCGTGTGAGGTCGCAGTCAGTGCAGATGAGGGACACTAATGTGACGCCCAGTGTGCTTTTGTCATCGCAGGAAGATTGTGGCGGAATATGAGAAGACAATCACCCAGATGATCGGTGAGTGTCACAGTCTGCAGGCCTCACGTGGGAGGCGTTTCAGCGCTGCACAGTCACGTGGTCTCCTTCTCTGTCCACAGAGGACGAGCAGCGCACCAACATGAGCCACCAGAAGTCTCTGCACGCAGCGACGATGGAGAAGGAGGCCGCCCTGGCAGACCTGAACTCGGTGGAGCGCTCTCTGTCCGACGTGTTCCGCCGCTATGAGAACATGAAGGGCACTCTGGAGGGCTTCAAGAAGGCGCGTTCGCGGCCACAGACGGGCCTCCGCGCGCAGTAAGGCCGATCGAGTAACGCCAGGGATGTTCTGGTTCCACCCACAGAATGAAGAGGTGCTGAAGAAGTGCGCGCAGGAGTATCTGGCCCGAGTGAAGCAGGAGGAGCAGCGGTACCAGACGCTGAAGCTCCACGCCGAGGAGAAGCTGGACAAGTGCGTGGCGTGAAGTCAGTCCCGGCTGGAGGTCTGGCTTCACGCTAACCCCCCCCCCGCGTCTTTCCCAGGGCCAGCGAGGAGATCGCCCAGGTGCGAACGCGGGCGGGCGCCGAGGGCGCGGCGCTGACGGCGAGCCTGAGGAAGGAGCAGATGAGGAACGAGTCTCTGGAGCAGGCGCTGCAGCAGAAGGTCAGAGGCCAGAACCTTTCAGCTCGCATTTGTGTAGCGATGGTGATTCAGTAAACTCACCCATTCCTTTGCTGCGTCGCCACAGAATCAAGAAATCGAGGAACTCACCAAGATCTGCGACGAGCTAATTGCCAAAATGGGGAAAATAGACTGAGCCCCGGCCCTGGGTTCTGCTCGCGGCGGCGTCCTGTGCATGCCCCCAGCCAAGAAGCAGCCCCCCCCCCCTCCAGCCCCCGTCTCAGAGGCTGCTCATGTACAGATGTTTGAAGTAACCTCCTCTATACTACAGTTGCACTACTTATCATCAGAACCTGACGTCTTTATGTTGGGGAACGCTTTGTGTGCTCACCGGGCTTATTTGCGTTTGTCGGACATTGTGAGGTCACGTGGGCTGCTCTTACCGTCCTCCCTCCTGCCAGCGGCCAGCGACCTCCCGGTGACTCTTAGATTCCCAGCAGCAGCTGAACCGTGAGATTCCCAGCAGCTGCTCCTGTGGGGTGACATCAGATTTAACGCTGGCTGGACTTGTTTTGAAGCTACACTTGGGCTTGTGCGTTCATGTGGCGTTGATGAATATTGATTTATTGTAAAGCAACAATCCATGAACTGTATTTTTCTACCAAGGGAGCAAGGCTTTTACTCTGGAAGAGAGAAGCTCAGGGCTTGTATGGTACAGGAGTCCTCACGCCAGCTTACACGACGGCCGTGGAGAGATCCTGGACAAGTAGCTGCAGGGTGGAGACAGACGCGTGATTACAATCAGTGGACGTTCCCGTGATTGCGTGGCCTTGGTGGCGTTGTTCAATCGAACAGTAACCAAAATCAACCCCTAGAAGTTAACGGAGGCTCTATATTTTGGTTGAATAAAACTCCTTCCTCCATTAACGGCTAAAGCAATCGTTTTAATGCACAGGTCGTGCCACAGTCCCGTTTACCTCATACAGTGAAGGACAGTGGGGTCGACCAGAGGTTTAGTCTGCTGCTTCTATGTGTGATGGAGGTGAGCTCTGCATTCACAGCGCTGCACTAGTTAATCGACTGATAATCACTTTCTCTGCGTGTTTAGTTTCGAACCTTTTGTGTTTGTCCGTTCAGTGGAAGTCTGACGTTTCCTTCACAAAAGTAAAGTAGTTGTTTGGCACAGATCTGTGAGACCTAGAAAGTCCTAATGTTTGATAATTGGTTCCGGTTATTAAAAAAGGTGCACGTTCTGCAGGTGACAAAATAATGATTTAAAATATAAATGATAACATATCCACAGTGTCTGTCCACAAAACAGATGAAATAAAAACAGTAAAACATTAAATCTGAAAATATTTGGACACAAACCTGTTACTGTATGTTTCTATTTTTTATTATGATTTCAATGTGTGATGTAATGATTTTTTGTTTACTAACACAGTCTCAGACTTGCATTGATACATTGGTTTATCTAAATAAAGATAAATATCATTTCTTGGTATTATTCGCTGGTCTCGTGTTTCATGCTTGCAGCTGCAGCGACCTCGAGCAACAAACCTTTAAATTCCAAAAGGGGAAACAACAATGAGTCCCAACTGTGTCCCCCAGTTAAAGCGCGCTCCGGTAAATCCACTGTTGCAGGTTGCTGTCTTTGCAGCATAGATGGAGATTACAGAGATAAGACCTTAATGCCCTCAGATGCCTAAACCCACCTCGGCCCCTGCTGCCTCCTCTGTCCGCGCTTCCTCCCAGCTAATCCACTCTCTAGGCTCTGGGGGACCGTGAACCATCAGCCATGAAGACTGCTCTTGCTCTGCTGCTCTTCATCTCTCTGGCCTGGCACAGTAAGTTCATACCGCACTGATACAAACTCTGCATTTGGGAGGTGGGACGGGATTCAGAGGATATTAATCTCGTCTGGATTCAAACTATGGAGTTCGCTTCAGTAGCAGAGCAGCTTTACCCTGACTTGACCTTGGCCCTGATTTAAATGTACAAAGTCTTCTTCATGTGTCTGTTAATAATGATTGTGTTCTATGCAATAATTGACCTCATCAGCTTTAATTCTAAGTCATGCATTTATGGTGGTGGGGAACGCATGCTTAATCTCAAGTCAGGCGCTCTCTCCTGCTCTGTCTGTGAAGGCCACTCTCTGAAATGCAACACGTGCATGGCGTCAAATGAGGACGACTGCAACCGTCAGGGAACCACGTCCTGCCCTCAGTTCGCAGACGCCTGCTCCACCATCACGGGGCCCAGTGAGTAAACGCACACGGCGCTAGAGACGCCTCGCTGATTTGATTTGGCTGTAAATGTGTGACTAGAGGTCAGTAAAAGACCGGCGGGCGGATGAGGTGGTGGTTCTGAGTCAGCACAGCTCGAGACGCGTCCATTCACAAAGTGAAGGCTGTGTGTGTGTTTCAGACACCGTCATAAAGTCCTGCACCTACAAGGCCTTCTGCGACAAGGCCCACGGCGGCAGCTCCGGCGCCAAGATGGAGTGCTGCTTCGGCGACGCCTGCAACGGGCCCCGCAGGAGCCACAGCCACGGCGACAAGCACCGCAACGGCGGCGCCGCCCTGACCTCCAGCCTCGTCCTGCTGGTCCTGAGCCTGACCCTGGGTCAGCTGTGAACACGCCCCCCCCCCCATCTCCACGGACTCGTCACCGCCTCCCCGCGGCTTCCGTCGCCACCCTTTGAAATCCCAACTTAAGAAATGTCAGGTCATAAACTCCACCCTCATTGAGCCTTAGTGTCTCAGGTGGAGCCGAGACGTTTGTTCAGAGTGAAACACACCTACTCTCAGCTCTGGCCCGGCTGGTGGGACTCCAGTGCGGTTTGGTAGGTGCCTCAGTGGGTAGCTAGTGCACAGCGCGCTTGACACCGTAGAACCGCAATGCTTACCGGTGCTGTTGCCATGGCAACCTGGAGCGAACCTGACGACTTGCTTTAAATGTTTCAACTGCAACGATGCCTCTAGCGGCCCGACTGTTTATTTGTGTGCATGCAAACTGGTCCGAATAAAGATCAACTCGCACCGCTGCCTGTGCGCCTGCTTGTGCGTGGGTGAACCCCACCGTCGGCTGACATTTTGTACCCCACACTTGACATTTAGAAGCCCGAGACGCGTGTGCGTCTGCGTCTGCGCTCGCGCACCTGCTGTCGGAGCAGGCAGGGCGGCGAAAACGCCCGGGTCTGTGGAAACTTCAAGACTTCCTCCTGCGCGCGGCGCGCAGTCGCCACAGGATATGAAATCAGGGAGGCAGTCTCCGTCCTCGCGCAGGTCATATGACGCGCAACCGCTTCCTCTTCACGGGGGACAGAGGTTTGAGCACAAGAAACTCAATCTGCGCGTCACGTCTGCACACCTGACAAATACAAGAAGCCGTCACACGTTCATGACACACGTTTGGGTCATGGTGCAAAAACAATGAAGCAAGGCTCAGGGCGTTTTACAAATTTTATAAATTTATAAATAAAAAATATATAGGTATACGTGATTTTTTGTTTATTTAGCAATACTTTTAGGGAAGAGTTTTAAAGAACGTGTAGCAACCTGCAAACAGGCAAATAAATCACAAATGAAGAAATTAGGGATGTGAAAACACAGAGTTGACTTGCAGGTCAACTGCACAGACTATGTGGTCGCCATTCGACTTAATTCAGACACGCGCGCGCGCGCGCACACACACACACACTTCCTAACGAACAGGAACATTTTGTCACCAGATGTTTTTGGCGCCTGATGTTTGCACCTGTTGCACGCGCTCACCTCCCGTGACAGGTGTGTATGAATGACACCGTTCTCTCCGGTGTTTCTGCTCGCCTAGGCTAACCCGTGCACGTCTGCGCACGCGCGCGTGACCTAGTTCTCTAGCTGACTGAGAACGAGTGATAACACAACACATGCAGTTTTAAAAGGAGAGGCTCACGCTAATTCTTTCTTTTATTTATGTCATTTTGATTGTGGTTGTAGCCAAAGGAATCACAAACTGCCCAACAAACCGCCCGGCGCGCGCGACTCCCTCCAGTTCCTCAACGCGAGCGCACGAGCGCAGGGGAGGAGGACCTGACTGGGGCTACGAGGGCGCATAGATCACATCCGGGGCTGGTTTATTCTAATAACGAAACGTCCAACCCGGAAAGAACACAAGTCTGCTGTAATCCGAGCACACAAACAAACAGACGCAGGCGAGACGCCCCGATGCGCCGCGGCTCCGTAACTGTGCGCTGCTCGGAAAAGTTGGTGAAAACTTCGTGTGCCATGCGTCCGTCCGCCAAAGCGGCGTCCCTCCGCTCCGCCTCGTAGCCGCGCAGGGCGCTGGCTGTGGCGCACACTGACAGAGTCTCCGCAGCGGGTGAGTAGGCAGTCGACGGTGGCACTTTGTGACCGTTTGTGTGTGTGTGCGAGTGCGCGTGCGCGTTGCGCGCGCGGATGGCACGGCGCGGTACAGTAGGTGTGGCGGGCCGCCGCGTCTGCGGAGCTGGTGAGTCAGTGCAGGTCATCTGAGCTGAACACATGTATTGTCTGTCAGGTGCTGCTGAGTAACTCCGCTGGGGCACATTTAAGCTTTTCCCATGGTCACGCTGTGCACGCGCGTCCATGAGCACGAGGCCGGTCACACAGTTGAGCTGAGGGCTACACGTTGAATGTTAGGACGTCCAACCCTCAGTGTGTCCTAATCTGCCGTTTCACGTGTTTCAATCAGTTTCAGTGGCTCAAACTGAAGTGTCTGCTAATAAACCCCGTGTGTGTGTGTGCGTGGGTGGGTGGGTTGGTGGGTGTGTGGTTATAATTCACAGCCCTGGAAGTGGTAACAGCCAGTATCACTGCAGTGATCTACACGCTGTCGTCTGTTGTAGATACGAATGTCTCTACATTTACAGCAGCTGATAGACTTGCATTAAGCTGCTGTGTTTTAATGCCTGTCTCTGAATTAGTTGATAAATAAATTCGTGGATAAAGTTTTGCCTCAACCACAACCAGTTTGTGTGTGTGTGTGTGTGTGTGTGTGTGTGTGTGTGTGTGTGTGTGTGTGTGTGTCTGTGTCTGTGTGTCGTTTTCACTTTCCCATTACAGCAACTTCTAAAGGGCGTTTTCACCGTGACCTATTTAATCAGGCAAAAGAAGACGCGTCTTGAACCCGCAGATTTTTCAAAGCAGTTTCACAAAGAGGCGTTTTTTCCCCCCAAACCATCGATGTTACAATAATTGAAAATAGTTGCACGGGAGCTGAACCGGCTCGGCGAAGGTGCAGCGCGGTTAACGGTCCGGTGGAAATTCAACATTGCCGCTTGGGATCAAAGCCGAGGCCGCTCGGCGCCGGCAGAGGGGACGGCAGCGCGGCTCTCAGAACCAGAACCGAGCTGCCGCCCCCTCTCTCGCTCACAGACCCGGCCCAGAGTGGCTGCTGAGCTCCGCTCGGCAGCTCCGTGATTCACGTGCGCGGCATCCTTTAACGGACCCGTCTCCTCCCGCCCGCTCCTCACCCCCCCCCCCCTCTTCTCCGGCCAGTGGAAATGTGCGCGTGTGCAGATCTTGAGCGCAGTCTGTAATTTCTGGCTGTGGTGGAGGGCCCCAGCTCGGCCCCGGGCTGCGGGGTTTGCAGCTCAGCCTCAATCACGTCACATGAAAAACTGCTGAGTGCGTGCGGGTCTCTGCCTCCCGCCGCTGCGCGCGTGCACGTGTGCGCGTGTGTCGTACGCTAAATGAAAGCCAGTTCATCCTCCACGTCTGCGCCGCTCTCGCTCTCTCCTCACATTCACCCCCCCCCCCTGTCTCCCTCCGCCTCAGTGACATGCGATAGCGGCAGCATGCCGTACGTGGACCGCCTGAACCGCGTGTGCGGCTTCCTGGACCTGGAGGAGAAGGAGAACAGCTGCCGCTTCCAGAGGCGCTACTTCATCCTGGACACGCAGGGGAACGCTCTGCTGTGGTACATGGACAACCCTCAGGTGCCTCCGCGCGCGACACACCAACAGCGCCAGGAAGCGAAATTGCCCAATGGGAGCGCTCGCTGTAGCCTTGGACTCTGAGCCCGTGTGTTTGTGTTTGCCTGCAGAACCTGCCCAGCGGAGCCAGCTTCGTTGGCAGCCTGAAGCTGACCTACATCTCAAAGGTGAGGGGGTCCGAGGGACCTGCTGCCCGCCGCCGCCGCCGCCGCATGGAAACCAGGACGCGGCGGCTCACATTCACCGCTCACTGTAGTGCCTGTGTTTGCTCTCGGCTCAAACGGGCCGATGTAGTGGAGTTTTCCAGATGTCAGCGAGCTCCATGATATAAGCAGAGATAATGACGTGTGGATTTACTGCACTGTAGCGCTGACGGCTCCTCTCTTCTCATCTTCTCTTCTCTTCTCATTCCTTCCTTCTCGATGTCACTTGTCTTCTTTTTTTCTTTGCGTCTCGCCTCCAGGTGAGCGAAGCGACATCGAAGCAAAAACCCAAGACCGAGTTCTGCTTCGGTACGTTTTTATGATATTTTTTTGTGCTTATTCATTCGCGCCCAGTGACGTGAAAGAGCATTCATTCAGTTTACATGTGATGCAATCCTGTAACGCTGTGGAACTGGTGTGTGATGCAGTCATCAATGCGGTTTCCCGGCGGTACTTCCTCCAAGCCAACGACGTGCCTGACATGAAGAGCTGGGTGGATGCTCTGAACAAGGCCAGCAAGATCACGGTGAGCGGGTCCTGCCGGGCCGGGCCGGGCCGTGCAGGCTGAGACCGGCCGTGCGGTGGCGGCTGCTTTCACACATGCAGCTTTTGTTTCTGTCTGACTGCGCTGGCACGAACGCCTGCGCATTTGCCCACCGGTGACCTGTCACTCACTTGGTGAATGGGGAAACCGTGAGCGGACGTGGATGTGAGAGATAACGCGATGGCGTCACTGCGGCGAAGGTGTCAAAACACCATTGTGTGTCAGTGAGAATGACATGCACATTTGCATCGTGTGTGTGGCCTTTAGGCCCGTGTGTGTGTGTGTGTGTGTGTGTGTGTGTGTGTGTGTGTGTGTGTGTGTGTGTGTGTGTGTGTGTGTGTGTGTGTGTGTGTGTGTGTGTGTGTGTGTGTGTGTGTGTGTGTGTGTGTGTGTGTGTGCGTGTGCGCGTGGCCTTTAGGCCCCGATCCAGGTGCCTGTGTGTGTGTGGCCTTTAGTCCAGGTACATGGCGATGGCAGACACCAGTGCTTCTCGTTTCTTCTCTCACCTGCACGCTGACGCCGGAAACGCTTGGCTCGCTCTCTTTCACTTCCCCCTCGAGTGAGGCGCTGCTCTGCCGCCTGCATTGCGCTTCCTCAGTCTCGAGGAAACCCAGGGTGAAAGCGTTGCGCAAAGCTGAATGGATGTGATGTAAAAGGAGGAAAAAACCCTTTTACCTGTGGATGAATAGGCTAAAAGTGCTTTCCCCATTAAACCCTGCACTCATTTTACAGTGAGCATGTGGTTGAATGGACTTAAGGTCTGTGGAGTAAACAACGCAGCCTGGTGTGAGACAGGCTGAACTCACCAAAATGATTCAAAATTCAAAATAATGGTGTTTGATATCAGTCATGCTCTCATGTATCAGTTATGATTGCCAATCCTGTCAGTTAGCTACAGCTCCTGCAGGAGGGCCTAAAATGCCTTCATCTCTCTCTCCAGATAAATAATACAGTATGAAGATAAATAGTCTACAACACCACACAGTTGTAATTATATGAAATATAATGAAATATAATCTGACTTTTTATTGCTCAGCTTGCTTTGATTGTATAAGACAGACCAAACAAGAGGCTGCATTGTAGTAAACGCTGTCCCGTGTGTTGGCAGGTTCCCAAGTCCGGCCCGGCTCCTCCGAGGCCCGATGTGACTGCTGTGATCAGCGACGCCCAGACGAGGCAGCGGCAGCAGGCCTACAAGACGGAGATCATCGGCGGCGTGGTGGTGCACACTCCAATCCAGGTGAAGCAGCGACGCCGGAGGGTCGAAATCCATCTGACATGGACGCTCGTGCGTCGCTCCTTCCCTCCAGAACCGCCGCTCGCAGCGCTTCTAATGACATGACTGTTGTGTGTTGAAACCCAGAACGAGAGCGAGGAGGCAGAAGGCAGAGAGAGGAAGGGCAACAGGCCGGGTGTGCTCAGATGCGGTTACTGTGTGAAACAGGGAAATGTGGTGAGTGCCCAGAGACTTCTGACTGATGAACTCTGTGTGTGTGTGTGTGTGTGAGTAAAAGCTCGGCCTGTTGTTTCAGAGGAAGAGCTGGAAGAGGCGCTTCTTCACCCTGGACGACAACGCCGTCAGCTACTTCAAGTCTGAGACGGTGAGGAGCCGGCCGCGTTCTTTGTTTCCCCGGCTCCCAGTCGGGCCGTGAGTGACTGAGCGACTCTCTGTCTGCCCAGGATAAGGAGCCTCTGCGAGCCATTCCCCTGAGGGACGTCCAGAAGGTCCACGAGTGCCTCGTCAAGTCCGGGTGAGTCCAAGCGCGGGAGTCCCGACTCGTCACTGTCTGGGCCCGATATAAATAAAGACTGTCAGCAGGTCGCGGGGTCAAGAGACTCCAGGCTCGAATGTGAAGATCGCTTCCCCTTTAACATTCTTCCGGATCCTTTTCATCACACTGGTTGAGTGTTGGATAAGAATCGACTGATGTCACACATGTGGGTAATTTAACGGTAGAAAATGAATTGAGGAAGTTTGTAACAGCCTCAGAGGTTCTCGCCACATTTTGACTTACAAAGTACTTTACACAATTTCAGTTCACACAAACCTGAACCGTCTACCGAGCCAAGAATCTGCTGCTTTTAATTACTACAACCAGCCTTTATGACCTTTAATTTATTTAAGTATGATACAATTCAGTTGGATATTTCGGCACAATTAATTTGCCCATGTTTGTCGATCAGTGAGCTCCTGCTGAGAGACAACCTGTTTGAGATCATCACCAGCAGCAGGACCTTCTACATTCAGGTAAGGCCCTGCCTCGACTCATTGCAACTCACTGATGTGATGCAGAGACAGTGTTTTTCTTTTAATACGTGATGTTCCTACGTGTTCCTGTCCAGGTGTTGTTTTCTCTAAATGCTCTGCTGCTGAAGTGTGGCACAGACTCCTCTTTTTTTTTTTTTTTTTTTTTTTTTTAAGTAGCATGAAAAGTTTGTTTTCATGAAACAGGCACAGCCATCTGTTGCCATAACAACAAAAACATCCTGTTCCACCCCCTGGGAGAACAGCTGACTAAGACCACGGGGTCGGATGAAATGGGAAGTGCTGGGAGACACAGAGAGAGACCGGGGCTGCGGCTGCAAGCACGGCCACTTTTATTTTTGCCTGAGCAAGAAAAAAAAGGAAGCGTGGAAACATTTCAACCGAAAAAATCAACACACAAACAAAAATAGATTAAACAGATGATAATCAAAGTAGAAGGAGGGAAAATGCTTTGAATGACAAACTAAAAGTACAGTAAGAGTCTAAAAAAAGCATTTGCTTATGTTCACTTACAAATAAACAGAAAATATAAACTTGGCCTTAAACAAATTTTCAGTTTCTAGCATCATAGAAATGATTGTTTACAGTTAAGTGGCAGGAAATAATGCAAACAGCAGCACAAACGTTACTTAGGCTGAAGTAAACAGTGGCACATTATTCTAAATGTGTTAAATATGACGTGTTGTCCTCTGCCTGTAGACAGACTCTCCAGAGGACATGCACGGTTGGATCAGAGACATCGAGACGAAGATCCAGGACTTCAGAGGTCCATCAAAGGTAACTCCTGTTTCTCCGCTTGGGGCAAAACCTCAGAAATGAGTAATAGCTTCTCACTGCTCTGTGTGTCCTGGAAACCAAACCCAGCCCTTGAGGATGATTCATGACTCGGCTCTTTTGCCCGTTCCATTGCAGAATATCTTCAAACGAGCGTCTTCCCTCTGCCGGAGTCACAACGCGTCTCAAGGCCGACCCAGCGAGGACCGGCGGCCGCAGCTGGTCAAGTCGTGCTCGGTGGCGCCGGGCTGGCAGCCGTGGACCCCGGTTCCGCCCGGCGAGCCCTCCATCCTGGACGCGGAGGACGAGGACAGCGCCTTCAGCTCCCTGCCCAACCTGCCGTCCCTGTCCTCGTCGTCCACCTCCTCCTCCACCTCGTCCTCCTCCAACTCCCTCTCCAACCCCAACCCCGGGCCGTCCGCCAGCGGACTGGGCCTCCTGACGGCGACGGGGGACGCGGCGTTCGTGCGCAGGAGGCACCGCTCGCAGCCTCAGGCCCAGAGTGAATGCAGCTTTCCCTTCAGCCTGGACGACGAAGGCATCCGCACCACAGACGTCTAGTCCGACCCGCCTGTGGGGACTAAGAGGTGTGTGCGCTCCCGTGAAATGAATGTGACTGGTATCAATAGTATTCCCTGCTAATGAAGTGGCGTCCGTGAGCGCCCCCTGCTGGTCCTGCCGCTTGCAGGAGGCCGAAGGGAGCGGTTGTGGCTGTTCACGGGACAGTGAAAAGGGTGATGGGGCTCTTTTTTTAAAGCGCCGTCCTCTGAAAACTTGAATACTCTGTATTTTAATTATTTTTACTCACATCCATTCGCAGGGCACATGGTTTTAACCTAATGCACTTACTTCCCACGCGTAACATTTCTGCAAGCGTTGTTGAACCCTGCTACAGTACAAGTACACACCTCAAGTGTTTTAAGGCATTTCAACACATTACACATTTTTTTTATATTCAAGCTTGGTCATTTCTTTTGAGCAGTGTTTTCCCCTCATTTCGTCCTGAGACACACACAATGTGAGTTTATCCACGTTGATAATTAACAAGCGTTTATCACTAAGATGTAATCGGGCGTCTGGGGGAAGGTGTCCTCATATAAAGGTACGCACACACCGACCCGGTCGCCGTCCGCAGCCGTGTTCAGGCTCAGGCACCATTTAATACTTGGCTAAAGGATCAATTGTCTCTGTTTTTTGCGGTACTTGTTGTAGAATGTACTACCGGCATCGAAGTACCGCCTGACGGCTTTCTACACGTGATGCTTGTTGTATTTGTCCGTGTGGACCCACGTGCCACACTTCTGTGTTGCTGTTGTGTTTTCACTCTTCTGTGCTCCGTCACGCCTCTGTGTATATAAAACAATGTTCTTCTTCTGTGGTGTACAATAAATGATGCTTTTTACTTGCTGGTGCTCGGTGTTTGTGGGTTCTGGCAGTTTGGCCTTCGACACTGCGCCGCAGCGTCCGTCCACATTTGACACCACAGACATCACGAAGGAACTTTGCAGCGGTCGCTAGAAGTGGCGGCATTAAAACTTCCAGCCTCCGCCTGCGTTTCCTCTCTACGGGGCACAAATGTCCGACCGGCGGGCACGCGGAGGGTCGAGGGCCAGCGTAATTGACCTTTAGCACCGTGGAGCGTAAATCGATGAATGCCACGTAGGTCCGAGCGCGTGTGCGCGCGTGCCCGTCCGGCGGCCGGAGGCGGCGTTAAGCGGAGCGTTTCACACGTCCGGTGCAGAGGTCCGCTCGGTAAAACGCCTAGAACCCTGTCCTGACCTCCGAACCACTTCCTCGTGCGCCCGGCGGTGCAGCTGTGGCGCTGCCGTAGAATGTCTGCGGTGAACGCTTTAAGCTGCGTCGCTAGGTTGAAAAAATAAAAAAAGGGCCCCGAGTGCCCGTGAAATGTCAGCTGTGTTGGAATGAGTTTTCAGTCGGTTAGAGACGAGGCTCCTCTAGGTGCTGAGCAGAAACATGGGAGGCGCCGATTAAACTATATGATGGAGGCTGGGTCTGTGGGGACGTGTTGAACAGACTCACTTCTGTGACTCCGGACGCTTTTGTTCGGCGAAGTGATCTGCGGCGTCGCCTGAGCTCCAGTGCCTGTGAAACAATCAGCAGATAAGCCTCTGGGAATACGGAGACACCCTTTAAGCCCCCTGGGCTCCATTTCTCGTCGGCACAGACATAATGTAAAGGTCACGTCACACCTCCGTTTGACGCCTGTGAGTGACAGGCAGCTCCGAGGGCAGACGCACACGCAGCCGCTGGAAATGTTAATGTTCCCACATGAGTGACTCTCTGCCGTATGAGTGTATGTTCATGTTCTGTCCGCATATATGATGAACACAGACGCGCCTCGTTACGTTTCTTCAGGACTTTGCCACAGCGGCGGCTTTTAAGGGTTGTTTCCCTGTTTGCATAAGACAACCGCTAGATGGCGCCGTGAGACACCACACGTCCACCAGAGTCTGAGTCCACGAGCAGAAAATCCAACCAGCCTTCACAGAACAACACGTCATTCAGTAATACAATAATAAAACGCCAGAAACCAAACAATGAATAACCACATTTTCCTTTGCTCATGCTTCACACTGATATTTTGAGTATTTAGTATTTATTTGAGTAATGAGTGAAAAAATGAGTGTATAGCTATTTTGTTGCTTGACAACTTGACAACATGCGACAACATCCAAGGTTCCACAAAAAACACTTAATCTACACGAGCACGTTCAATAAAGTTTTAATATTTTGGCTATTTAGTGCAACTGTTCCCAGTTCTGCCACTACTTCACTTGCTGCAGTGAGGTCTGTTTTTATTTGAATGAACCATGGAGAAAGTAGCTGCGATTTGTATTAACATGCCCCAAATCTACTGCTGGATTTTAAACACATCATTTTTAAATCCAATGGTGGAAACTTGAACAAACACAGTGATACATCTGTGCTATGTTTAATGTCGTCATAAGTTTTGTTAATGGTGACTAGAAACTAACTGATTAAAATGATTCTATTCTATCAGTCAATTTTAACAGCTTCGTAAACGTTTCATGGAAAATGACAGAGTTTCAGTAATATCTACAGATTTAACTGATATTATTTTGATTTGACACCACAGAGCAAAACAGACAACTGTATGGACTTGTTTACTACTAAACCACTGAGGAGAGCAGAACATTTAACTTGAGTCTCTCTAACATGTAATAAATAGTCATATTAATGTGGACCAGGTTTTGCTTCATCTGGACCCAGGAGCCCAGTCTGGCGCGCTGCCAGACCCCCACCCATTGCTGTTTCCCACATCAGACCACCTTACAAACTGGGGGCAGGGGGGCGTTGGAATGTATTTTGCCCTGTGTGATGTGATTGTTTGCAGAGAAATGGGTTGACCTTGCCCTCCAATGCCACACACACATGCACGCACTCGCTCTTGAGGTGTGTGAGACAGACCTGCTGAGTGCAGGAGGTCTGGGACCCCTTCACCACTTCCTCCAGACGGAGAACAGAGGATCCAATCAGCTGAAGCCAGGATGGGGCAATAATGAGCCGTCCAGCCACCGTCACCTCATTTCAGGTATTATTGAAACCTTCACATTCTTGTATTGCAAAATCCTAAAAACAAAGTTCTTTACTTAATTTTTAAGCGATAAAACATTGTGGTCTCTAGAAAGAAAATGACTGAAATAAACATTCACATTAAAGTGTTGTACGATTTGATTAAGATCAGATTAGAAAATTTGATTTTAGATAATCACAGTTATAATAGTAATCAAAGGTACAAAGAAAATGAAACATGATCAGCTTTCTGTTATGATAGAGAGAGAATTGTTTTATCTGAATCATAACTAGGCTTTAATGCTCTCATTGTTCTACGTGTAAATTAACATTATATTTTTAATGGCTCTAACTTTATTTTAGTTATTGTCACGTTATTGTTAATTCGTCATTTTTATAAGAAAGACGTCTTTTAAGGCAACACTTTCTGCCCGTGGGGTAAATCATCGAGGAGGCAACTAGAATAATTTAAAACGTTGTAACCTGGGGCCAAAATAGATGAATGTATTTCTTTTAATTGTTACTTTATTCCTCTAGGTTTTACAGACAGCAGAAGGTGAACGTGTTTTAAACTAACGAAGACAGATCACATAGTAAAGGAATGGGCATTTGTTGAAGCTGTATAATTTGAAGAATTATTTTCAATAAGAAATCATTGTCGACGCCTCTTTCTGTTTACAATTAATGACCAATGTAACGTAACAAAGCCTTTTCTTGATTTTGACTCCAAAGCCATTTCTTTTTAACACCAAAACTTGCTTTAAATATATATATATAAATGTATATTTTCCTCAATAATTAATAGATTTTACATAAAAGCTACTTAAATTAGTTTCAGAGCTAAGTGTACTAAACCGTGCAGCGTCCATCGTCCTGCCCGGGGATTAAATATGGAAAGAATAATAGTTCATATACAGCAGGGTGTACTGGACATTTGTTGCTCTTAGGCAAACCCAGAAATGCACAGCAATTATTTGAAGTTAATCAAATTCAAGTTTAGTTTTTTGTTGCTCGAAATTCTTGAAAAACTTTAAGATTGTGGCCAACAATTTAAATATGACTATCACGGACACGTTTCATTGTCTAGTCAGTGTGTGGGCGGACAGGTTATTGGTGCAAGCTTATCAAAACGGAATGTGACGGCATCTGCACGCGCGCGCGCGCACACACACACACACACACACACACACACACACACTGGTCCTGTGTGCGTCACGGCTGCACCCCGTCGCCGTCGCGTCCTGCCGGAGAGGCTGGACCGAGCTGTTCTAACCGGGGTGTGGGATTAAAACACGACCAGAGCTGCAGCGGTGAATTACTTTGGAAACAAGACGGCTGGAAAAAAAAACAAGGAATTGTCAGCGTAGCGAATTTTACGCACATTGGTTTAGGCGATGTCCAACATCAGTCTGCTGTCTTCATAATATTATTTATTAGGTATTTCATTCTTAAAAGAACACACTTTGGTTTATCACCATCTCTTAATATATCAAGATATTAATCTCTAAAAGGGTGATTTTTAACTTGCTATATCTCGGCACGAGCTGTTATACTAGAAATATGGTCAACAGCACTGACAGGTAGTATAATTCATTAATGACCTAATGCGTAAAATCTGTACAAACACATCTGAGTTTGCAGACCGTGCGTGTATGGATGAGTGGAGCAGCGTGGACGCGAGAGAGCGGCTGCAAATCGGGCTAAACTGTATTGGAGTGATGCTGAACTCGCGGTGACCCCGTCAACTTCCAACTCTGGAAGCCTCTTGTTATCAGGCTGTACAGTAATCCAGTCAAAGTGATGCGTGCTCGGGTCCACCTGCTGTTAGTGCCGCTTTAGGCCTTCTGCGCCTGTATTCATTCACTGCTCACTGCATTGACTACAACGGTACAGTTCGGTCCGATACAGAACCTCGGCCGTTTCACATTTAGAGGAGTGGAATCCCTCAGTTCATGTTGCTGACAGAAAGGTGATAAATCTGCTGTTTGACATAGAAGTGATCACCCTATTTAAACAAATGATGAAGGAGCAACACTACCGTAAAACCAGCCATTTTGACCCACATGTATAAAAAACAGTCCACTCTCTCATAGAGTCAGACGTTTGCTTTGTGTGACCAGAAAAGGAACAAACTAAACTCTGGTCACTTTTGTGGTGTAGTGATGAGTAAAAACAGGTTACTGGGTTAGTTTAATTTACCAAAATGACATTGACTCAATTTACAGATTATTTATAGTGTCCACTAAACCACCGTTTTCATCACTAATAAATCATTTAAGCGAAGCTTCTTTGTAGACGTGGACTCCACACATCTGGATTTAAACTCGCTTTATTCATTTTCTTATGCTAACAGTGGTCTCGTCCATGTGCATTTAAAAGTTTAGATCAGGACTAATGCAAGTCCAAAACATTTTCGCATTTTCAAGTCTGTTAATCTGTAAAGAAACACTGTGGTGCGTTGTGTGGCATAATACAAAACATGATAGTTTAACACTGATGACGATACTAAGAAAATAATAACTTGACCGAGTGCGCGTAAGCTCTGTGTGTGTGTGTGTGTGTGTGTGTGTGTGTGTGTGTGTGTGTGTGTGTGCGTGCGTGTGTTTGCGCGCGCGCGTGCGCGATTGGCCAGTGTCACAGATGATTTGGGCTGCAGATACCGATGCACCGTGCAGACCTATGGGAGCGCAGGGAGGGCAGAAGGGGGAGGGCAGACTCTGAATCGGACTTGACTCCATTTGTAATGAACGCTCCAAAGAACGGGGATCAGATCCAGGCTGCCGCCGAGTCGACGAGGACAGAACGGAGAGGAGCGAGATAAACGGGGGAAGACGTCAGCACCGCTTTGAATGGACCTCAGCCTCGGCTGTAGCCGGCGGTGACGGGAGGCAGCGAAGCGGACGAGCGGCGGGCTGCGCGCGCGGAGACGGACGGAAGACGAAAAAAATCAAAAAAAAAATCAAAACAAGCCGATGATTTCACAAAGCCGCACGGGGAGCGCGGTCAATTCACGAGAGACGCAGCACTGGGACAGTTGGATTTTTAAAAAGCAAAGCAGGGGAAATCAGAGCGAGCCACAACGAGCGAGCAGCCTGCGGAGCGCGCAGGAGTAGGATGTGCGTGTGTTCTGCCGGGAGAGCGGAGCAGTGCGTTTGAGGTAAAGGCCCTCAGAGAAGCCACGCACACAAACACGCGCCTGGCGCAGGCTGCGGTTGGGAAACGTTAGAGCCACTGCCATTAGTCTGCAATTGAACTTAGGATTCACACTTTATTTAAGACTTAAATTATTAGGTTGCATGCTGATGTGACTGTGTGTGTAGTTAAGACCATCAGACACTGGACGGTTGTGCTTTTCTATCGTCAGGTTCTGCTCTGTAGCTCTTTGCGAAAACATTGTTGACGTTCAAGTTCGTAAACATTTAATCCCCTTTTCTATAGGAGCGTCTAATTAGGTTATTGGACCAGTTAGTCTAAGTCACTAGAAGTCTATTATGTCAGCCATTATCCAGCTGCGGGTCCGCAATGAGAAAAAACTAACTTTTAACGATTTCTTATTTAAAAAGTCTTCCATAAATGTAACTCGTCTCAAATCTCAAGCCTTAAAGCAATAAGTGAATGGAAAATATTAGATCACGGCTCTATTTAGTTGAGATTGGCGTGTCTAAACAAATATGCCTAAAATGACACACTACCTCTGTAGGTCATGGACTATGAAATGAATATAATTACATAACCTGGGCAGTAATGGCCACACCGAGCAACTCGATGCCATGGAATAATATCCATCCTAAAGTCAAATCCATAGCCTGACCCTGACCTCTGTGTTCATCAGTGGGACATGGCGAACGGAGGGGACCAGTTCGGCCTTGCGGAGCGTCCGGACTCGGACTGCATGGATTCGCCGAAGGAGGCCAAACAGGAGAATCACAGCTTCCCCTTAAACTCGCCAGCTTCGCCGCAGACAGCGTCCAGCCAGCAAATACCGGGCTGCACCGTGGAGCACAATGTAAATACGGATTACCGAGTTAAATTAACGAACCACCGTAGCGGTTGTGGAGTTTCTATGAACGCACCCACGCCTGTGTTTCAGTATTTGAGCGTGTTTTTTTTTTATTTTAAGAATTAGGCTCGGTACGTTAAGGACGTGCATCCTGCTCTATCAGTTGTAGTGAGCGCTCTTTATATTTTACCGCAGGGAATGGAAGGAATCAAAGTTTTCCTTCATGACAGGGAACTTTGGACGAAGTTTGATGAAGTGGGAACTGAAATGATCATCACCAAGGCTGGAAGGTAGGAGGAAGAAATGACCTTTTGGCTTCATACAATAGAAAACACTGAATCGTGAATTATCACGTTTTTCACGTTTTTTCACTATGTCGTGGACACTCGAAAACACTGTAGTTTTGCTGTCTTTGTGTCTGCACCGAACCTGCTCTCCTGCAAAGCCCCCTCCGTTCCAAGTGCAAAAACCTCATGTGACAATGTTTTATTTTTTAATTCTTCACATCTTCGCGTCTTAATTTCTCAGTATTTCTATTTTCCTTATAGGAGGATGTTCCCTAGTTACAAAGTGAAGGTCACGGGACTCAACCCTAAAACCAAATACATACTGCTCATGGACATCGTGCCTGGGGATGACCATCGCTACAAATTTGCAGACAACAAATGGTTCGTATACTACATCAACTAAGACGTACACGCTGTCGTCGGCTTATTCATAGCCGATGAGTGTTTATTAATTATTCATACTTGGGTTTAAACCACACGTCACCATTAATAATAAACCTTTAGCTATTCCTAAAAATCAGTGGACTAACGTCTTTTACTGCCAACATTTTATCATTTTCCACTTTAATTTAATTATGGGTCCTGTTCATTTTTTTCAAAAATCTTAGCCACGTGCAAACTAAAACCTGTTCAAACCGTTGTTGTGGGTTTATGGTCTTCGTCCCCCGCCCCTGCGTCGCGTAAAGGTCGGGTCCTTCTTGCAGACGGGGATGGCCTAGTTCCCCCCGTGTCTGCCCGCCGGTGAAATCCGTGCCGTCTGTCTGTCCGCCCGGATAGACAGACGGGATGAAGTCTCCCTTTCGGATTCACTGTGTTGAGGGGTATATCCGAACAAACCATTAGAGTATTGCCTCTTCAAAGCATCAAACTTTTCATGTGAATGAAATGATCCAATACATTATATTAATCCATCTATTTTTTGTATTATGCATAATACTGCATATTTTAATCTGGCCACTCTTGACCTTTGCACGTGCAGCTGCAGTTATCCACAGAGGCCCCTCCATTTTCCTTCGAGACCTTTTTCTTTTCTCCCAGATAATAACACGATGATGTCTCTAGCTGAAAGTCACAGCCCAGTAATATTTCCGGCCTCATTTTTGGAGACCTTTGCTACAGGCTGTCTGGTGTAAAACATTTGCGTGAGTGTTCATTCATTAATAAATAATACGGGGAAGATTATCTCACAAACATCTTAGAAAACAGAGAAAATAGTCCCGTTATCAATTCAGATAAATGTTGACTTTTCTAAAATATTTAAAAGAGTTTTTTGTAATTTAGATTTTAGTTTGATGATTTGAGGCGTCTTACTCCAACAATAACCTATAAAAAAATCACAAAATCTTTTGAGAGGCTGCAGCTTTTTTAATTAGTGAGTTTGTCTCTGCTAAGCTGAGGTCCAGATGTGGCTATCTGTGCAAACTGCGGTCCTGGCGGTGCGTTTGGGGTCCGTCTAATTAAAGCACCACACGGGCCTCGTGCCGCCCGAGGCGCCACGGGCCCGCAGCGTCACGGTCACAGCCGCTTAGTCGAACCCGCCTCGCCGTTTGCTGACCTGCTGCGTCTTGGCGTATAGGTCTATAACTGGAAAGGCAGAGCCGGCCATGCCCGGGAGGCTCTACGTCCATCCGGATTCTCCCGCCACTGGGGCGCACTGGAGCCGCCAGCTTGTGTCCTTTCAGAAGCTCAAACTCACCAACAACCACCTGGACCCCTTTGGACACGTGAGACTTTTAATATCATACAGTAGATGGTGTTTTAAATATGCTAGACCAATAGTAAATACATAATTTCATACGGTATTAAAATTAAATATCACAATTAAAAGACAAGATGAGGGAAAATATAAGAAACTTCCAATAAATAAATGATTATTTTTGTTTAACAATATATATTTCGTGGCGGTGCTTTTAATCTGGCAGCCACAGGTCCGTGAGAGCCTCAGCTGGCAGCGCGCGCGCGCAGCTCCCTCTCCTGAATTCAACTCGGCAGACATCACAACACGGCACAAATCACCGCGAGGGCAGAGCGCCCGCGCTCCGCGGAGCCGAGGCTCCTTCCCGCCATGCGGCGTTCATACTGCAGCGACCATTACCCTACAGGCATAGCGCGTGGAGACCTGTACGGCGCGCGAGCAGGTGAACGCGTAGCGTCCGCGGGCGCTCGTGTAGCCCACGGACACGCAGCACGCACACACACATGTGATCTTCTCGGCTGGTAAATTAGATGTAATGATTTCAACGCAAAGCCTATTGGCTAATGGTTGTCGCCGCGATTAAAAGGAACCCCTCGGGATAAACAAAGGTGCTCGCACCCGGGCGCGCGCACACACGGAGGATCCAATAAAAAATGGCCGTTTTTCGGTGTCGTGGCAAATAGTTAAGAATTGAATGTATTACCTTGTTTCATCGAAGCCAAATGCAACACGGTTGGAGTGTTACTAGTAGGGAAAGTGGGTAAACGACCACGTCTGGCTAACCGGAAGTTTACCATCACCGGTCTGACGTAGCCAACGTACTAGTAATGTACCTAAATCAGGTTTAGTACATTTTATAACAAAGACAACGAGGCTAGTCAAATACTTCATGCAGGGCTCTAGAAGGGAGGCATAAATAAATAATATTGCTCCTCTAGTCTTCAGTTAACGTGTAAAGCATGGCTCCTTATATTCATCTGGGTTTGTGGACTTGAGGTGGGCTCGTCCTCCAGCCCCGGTCCTGACACACGACGAAGCGACAGGTCTGTCAGCTTCACCCTCTCAATCTCTCCCCTGTGCAGATAATACTCAACTCCATGCACAAATACCAGCCTCGGCTCCATATTGTCAAGGCGGACGAGAACAACGGCTTTGGCTCCAAGAACACGGCGTTCTGCACCCACGTCTTCACCGAGACGGCCTTCATCGCTGTGACGTCGTACCAGAACCACAAGGTGGGTACAGTAGTGTGTAACGCTGCCGCCTTAACCTTTGTAACGGAAAACCAGTGCAGTGACAGTAGTGGAGGTTTTCTGGACTGGAAGGTCACTGGGAGCTGTAAATAGCTCAGACAGGCTGCAATGAAGACCCACTGGTTATTTAAATGTGGAGCGGCTTCCTCGTGATTAATCTAACGTTTATGGAAACAATGGATCTCTAAGTTATGTGTGTGTATTGGATTGGTTTTCACTCTTATATAAGTGCCTTTGGTTACTAGCCGTGGTCAGACATTTACCACACACACACACACACACACACACACACACGCATATGTACAGAGATTCTTTCTCTGTTTGTGTTTCATATCCAGAAAGTCAATTTTCATTATCTTTGTTTATGTGCACTTATTCAGTGTTTGTAAACATGTCTAAAAGTAAATTACCTCTGTGTGTGTGTGGTGTGTGTGTGTGTGTGTGTGTGTGTGTGTGTGTGTGTGTTTGTGTGTGTGTGTGTGTGTGTGTGTGTGTGTGTTTTGTGATTTTGCCTAAACCAGCTTCCTTTACTAACTACTGCTGAATGTTAAAGTTTTTTTTTGGTTTATATTTGTTGTTTCGCAATAACTAAGTATATAATGCTATATATATATATATATATATATATATATATATACATATACTCTCTCTATATACTCAGTAATATAGTATGTGTTTCATAGTTTTACATCTTATCATAATTTTAAAATACAGTTGCAATTACAATAAATCAGTGTAATGTTACAAATGCTCACAAATACAAATACTCTTATATAACAGAGTTTTGCAACACATGCGTTATTTAAAATGTTAAGTTATTACATTTGCGTAATTTATACTAATAATACTAGTTATATCCCCATCTAATTTACAGTCACAAATACTGCATCTTTTATACTATTGGCATTAGACATTTTCGAATTTCTGTTCTGTATAGATATTATAGCTCTTGAGCCACTAGTTTAATGGAGGTCAGTATCAGTATTATCAGCACTTCAAAGTTTGTTTAGACTTGATCTTGTGTCAGATCTCTAGTCCACTTGCTCGCTGTGTGACGGACACGGTCTTTAGCCAAGTGAAATCCTTCAAACCAGGAAGCCCCCCCCCCCTCCATGACATCACTGAGAAAAAAGTTTGAGGACTTAACATCAAAGCTCTCGGCCCTGGACCTTCTAAAAGCTTTGGCCCGAAATCCTTAAACCTGGCGACTGTTTGGGTAAACAGTTTATTCTGTGTCAGCTGGCGAGAACACTGTCGGCTCTGTTACAAACGTCAGGCGCTGAGGAATGTCGGCTGCGTAGAGCTTCAGCTGGGAAGGTTTTAACATCTGCAGCCCCCCTGACTGATAGTAAACTATTAACTTTTAACCAGGGAAAAGAACGCGTTTGTGTCACTCTGTGCATGAATTCAATTATGTTTCAATCCGGCGCATGTTAACATTTCTTTTCTATATGTTCCATGTTTTGTTCTCAGATCACACAGCTGAAAATAGAAAATAATCCCTTTGCAAAAGGCTTCAGAGGCAGTGACGACAACGAGTTTCACCGCATGGCCAAGCTGCAAGGGTGAGCGCTGTGTGCGTGTGCTTCCACTGCTGTTTGCAAGAAATAAAACATTGTTCTTCTCCTCGTCCCGCCATCACCCACAGGGAGCGTTGTTATGATAGGCTACATATGGTCTGAGACGCGAGCGTGCGTGCGAGCAGAGCCAAGTGGTATAAAGACATGTGAGCCATTGTCACCTGAAGGTTGGTCTGAGCCTGGAGCCTCATTCACAACCCACAGCACAAACGCAAAGCGCGCATTGATGGATGAATGATATCACGTTGCTGCTGGTCTGTTAGACTGTCGCTGCCGATCAGCTGCCGTGTCGGTTGGCGTGCTCAGCTAATCTCCGTTCAGGCGTCGATGTGGCAGGCAGTTTATAGATTTTAGCAAGCCAATGGGAGCGGACGACGGTGAGAGGTGGGGAGCGCCGAGGAAGAGGCACGGAGAGACGGTGCTAGTGCAGCATCCCTGTGTTGTTGGTGGAGAGGAGAGGACTCTATCTGAAGTGACACATGGAGGGATGTTTATTTTTAGAGCGGTGAATTATCTCACAGCAGCGCTGGCTGTGTGTGTGTGTGTGTGTGTGTGTGTGTGTGTGTGTGTGTGTGTGTGTGTGTGTGTGTGTGTGCGTGTGTGTGTCAGCGCGTGCGTGTGTGTGAATGTGTCACTAACTCAGCGAGAGTCAGCGAGATGGAGCTCGCTGTCCCCTGCGTATCAGCGAGTTCACAAAGAGGGCAGTGTGTACAGAGAGAGATCGGACCTGAAAGGATGGAAAACAGCTAAGTAGACGTGAAGGGAAAAGTGAAAACGAGGCTAAAACCCTGCAGAATTTAAAGCCCCGCGCAGGTATCTACGTGAAATGCTTGGACGGGATGTTCTGTGCAGCACACCCGCGCTCTCATTAGCCACAAGAACGTCAGACTTAAACTGTTGCACCTGTCGACATCATCGAATCACACGTGTGCTCCTGTCTGTGTTGCAGTAAGGACTATCCCGTGGTCCCCCGCAGCACTGTCCGACAGAGAGCCGGCCCGGCTGGGAGTCCGTTCGGCGGCGAGGGTCGAGGCCTGCGGGGCTCCCCCGAGGGCGCCGGGTCCCCCTACAGCTGTGACAATGACTTGAACAGCAGCAGCCCTCAGGAGCTGCTGAGCCCCCCGCCCACGCACTACACCCTGCCTCACCTGCAGCACATCCCCCCGCCGCAGGGCTACCACTGCACCAAGAGGAAAGGTAGGAGGCCTTTGATACAGAGAATGAGGATAAAGCTTTAGATAGTCTACAGTTAAACATTAAAAATTAGCTACAGTAATAAAGACAGTTTACTGTAAGAAAGACATCATTATTTTCACATTTATGAATCATTTTACCAGCATACAAATAAATTGAGATGATCCTCACTCCTGAGTCAGGGAATCACATTATTTAAGGAAAGATAGGCGAAAAGCAAAAAAAAAAAATGTTAATGTCTGTCACCGAAGGCTAATAATCATAACTAGCAAAACTAACAAATAACAAAAGCTACAAAGGAACTTCGACCTGAAGGGAACTCTGAACGTTCCCTTCAGGTCTGTAAAAAAAAACAAAAAAAACTTAACACTTTCACTTGTTCATGGTCAGTTATGTATTAGTGATAACAGTAGCTTTGTTTTACAAACCTAGACATCAGGTAAAAGTTTCACTGTCTGATAGTAACTCATTCATTTTTAAAATATATTTCAGCAACTAAGCCCAAACTGAGTAACAGTTTTTTGAATGTTAATTAACTGATTGCTTAATTATTCATCAGAGCAGCTAGAATAATGAAAACACGTCCTCTCTCTACAAACTTAATTATTCTACAACAGACTGAACTATAGTCTAGCAGAGATTTAATGGTGACAATTTTATTGATTTATAACATTATAAATAAACTGAAATATGCATAAAAGTGGCCCAGATTAGATTTTCTTCATGTCCACACTTGGTTCTTAACTATGATACCTAAAATAACTAATGTGGAAACTTGGAAACTCTCAGCTGGAACTTTTTCAGGTCTCACTTGTCATTAACGTCAAAGAAGAAAAGAAAAAAAAGCAGGTCAACACAATGTTTTCTTTCTGTCTGTGTCTGCAGTGGAGGAGAACTGCTCTCCAGGAAACCGCCAGCTCTCCTACAAGAAGCCCTTCGCTTGTAGCCCACCGAGTGAGGGCGAGTCCTACTATCACCCCTCCTCCTACCCTCCTCCCCCGCCGGCTCTGTCCAACAACGCTGCCCTGGCGCTCACCGACTCCCCCTACAGCTCAGACATGGGACAGCGCCAGGCCTGTATGTTCGCCGGCTCAGAGCCCAGACTGGATGAACTGAACTGTACGCCGTGGTCATACACTTGCCCGCTCCCCTCCGCCATGACCCCCATAGACCCCTTCCCCCCTTACACCCCTCACCCGCCTTACAGCTCCAGCCCTCAGGGCTCCCGACTCAGTGCTATAGCCCACCAGAGCTCTCCTCCGCTGGGGGAGCACGTCTCCCATGACCCTTACCAGAGCTCTGGAGCCCCGACGCAAACCTCCCAAAACCTTCACACCCGGCAGCTCAGCCCTCCTCTTAGGGAGTACCCTCGCTACACCTCCAGCCTCTCCCCTCCTCTCTACCACACGCTGGAGACGCACATCAGATGTGGAGTCCCCGAGTGGAGCGCGGCCTCCTAACTACACCAGAGGACATATTGGAAGTTTGATTAGGGGTCAGAGATGCGAGATTTGTCTCGAGTGACGCTTCTTTCTCTGTCTCCTCTGAACAATGCTGCACCGTACACAGACTAAATATAACTATATATTTACCTTTGTAACGTCAATGTGACAAGTGTGATTTTCGTGCTCCTCCTGTTTCTGTCACATTTTGTCCCCTGTGCCGGATGGAGCAGTGGACACGGACACTCGTGAAGCCTAAAATGCTGATAAAGGAGCCCAAGCAGCACAAACAGAGTTGTACCTTATTGTCTTTCCGCAGCCCAAAGACTGGTGTGATCCAGATGTTTGCACTGTGAGGCCTGACAGCGGCTCTTTCCCTCTCAGTGACTACCACTCTTTGCATTGTGAAGGATGGAAATTGTGACCCACTGTCAGGCAGGCAGTAACATTTACTGACCAAAATAATCTCAGCTTTCACAGCTGAGCCCGAGGGAGACGTGTGTTTTTTTCTCCCTCTTTAGCAGAGGTCCATGCTCAGTCCCAGTGAAGAAGAAATGGCTGGAGTTGACTCTGTGTGTGCGTGAGAGCCTGTGTCAGCTCAGCTCAAAGATGCTACGAGTTAATTTCTGATGAGACAGGCAGCGAGTAGCTGCGGGCTCTGCACCATAGAGATAAACAGTTTGTTTAGACCACGCTACAGGCGGAAGGACCTGTAAACACTGTTTCTACTGCATTCTGGGTAAATGAACAACTCAGCGTCACGCAGCTGTCACCGCTGTCCTCCCAGTCACCCCCAGCTGACCAATCGGGCTTCCCTGTCCACAGACGTTCGACCAACCAGCACACGCTGCTTCCTCATCCGCAGTGTTTCACGGACGCACATGTCGGCCTGTGTATGTTTGCGTCTGAATTATTCACGAGTCTAGTGTTGATTCTTGACAGGCAAGGGCTGCTGAGCAAACACAAAGGGACAGTGTTGTAAATGTGCTCATTTTCATCTAAATTGCTCTTATCCATACAGCATCGCTCCCCTTGTTTCCTTGGATTTGGGTACCACTGTTCATCCTTTGAAGAAACCTTTGTGGCTCCTTTTTGTGCAGAATAGATGCAAGCTGAGATTTTACTTTCTCTTTGTGTAATGAAGCAGTTTTGTTTCTGCCCATGTGTTTTACATGCAGTAAGATGTGAGAAGGTGCTCTGACAAACGGTCCTCATGCAGAGAGCAAATCCTCCATTCCTTAATACGTGTGTGTGTGTGTGTGTGTGTGTGTGTGTGTGTGTGTGTGTGTGTGTGTGTGTGTGTGTGTGTGTGTGTGTGTGTGTGTTTGTGTGTGTGTGTGTCTGTGTGTGTGCGTGTGTGTGACAGTGAGATGTAAAGTTGTTTGTTTTATAGCCTGCTAATAGTATTTATTACTCTAGATTTGTAAAGATTAGTTTGTTGTCGACTTGTGAAACAAGACAGTGTTGTTTGGACTTTGTTTCTCATCCAAGGTTTGTTTCTGGTCCCACCCTCCATTCCCAGGTGATGACCAGTAGTTGTGGCAACCAAACGTTTTCTGTTCTATGGTGATGGAGACAGATTTATATACAGAAAAATAATAAATTTCAAAACAATTTTGTGCCAGTCAGTTGGTTGTAATGTCCTCCTTTGAGATTAGAGAACAAATAAGCAGAGACAAACTATTAACATTCCCCAGGGGTTATTTGAAGTGCGCTCAGCGCCTTGTGAGTGGAAACTCTTTTCACGGCATCGCAGTTTATCAGGTTCAGTGCGTGTCGTCGGTATGAAGGGCCTGATAACAGCAGCCTGCACCTTTTCTCACATGTATACTCCAAAAGTGTCCGGCAATCTCAACAATGTGGAGCATTGTTTAGAGTGCGACGGTGTGCACTGCGCTGTTATCGCGCAGCGGGACCCCAGCTCCTTTCCACTCCATGGACCTCTGCGATTGGTGTGGCCGCTGCGCATACCTCGGCCGCCTCCTCTTATCTCTGACAGCTTGTTTGGCATCTGCAGTCTTCACCAGCTGGACCCCCTCACTGACAACCTGCTGCCCGGGGAGGGGAGGGGCCGCTGGGATGGAGGACAAAGAAGGAAAGGTGCGCTGGTTCCCTCTATAGACGCCGAGCTGCCATTTACTCTCCTCCTGGAATCTCACATTTCTGCGCCGCTCACCTTCTCACACCTGCGCACTTATTTTGAAACGCTTCTACGTCTGTTACGAGCTGTCAGATTCCCCTCCCTGCATTTCTTTCTCTCGCTCTCTCTCTCTCATACACCACGAGGTCAGAGGTTAAGCAGGCAACTCCTCAGAGGGTCTGTTCCTTCTTAACCCTTTGTCTCCAGACAAACCCGGGCCAGAACGAGGGGATGGGAAAAAAGGGGGGGGGGGGGTCTATGTAAGGGGCCTCCGGCTCTGAAGATGGATTGCATCACTTTACGCTTGCTTGTACAGTAACGGAGCTCTGTTATGACCTCTGTACAGCGGCGAGAAGGAAACCTGGGTACGGTGGAAAAGTAATATCAAACACAGCGTGTGCGCGTGTGAAGGACCTTAATCCGTCTGACTTTCTCAGACGCTGCGCTCAGACAGTAGATTGATGAACCTTTGTGATCAAAGAGCCTAAGTGGTGCTTATCGTTATCTCCCCCACCCGTGCAGCACACACACTCCTAACCCTCCACTTGCCCTCTGGATTTTCACAAAACCCAAATTTACCGGTCCGCGAGCGCAGACGTGCACAGAGCTTCTACTTCGGTTGGTTTGTTTGCCACGTGCACAGTCAAGATGCCGCATGTTAAAAGAAAGACTGACATTTTCAAATGTCACTCATTCGGCCTCCAGACTCAAATTTCTGTAAAGTGACTAAAGTGCTGTTGAGGAATTATGTTTCTGCTGAATTCACTGTTAAAGGCACCGCGCTGAGCGATTCCTCCTGCAAAACAAGCATTTTTAATGACATCAAAGACTTCTCTAAAGCTTATTTCATTACTGACTAAACTATGGGTTTGAATTTATACATGTGGAGTCTCTCTGAATCTCTGAAAGGCATTTGTGCGATGTCCAGCAGTTAATGGTGCCATTTGGTGTGGAATAAGTGGTCTGAGATGGAACGTAATTGGTAAAGTTGATTACGGTTAATCTCTGAGTCCGATGCTCCGTCTCTGTGGCAGTGAAGGGCAGCAGCCTGCTCCTGGCCGGCCTGGCACTGCTGAGCGGCTCGGATGTATGCAGTTGTCATGACTTCAGTGTTTAGAAAGAAAATTACAATGTCATGTAACTGAAGGTGACAGATGATTTCCTTTCCTCGGTAGGTTGATGGGACCAAGTGGGATTCGTGAGCTGAGAGGACGTCATTGTAAAATTAGTTCAGAGATGCATAAAACCCTTTTTCTTATCCATAAGTGTATGTAATTCCAATCAGTAAGTACCGCATGGCACTAAGAGGACAGCACAATATTGTACAACAATGGATGTTTGGCCATTACACATGGTACAACAAAGTAGGATGGTGGAGGTTTATTTGAATGGCACTATTCATCCTTGCTGTTTTTTAAAAGCCACAAGAATGGTCTAATGCTGTTAAGCACAGTATAGTAACAAGACTCAGACCCAGGCTAATTTCCTTCTAAATGAGAGTTTATGGCTGAAACAGCCCTGAAATCACTGAAGTAGATCTTAATATGAGCATAAGGGCTGTCAGGGATAACTGTGTGTGTGTGTGTGTGTGTGTGTGTGTGTGTGTGTGTGTGTGTGTGTGTGTGTGTGTGTGTGTGTGTGTGTGTGTGTGTGTGTGTGTGTGTGTGTGTTTGGGGGTAATGGGTGGATGTGCTTGGGTTGTGCAGCGCGTTGCATTTCAGAGACAAAGGCAGAGTTAAAGGGTCAAACTAACGGCAGACAGGGCAGTCCCGGGTCAGAGGGCTCACACTAACCTGATCTGAGACGCCTGTTTATCTGCTGACCCTCCAACCATCACTCAAAGGACCTGCGCTACACTGTACTCTCGCTTTTAGTCGGGGGTCAACAGCTCAGTGCCAGTTTTCAAATGTGCATATTTGCATAAAGGAAATAGAAATGCAGAATTTCAGGGTTTGCAAGAGACTCTGTTGGATCAAAAAGGCAACACCAGACACTTCAAGCTCTGCAGTGGAAGCTACGCTTAAAAAAAAAACAGAAAAAAATAGGACATGTGAGATGTGAGCAAGAATAATTGTTTTAACTCTTAACATACCGCCGAGGTCCCAACAGCAGCAGCCAAACACAAATGACAGGGTGAAAGGGATAGAGGCGCTCCCACAGCGGGTGGTGGTGGGGGCTGTGGGCCGTCATGGAGCCAATGTCCTGTCTGATTACAGCCAGAGGACTGGAGCGGCACGCTAATCCTGCACACACACAATTATGGATGGACGCGCACACAAACGCACACATCGCCACACACACGGACCCATTCAGTCGAGAGATTACACCCGGACACCCTGACCTCGGTCCGGCCCCTTGTCCAGACAGGACACGGCATAATGATATCACTGCCAGCAGGACATCACTTTGTGGCTCTGCTTGTTTTCTCAGTGTAAAGAGCGGCTGCGGTTTCACTCTGTCTCCTGGTTTTGAATGAGGAACATTGTCGGGTCATTGTTGTGCAAGTGTCCAGGCCACAAACACAAGCCACATGTTTTTATCCACTAGAGTCGTCAGCTTGAGACAAATTTACTGAAAGCAGCTTATTTTGAAAGAAAATCAACACTTTTTAAATTATGACTCCAGGTTGATGTGTTCTATTATAAGTCCACAACTGAATATAATAGATTATATCCTTTATTATTACAAAGTGGTGCTGTGAGGCACTGGTGAATTCCAACACCAGCCTGCTGACACACTCACTATAACAATGCCAGGGATGATGCTGAGCAGGTGTGAACTATTTCCATGGTTACCGTCGTAGTTAGCATGCGTGTTAACAATAGCTACTGTACGGAGCATTAGCACAAATTATGGCCGAGGCTGACGGGAGTATAAACCAGAGTATTAGACAACTTTCCATTTGTGACCTAATGATGGTGCTGCAGCACCATTCACTCATTCTGAGAGGGACAGACTGGATCAGAATGGGGGCCGTGCTCGATCCGTGTGTGAGGAGTCAATCAAACATATGTAAAATGTGTTCATGTTGTTACTAAGCGCATCTGGTGGTTTGCGTCTCGAGCAGCAGCTCTATTCAGAGGTCCCAGCGTAGCGGAGCATCTCCGGGCCGGGCGTTCCCCCATCTCTCTCGCTGCATTTTCACTTCAGGCTTGTTGCTACTCATGTACGATCATGTCTACAAACACGCCAGACAAGACCGCTGCTATGGGACAAACACAAAACACAAACATCCATAAACAAACAAATCCACTCACCCGCCGCATGCACACGCATCCACACACAGCACCCACTCGGCCTGGTGTCACAGCCCATTGTTTGCCAGACGCAGCATTGTTTGGGTCGTTTTCGGTGCATTTGTGAGATCTGGTCCTGTAAATAATAGATGGTGTCAGAGAGGCTGCCGGTGTCTCTGTCTGACAAGGCATTAGCATAAACACAGACTTCCTCTCAATATCTGTTTGCACCGCGCTGTTGACCTTTAATTATGGATGTCTAAATGTTTGTTACCTGTTCACTGGCGTGTGTGTGTGTGTGTGTGTGTGTGTGTGTGTGTGTGTGTGTGTGCGCGCAAGCAAGCGACAGATAAAATCCAACCTTCATTTGTTTTATAATGAGAATATAAGGAGAATAAAATCAAATTGTCCTCAAATTAAAAGGATGAAGCATGAGCAGTCCTTTAAGTAATAAATCGCTTCATAAGGTAAGTGCAAATGACTTTAATGAGTTAAACAAAGACATGAAAAAACTCAGTTTTTTCGCTGAGCTGAGAATTATTGTATTTTGTTGATATTTTTTTGAAAATCAAGTCACATTTCATGGCAAATGCATACAAGGCTGTTGTATTTCTCGCCTTCTTTGCTCAGCACGTGTTTTTGAATCCTCCTTCTACCCTCGTACTGTGGAGTAAAAGCTGTCTTCTTCTCTCCCTCCACCTCAGCCGTTAAAAGGTCTGCTGGTGTTGACACGGGTGTGATTTCTCCATGTGCTCAGCCTCATGCTGTGCCCATCACCTGACACAACATGCTTTTATTATAATAGCATCCTTCCATTAGTATTAATAAAGTGCTGTGTGTGCTGCTACGCGTCCATTCATCAAAAATGGATGGAGCAGCATCTGGGCCTGCAGTTATCTGTGTTGTTGTTTTTCCCCTTCACTGCCTCTTGGTCATGTCTTCTTCCTCTCCCATTTTCTTTGCTCACTGCGTGTGTGTGTGTGTGTGTGTGTGTGTGTGGTTCTGCTGTCACTGTAAGCTTCACTATCTTTGTCACACCTGGCAATTATTATGCAAAAATAACTGCACGCTGCATTTACAAGTGTGTAAAAGCCTCAGTCCTCATTCACGCCAGGACGCTGTGCTGCCCTCAAACACGTAACGTCACCATTAGCTCGGTCACACAGAGGTGGAAACAAGACCTTTCAACGGTGAATAATCATCATCATCATGACTAAATGGCAGCATGATAATATTTAAGCAGGTGCTTTTATCATATTTCACGAACATCAGCTGATCAAATGAACAGTTTACCTTCAAGTTGACATGTTTATGTTCTTGATCACAGATACATCCATAAGAAACAATGTCACCGCAGGATGATTTAGTATCTGCTTTTATAGCTGCTGTGGATCTAATCCGTAAGATCAGCTCCAGTTTTCGCCAGGAATCTTCTCAATTAGACTTGACTGACACAGATGTTTAAGACCTGTCAACTACTGTAAGTGAAAGACAAAAGCCCTAAGTGAGAGTTCTGCCAGCAGCCATTGTTTCAGAGAGGCTGGAGCGTAATTCTCTGTGAACTAGAGGTCGACTATGAGGCTCAGCTGTTGAGAGATACTGACGTGTGCGGCATGTTCCTTCTCCCCCATCTGCACTGTCTAGTAGGTCAGTATGTAAACAACCTGTCTGATTCCACTAAATCCTAACGTATTAAGCACAAAAATGACACCTAATATCACACCTAAGTGCTGCTGAGGCTTTGATGAAGCTGGAAGCACAACACGTCGCACACACACTGACACATGGACACAAGTATTGACATGCTGTTGAAGACGTGCCTGAAACACCATCCGATGGGTGAAATGACACATCTGCCTGTGGTCAGCAGGTGTGAATCCAGCCTTATAGGTGGCATGTGCCCAAACTGAGACATAACGAGGCAGAACTTGTGTTTGTGTTTTATGCTTTGCTTCTGGTTTAATTAGATTAAGCCATTAATAATTAATTGTCTAATATATTTTAATCTGACAGGTCTAGACTTAAATTAAAGGGGGTTTTCATCGTTTTAAAATATGTTGGATGAGTTATTGAATTTCTAAATAATCATACATACCCATATTAGCTAATCTTTATAGGCTGAAAATAAGAAACCCTGCTTTATGTGTAAGGTAAATAAAAACTAAAATCTTGTTTTGCCTGAGTTTTTGCTTTACATTTGTTTGTCTAGACTCGTCGAGCTGCAGTGGAACTGTCCTGCAGCTGTTGGCAGGCTGCGTTTCCGTTTGAAGCCGCAATGTGCCTTTAAAAGGGCCTGGTTTGCGTTGCCATAGAAACCACGAGCAGGACGGAAAGTTTGAAGCGGTGACCCACGAGAAAAAAAAAACAGTCGTACTGTATATCGACATTTCTTGAAGCACTGACCGACACCAAGGCATGAGCCATACGCCCGTCGGCGAGGAGCCCGGCGCTCGGTGAGTTTCAGCGCGTGCGGCCGCAGATGCGATCAATCTGAGCGCTCGACGCTCATAACTTTCTACCGCCCCGCTTCGGTGCCGACAGGAACGGGACGGCGCGGCGGAGCGCCGAGGCTTCGGTCACCGACCTGACCAACGTCATGGTGGAAATGCAGAAGGTGCGCGAGGGGGAGAAGGAGGCGGACGCGGCGCACCGCGAGCGCGTCAAGGTGAGCGTCGAGCGGCGCGGCGCGGCGCGGCGCGGCGGGGGGGGCTGTGGGCGAACGAACTCCGGGGCACTGCCAAGTAATAATCCATGTAGCAGAGAGTTGCATTTAATTTTTAAATGTACATTTACACAAATGTTCCCTCCAGTTATGGGCCAGTATCATGTTGTGGGTCCGACCATGACTCATTGCTGTGTGTGTCGATGCAGGCGCTGGAGAGTCTGGAAAAACACATGCAAGAGATGCAAGAGAGCTACGCAAGTGCACATGATTCCAAGTGCTACGATCTGTGTCGCAAGGTAAGAAGGTAAAGAGGGCGGCGCGCCGGATTCCGTCTCCATGGACAGAACCCAACTAAAACCCTCTTATTGTCCTGAAGCACGAAGAGGCTTCCCAAGCTGCTGAGAAGGCAGAGAGGGAGCACCGCGAGAGGCTCCAGAAGGAGGCCGAGCTGGAGAGGCTCAAGGAGGAGCACGCTCAACTGCTGGAGAGGAAACGGGAGGTGGAGGTGAAGATTCAGAGGAAGAGGCCGGTGTGGAACTTCATGACGGACGTGCTGAAAATGACCACGGTGCTGTGAGAATCCTAAATGCTACTATTTTATGTCAGATAATATGCTGGAACAACTAGTTTTCATACTTGCGTGTGTGCGTGCGTGCGTGCGTGTGTGTGTGTGTGACAGTTTAAAGATATAGAAGCATACACAGGTTATTTGGGGAGTCTCCTCCACTTCAGGGAGCAGCTCTTTGAGAAGTACAGTGAGATCCAGAAGCTGGCAGACCTGCTGAGAACATCTCTGGTGGCAATGGAGGACAAGCACTACTTGGTCCAGCTTGAAAATAACAATAAGCTTTCAACGCTGCAGACCAATCTGGATGAGACTCTGGCTGAACTTCTGATATGGGTACTGAGGCGGGATGTGAATCCTGAGCTCAGCGTGTGATCCTCTGTGTGAACTCGACGTCTTCTTGCCGTCACGCAGGAGAGCGAGTGGAACCAAATTCGAGAAAAAGCTGCCAAAAAAACCCTCCTGCTCGGACAGATCAAGATGGCGGCGCTGAACCTCTTTGAAATGGCAGGTGAAGCGGTGGACGACAACAACATCAGCATGAGCGACACGGAGAAACAGCTGGACAAAGTGGGTGACGCGACCGACAGAGCGGAGGCTGCAGCACAAAGCAGCACAAAGCGTCCTAACGTCTCCATCCGTCTTCTCCTCAGGTCCAGCTGTTCATCCGAGACTGTGACATTATAGTGAAAATGTACGAAGCCGCCTGTGAGCGAGCCAAAACTGCAAAGCTCAAAAGGCCGACTGGAACCCGCAGTAAAAAGGTTTAACCCACTGTAAAAAGGTTTAACCTGCTGTAAAAAGGTTTAACCTGCTGTAAAAAGGTTTAACCTGCTGTAAAAAGGTTCAAGGTAGTTACAGTGTGCTACTGTAAATTTGAATTCAGCCACTTGGTCCATTAAAGGCTGGTTTACTGGATGCACCAATGAACTTCACAATAAACTTGAGCCAATTAGTGCCTTTTAATTAATACAGTTTATACTATATATTATAATACCTTTTATTTGTTAAATCAGATTATTTAGTCAGAACATGTTTCAGATTTGGACACCTGCGTAACCAAAAACACATCAAACTGCAAAAAATACTGTCTATGCAAAGATCCTTCTGATGTTTCCTAAATATGGTGTCTGATTATAAATTATGAACTTATCCTAACGGTGGTAGTTATGATTTTAAATGTAATCTGAGCCCGTTTTACAGTAATACTCGCTGCTTTATACACGTTCTAACCCATATATGAGGTCAGTCAGAACACAAGGCCCGTACTGCCTCCCTGTGGTCAACACAACACTCACTCACTCAATTCATCCTGGGCCTGCTCGTATTAAAATGTAAGTGATAAAATAGGTTTAATTGGTTTATTTCTTCTTGGCTTTGCCCTTTTTGGACTTCTTGCTTTTGCCTTTGTTCCTCAAGGCCTTGCGGACGCTGTAGCCTCTCCACCAGGCTTGGGCGAAAATGGCAGCTTTGGTCTTAAGCTCCAGCGTCTTCAACTCATCCTTCCTCTTCTCCTCCAACAGCCGACGCTTCTCCTGGACCTGGTCGTACTCTGCCTTGAGTTCAGTAAAGGGCACCTCCAGCCTCCTCAGCTCCTCCTCATCCCTTTCTTTCTCTATTTCGTTGAGCTCCAGGTTGGCCTGAAGTAATGGTAACGTAGGATATGGAAGAGAGAAAGGTGGTTGTGGAAAATTAGAAAGTTTATCTGTTACAGCTTTATATTATGAACTTCTGACAGCATAGGTTTTATTATATATTTGGGTTTGTACCTGTTTTTTTTCCATCTTCTCGTCAAAATCTTGGAGCAAGTATTCAATTTCGTTCTCCACCTTTAGATTTCTCTGCCAACAAAGAACAAGAAACGCAGCTGAGATGATTCCTAATGAACGGTTTATTGGGAAGTGTTATGGCGCTCACCTCCTGCAGTACTCGCTCAGTCTGCCTGTTTTCCAGGGCCAAAGCGCTGAGCTGGATTTTGACTTGATGGATCTCCTGTTGCAGTCCCGCCTGTTTCTTTGACATGCTGACACGCGGGGAGCCCTGCTTGTCTGTGAGACGCGACACGTCTGCTCCTTGTGGGTCGTTGTCTCGCAGAGAACCCTTCAAATGCTTTATCTCGGTTTCTATCTCTTGAATCTACGGCGTAAACAGAACAGAAGCTGAGACATGTTTTTTCTCTCTCTTGCTGTTGAGTTAACATCTACTTTGGTGCCTCACCAGTGAATCTGCTTGTTTCATGGCCGCCCCCACTTTTTCCTCCTTTGAAACCAGCCCCTCCAGGCTGAGGGCAGGGGATGGAGACGCCTGCTTGTAGAGGTCCAGCTGCAGCTCCTCATCTGGACTCCGCAGCAACCTCTCCACCATCTGCCTGTTAAACACCTTAAGTCCTGCAATTAGTTTGCGCTCGTTCTCTCCTAATTCTATTTCTAGCACTTCCCTCAAACCAGACATGGCGTCTGAACGGGAGCGGAGAAGTCTGAGTATATCCCTGACGTTGTTTTTGATGTTCCTCTCAATCTGATGACTCGCTCTCTTAGCCGTTTCGTCATCTTCCTCTTGTTCCCCCCCTGACTCCTGCTTCACATGAAGTCCCTCCAGCCTCTTGTGTAAACTTTGATGCTCTTGAAGTGCCTTGCTCAGCCGCTTGTCCATTACATTGGATGTGTTTATATGGGAGATAGCAGACAGAGATGCTGCAATCTCAACTTGACGGATGCAGTTTTCCAGTATGTTTGAGATGCGTCTCACCTCAACAGAGAAAAGCTTCTGCTGAGACCCTTCATGAGGGTTTAGAGCATCTTCTGATTTGGGTCTCATCAACAGTGTTGTCTCCTCTGCAGACATGCTAGATGGTCGGAAATGAACACAGAATCAACTGTATACAGTACACTCATTGTCCAATTTATTAGGTACAGCATCATTCAGTCCAATCCACTACAGCCAGTCTACAGTGCATTTGTTCTACCTAGTATATAAAATTCTAGTCTCAACTCTAGTACTGCCTGATCTGCTGACTTGGTTTATTTGGTATCTGTTTACTTTTGCCTCGTAAACTCTTTCTAATATAAATCTAGTCGATGCTGTTGTTAACTTACCTGTAGATGTCTGTGTGGGAAACCCGTTTACTGTTTTATTTCTCTGTTACTAGGATACCACTGGTTTCAAAACAATGCTAAATACAGCATGCATGTATGTATGTATATAGGAATAGCTATATGTTCATTAACCAATAATGGCAAAGAATTTTAAAAAAACACTTCTAGGCTAGTCTTGCTTTTTCTTTTGTCTTTGTTTTTTTTTCCAAATTCGGGTCGTAAATCGATGAGCTTTTATTTTGAAAAAAACTCAAGGGTCTCCTGCTTGCCGTAAAACGGTTCAGTGTCGCAATAGTTTGTTGATCAACCAGCAATAACTACATTTTATGTCGAGCTTTTTTTTGTTCATGGACTGTTATTTTTTTCTGCGGAAGTCATAGATTAGAAATAACTCTACAAATATATTTAGGCTTAGTACGTAGTTCTAGGAATACGCAGCGCTCATGCCGTCCAGCAGAAAGCCCCATGTTATGGACGCAGACGGACTGTCTCGGCTTGTTTGCCTGCACGACTCTAGCTCAGTTTATTCGTTGACAAATTCGTCTCACACAGCTTGAACGTCGCTTGCCCCTGAGTTGGACATTTACGCATAGCACAAGGTAAAAGGTCAGTTAGCTGAACACTCGGCTTGCTAGCTAGCACTTGCTTTTAGCTTTAGCCCTCCACGATGAGCAGCGGTGTTGCTATTCGCCTGTCAAACCCGTAGCCCCACATACTGTAGACGGACGACCGCCTGGAGCAAGTGCGGCTGAACTTGATCCCATCGGGGCCGCTGACAGCCCGCTTAGCTGGCGACATGGAGTCTGACGACGATGTGCCCCTCATCCTAACGTGGGACGAAGCTAACAGCGGTCTGCTCAACGAAGACACCGAGAGAGGAGACGAGAGTAAGTTTGTGGCCGGTGCCGCTCGGTCTGCGGTAGCATCGTTCTCATTTGCATTCAGTTGTTTATCAGCTGTTGCTATCTGAGGACTGGTTTTCAGTTATGTCTCTTCTAGAGAACTTGACTCAACTTCGGTCGGGCTGTGTCACATTGATTATTTTTTGTAGTTTGCTACTATGATAGTAGTGATAAATATAATTTCAGGCACATTTGCCATCACAGCAGACTACAGGCTTCTTTCAGGCTGTCTGGGTCGTGGGACCACAATTTAGCCTCTATGGACTGTTGTATGTTTTATTTTATAAAGCAGTAACTGCTTAAATAGTATATGTGTATATATTATGCAGTGCTGGTATATAACTTCTTTTGTAATTGTCAGAAACAGGCCTCATCTACTTACCGTGTTTGTAGTCTGGAGCTGTTTCATGTTGTTGACAGTCCGCTGCATACGGTCCATGCTGCATGTCCAGTCCAGGCTGCTTTAGTAGAAGATGGGGACCTTTGGTCAGACTCCGGGGTCACGTGTCTGCAGTATGTATGGGTGTCCATGCATCCACTCAACATTGTAATCCGGCTGCCTTTGTGTCCTAAACATATAAGCTACAAATAACCCATCGCGGAAAGTGCTGCCTCAGCAGACTGTGCTCCCATCAGCCCCTCCCTGGTGCTCACGGGCAGCATTTGTGCCTTGTGTGTGTCTGTAGCCTGTGGGTGCGTGTGTCTGTGTGTGTGAGCCCACTCGGTCATTTTCCCTGGCTCTGGAGGTGAACAGAGAGTTTAGAGTAGTCTTTCTTCAGGACAATGGGGAGGGATACACAAGAGGGACGTATCCCACCGTGTTCTGTTTGTGTTAGAGGCTTCAAAAAAGGGAGTTTGAACCTGGACAAGGAACAATGCTGACGTCTGGTGGAAATGATACTTCAAGGTAGAAGTGTGGAGTTTCGTTTCAGTGCTTTTGGTTACCATCCTTCAGATCACTACAAAGCTGGATTTTCCTATACCTGGGAGCAACAGTCATGACTGCTGAGTGTGTTTATGTTTCTATGGACCAAAGCCCACCACGTTTTTGTCGGGGAGCCAAAAACATGTTATTGTACTCAAACAAATGAGAAGTTGGACTGGCCGACAGCTGACACGAGGTACACTCCCATTCGAATAACAGACTGGCTGCTGCTGCACTGGAATTTGATCTTCACACTTGAGCTCAATCTGCTGCTGTCAAGGTGGACAGGAAACATCTGCGTGACTGCATTTCTGCCGTGTTTTTTCTCAAGGGCTGGTGCCTGAAGCAGAAACATGTGATGTACAGTGTGTGAGAAACGCTTCCAGAAAAACTTGCGCAGGACCAAACATCACGGCTGCAGAGGGACGCGTGGAGGGACTGTTCATTCAGGAGAGAAGCAGCTTTATTATGAGAGATCATGCTGGAGCGTCTAAACAGAGGGTCTTGGATTTTGTCTTTTCCAGTTAATTTTGTAAACGGCGCAGTTTCCTTTTACTGTAGCACAGAATCTGTCGCGTGTCCTTAGTCTATCTGTGGCAGGAAGGAAACACAATAAGCAATGCGAACGCAGCACTTTCCTTCTGACTGGCAGCGCTGGGTTTAAAGTTGAAACTCTGTTGCTAAGGCTGAATCATAGTTTTGTTTGCATTTGACAACTTTTAATAGCGGAACCTCTCGTCAACAAAGAAGCCAAAGATGTTGTCAGATCATGAAAGCTTCTGAATGGTGTTCTGCCTCCAGCTTTGATCCCACAGCCTGGATATTTCCCAATCTGTGAGGACTAACATCCGGGCTGTATTTGTGTCTCTGGACTTTGCATTAGGTCCGAGTGGAATGTTTGGACATCTGTATCTCCAGATGTGCGTAGATGCGGGAAGAAAAGCTGCATACTGTGGATGACACACACACACACACACACACACACACACACACACACACACACACACACACACACATACATACAGAGCCGTGCAGCTGACGTCCACGCAGCCAATCAAACTGATCAATGGAGTGTTCATATGGTCAGACAGCTGGTCTTCATGAAGAACTGTCCTGTAATGAAAATCCAATAGTGATCTCCTCCTATTCCTTACAGTTAGATTCAAACTGCATTGGTAGGTGCCCACTCCTTAATGTGGGTCAGTAAGATCCACATAGTTTGTAATACTTTACATAGGTGATTGTCAAGGTTGCATTAATTGTCTGACTCTTCATGTGCTTTTCCAGATGGTGGCAGCGGCAACTATGACATAGTGAATAATGCAGTGGTCTCAACACCTGGCCCACAAAATTACAGAGCGCAAAATGTGTCTTTACGGCAAAGCTGGGAGATGAACTACCAGGAGGCAGCGATCTACCTGCAGGTACAGAGAAACTGGGCTCACCTTGTATAGTAACACCCGCTCTGTGCTCACCCTCAAACGTCTCCCTCATCTTTAGGAAGGAGAGAACAACGACAAGTTCTTCACCCACCCTCGGAACCCGAAGGCGCTGGCGGCGTACTTGTTTGCCCACAACCACGTGTTCTACATGATGGAGCTGCTGACCGGCCTGTTGCTGATGATGCTGTCCCTGTGTGAAGCCCCCGCCGTGCCTTCACTGCGCCTGGATGTCTACGTGAGCAGGCAGACACTGTAGTAGAAACTCCAGGTTTTCTGTTCAAGCTCCTCAACCTTCGATTCCTCTGCAGGTCCATGCTACGCTGGAGCTGCTGGCTTTGGTTATTGTGGCGTTCGAGCTGTGCATGAAACTCCGCTGGTTGGGCTTCCACACCTTCATACGACATAAAAGGACCATGGTGAAGGTAAGTGTCGGATGACAGACACTTTCTGGGATTGTACTGAGCATAAAGCTTAGTCTCTCTCCAGTGGGAGCGATCAGGGTCATCACTTTTACTACTTTTGAATGCAGACCTGCGTGTTGCTGCTACAATTTGTGGAGGCCATCGTGGTTCTGATAAGACAGACATCTCATGTGCGAGTGACCAGGGCTCTCAGACCCATATTTCTGGTGGATTGTCGATACTGCGGTGCAGTGCGCAGGTACACAACGGCCTGGACAAACACACAAACACACTGAATCATATAATCAGTTCAAAGTCATAATCACACAATAAAAATGTCTTTTCTCTAATAGAAACCTGCGTCAGATCTTCCAGTCTCTTCCACCGTTCATTGACATCCTCCTGCTGCTGCTCTTCTTCATGGTTATATTTGCTATCTTGGGTAAAAATCCATTTAAAAGCATTTTTCATGTTGCTGCTTATTTGTGCATTGTGGTTAATTAGCAAATCTTCTCCTCCAGGTTTCTGTCTCTTCTCTCCAAACAGTGCTGACCAGGTAAGGTTGAGTCTTTGCTTTATATGTGACACATTTGGGAGCTGGTGTTTCTACTCTTTCTACTGTTTCCAGTTGCGCGTCCATTGTGGTCTGATTTCCTGACTTGTCTTCCCACCACAGTACTTCAACACCCTGGAGAACAGCCTCGTCAGTCTGTTTGTGCTGCTGACCACAGCCAAGTAAGCACGGTAGCACAAGTACTGTTAGATTTTTGTCACACTTTTTGTCAGTACATCCTCCTTTCAGATGAAAGAACTGGCTGATTCCACTGTCTTGGCTTCCTCTTTCTTGTAGTTTCCCTGATGTGATGATGCCAGCATACTCGAAGAACCGCTGGTCCTGTGTCTTCTTCATTGTTTACCTCTCCATAGAGCTTTACTTCGTCATGAACTTGGTACAAATCAACGCAATATTTTTATGAATTCAATTCTGTGTGAATTAGAGATTAGTTTCCTATGGGTTTGACTGCACTGTATAGTTCTCTGCCCCCTCCAGCTCCTGGCTGTGGTGTTTGACACATTTAATGATGTTGAGAAAATGAAGTTTAAATCTCTGTTGCTTCACAAACGCTCCGCCATCGACCACGCCTTCCAGCTGTTAGTCAGTCGACAGGTACAGTTTGGCCTCACTGAGTTTTCAGCCTGAGTGATTTGTTATGTGACGCCGCTTCTACAATGGCTGCTGCTGTCGCGTTCTCCTCCAGAGGCCGATGGGCGTGTCGCTGAAACAATTCGACGGCCTTATGCGGTTTTACAGGCCACGCATGTCTGCGAGAGACCGCTTCCTTACTTATAAAGCACTCAACACCTCAGGGACTGCAATGCTCAGGTAACTGTGCCCAGACACACTCCAAGTCATTCTGTGTTTGGCTGCATCGTTTTCATGCATCCTCTGCTTTAGTCTGCAGGACTTTTATAAATTCTATGAGGTCATTGGCCTTAAATGGAAGGTGAGCAGCCATATATATATATATATATATATATATATATATATATATATATATATATATATATATATATATATATATATATATATATATATATATATATATATATATATATATATAAATACTATGCAGTTCTAAAGAAGTTTGACAGTTTACTTTATATACATAATTTTGTGTTCAGGCACGACGCAGTGGTGAACACTGGTTTGATGAGCTTCCTCACACAGCCTTCCTTATATTCAAAGGCAAGTTTTCTGTTCCTCCTCTCATTATTGGCCTTTCCTTACTTTATTCTCACCGCTTCTCCTCTTTGATAGGCATCAACCTGCTTGTGAAATCAAAGGCCTTCCAGTACGCCATGTGTAAGTGCAACCGGTAACAACCTCCCAAGCACCAAGGCACAATCTGCCTATAAACCTCACGTCTTGTTGTTTTGCTACTGTAGATGTGGTGGTGGCCATCAATGGTGTGTGGATCCTGGTGGAGACGTACACACTGAATAGTAAGATCTGTTTCCATGTCATAGACACGAGTGAAGGAAAACCACTACCGATTTCTCACCTTCTTCGTCTCCTGTAGGTGGATTTTCCTGGTCCAGATTTGTTCCCTGGAGTTATATTGTTTTCCTGACCAGTGAGTCTCACTAGTGAAACTAGTCACACAAGTGAAGGATTTCAAGTTATAATTATTTTTTAATCTGTTATGTCTCTTATCTTTTAGTTTATGGTGTAGAGGTGTTATTGAAAATAACAGGATTGGGGCCCATGGCTTATTTCAGCTCTGGCTGGAATCTGTGAGTAAACCCCATTTAGTTTTAGTGTCACTTCTGGTTTCAACATGTGTCTAATCTTGGTTCTGTATTTTAGTGATGTGTTCATTTTCTTGCTCACAGGTTTGACTTCTCTGTGACGGTGTTTGCCTTCTTGGGGCTGATCGCTCTCGCGTTCGACATGGAGCCATTTTACTTTATTGTTGTGCTCAGACCTTTTCAGCTGCTTCGGTGCACCTTCTGTTATTTTCTTTAAGATTGGTGTAAACATTTATCCAAGATGTCAATATCACACATAAAAATATTGCTCTCTTGTCTCTGTCGTCTCTTATAGGTTGTTTAAGATAAAGCAGCGCTATCGAAATGTGTTGGACACCATGTTTGAGCTCTTCCCCAGAATGGCAAGTCTGGGCTTGACATTAATCATCTTCTACTACTCCTTTGCAATAGTAGGAATGGAGTTTTTTGCAGATGTGGTCTACCCCAACTGCTGCACGTGAGTAGTTTCATCATCATTTGTCACGATCACAGATACATTCAATATATGTAAACACAAATATTTTCTGTCCACTAACTCTTCATTTCATCAATATCCTTCCTCAGCAACAGCACAGTGGCAAGCTCCTACCGACAGCGCAACATCACAATTGGCAATAAAACCGAGTTGGATGAAGGATATTATTACCTTAATAACTTCAACAACATTCTCAGCAGCTTTGGTAAGGAGCTGTTTTTACAGAATAAAGCTGAACATGCACTATTTCTTCATTAGTTTAAAGTTTTTTATTATTATTATTTTTTCTTCTATTTTGCAGTGACTCTGTTTGAATTGACTGTTGTCAACAACTGGTACATTACCATGGTATGAGAAGTCTTTATTAACATCTGCTGCCTTTCATTACTCAATAAAAGATGATTAGTGACCACTGTAGTGTGGTCACTGAGCACAAGGTGTCTCTGTTTGACTGCTCTTTTGTTCTTCGTCTTCTACAGGAAGGTGTAACCTCCATGACCAGCCACTGGAGCCGTCTGTACTTTATGACCTTTTACATAGTTACCATGGTGAGTGCTGTGTTGCGTTACTGTCTGTATTGCGTTAGTGTGCATCATGTGTGATTTGTTGTCTGCGCCTCCTACAGGTGGTGATGACCATTATTGTAGCATTCATTCTGGATGCATTTGTGTTTCGGATGAACTACAGCCGCAAAAACAGAGAGCCACTGGAAAACCCAGAAGGTGAGACTGAGTGTGCGTTGGGATCTTTGTGTGAACCTGCATTGAGTGTGTAAGACTTAAACGGCTGTAATAAATGAGATAATCAGCTACTGGTGCTGTGTAAAAGTATCATGGTTAGTGAGTCCCCATAATGTATGTATTTGTACGTACCCCAGATGAAAACGGAATAGTGTTTGAAGTAGAAGTAAGTCGAGACGAAGCTCTGGCCACGCTGGAGCTGTACAAACAGATTTGCCCAGGCCAGTCCTCCCTCAGCTCCCTGACGAGGGTCCTACAGGCTATGGACAGAAGTGGGGTGGGTACACACAGTAACAAACTGTATCTACTCTTCACATGCAGTCTCACTCCGTCCTTCTTGCCTTTGTGTGTGCAGCACACGTCTCTGGTTTACCTGGGCCGCAGGTCCAGGACCAAGAGTGACCTCAGTATGAAAATGTATGAGGAGGAGATGCAGGTAAGAAGCACGAGGTGATTATGAGCGACCGTAGTTCTGTTTCGGCCTTCTGACGTTTTCCGTGTCTTGCTTCCTCAGGAATGGTATGCAGAATACTCCAGGGAAAGCTTGCCTCAACCTGACCAAAGCCTGGAGCGGGAGCTGGACAGTCCCGTCTCTGACCCGTGTCCCTTCCCAGAGCCTCGGCTCAACTCTCACACTGGACCTCGCAGCATCAACTGATGCTCAGTGTGCATCATCTCAGTATTTTTATAAAGCTAAAAGTATTACTCGAGGTATTCTCAAGTTCAACTGTCGTTATCTGCCCCGGTGGGAAGCTAGTCTGGAGACTGTTGGACTGATGTGACAGTGAGGCTGGTACTGAAGCACTGCAGTTACAGTTCCTGTGGCTCAGATCGGTGCATTGAGCACTGCCCCTTTTCATTGGTGTTTAAAAGAGTCTGGCAAATGTTGAGGGAACCTGAACTACTACATGTTGTGTACATGTACTGCAGTAGGCCTCTTGTGACTTCACATAGAACTTAATCCTGATGCCGTAGTTTAATAACGGCTGATATTAACAAACACTACTAAGTTCTCTAAAGACCAAAAGAACCAAGACTTACACTCCTTTTAGCTCAACCCAACAGAATAACTAGTGTTATTTCTGGACTAATGTGTCAGCAGGATCAAAGTATTTTACTTTTATATAACTTCTTTTTCTGTATTGTATTTGAGTTAGTTAAAAAAATAAATACAAAAAATTAATAAACAAGTTAACTTAAGCGACTTAAAGTGTTTTTCCATCACTTAGTATTTTATTTATATATATATATATATATATATATATATATATATATATATATATAAAAAGCATCACAGTGCTACAGACTGTAGAAACAGAAACCAAACCAAATGATTTAATTACTTAAAAGCAGCACTTTAAAAGGGTAATTACAACATTTTCATTTACAGTAACTGAAGTTCGTGTCTTACATATATGTACAAAACACGTACTTAAAACAAAAGGGTGAAAAAAGGCACAGTGGGATTAGTTTAAACTCTCCCTGAGCTATAAAATGTTTGTCACTTTTTTTGGTTGGCTTCACCAACGAGCCAGAGGTCGACTTTACGTAATTAGACAAACTCACTCTCAATTATTTTAAAAACAGTGCATTAAATCAAAGGCAGAAGATGATGTGCAGCCTCCATTCCAGTGTGTCACTCTGCATCATCATCCTTTGTTTCAGGCCTCAGTGTCCTGTCTTTACAGTGTGGATCTTTCCAAACTCCGCGAGCAGTGCAATGACAAGGAAGACGGCGTAGAACGAGAGCAGAAAGATCCCGTAGGGCCGACCCAGGTGAAAGCGGCACAGCGGGACAATGACGAAGGACAGGACCAGCGACAAACCCAGCGAGCCGACCAGAATCCACGTCAGCAAACCCTGTAGTTCAAACTGAGAAGAGAGGAGGAGACGGGCCGTGTAGCTGCACTTCCTGACATTCCACAAAGAAATAATGAAATTCTGATCTGTGACTGAGGATTACCTGTACATTTTCATGTGTTTTAACCATCTGCACCAGACAACCCAAACCTACTCCAATCAGCATATCTGAAGGACGCACAGTCAAGGTTCATTCTTTAAACATTAACTTTCTTTAAATTACTCTGCTCTGAAGCTCGATCAGGATACTGAAAATGATGCCTCCAAAGCAGGCGGAGATGGCCATTCGTGGGTAACCTTGTCGGGCGATGGTGATGTCAGAAAAACAGTCTGAAAAGGGAAAACGACACGCACACGTCACGCACAAACACAGGACTGTGGTCTGAGAGATGAGCGGGGACACGGGTAAAGGTTTAACCTCCGATGCTGTTGCCCCAGGCCAGCAGCGTCAGGCCCAGTACAGTGGTGCTGAGGCTCAGCACCACCCCGAGCATGTGGAGGAGGCTGACCACCTCAGAGGCCAGCGCGCTAATCAGCACGGCACTCACCACGAAGCCCAGCAGAGAGAGCAGCTGGAGGAAACAACGAGGCAAACTTAGGAGTCGCAACATTCCGCTTCAAAGCTTCTTCGTATATTATTTATGAAAATACTTACCGACTGATATTTGGGAGGGTGGTCGTTGGTGGTGGCGCAGAAAACGATAGCAGAAAGGAAAAGTCCAAGCAGAAAAACCAGCAGCCACAGGGGAAATTCGCCTTGGATCATATAAGTGCCATCTAACAGTTCAGAACCAAAATATTAGAAAAGAGCAATTCGCCCAAGTGTTTGACTGCAATATGACACACTTACATATTCCAGACTGGAAGGTGAACACGCACACGAGCGGAGCAGTGATCAGATGAAGGCAGTTCAAAGGGCGCCTCCAGTTCTTGTCCTCTTTGTCAGGGTCCACAACCGGGATGCAGAGCAGCAGCAGGACCTCTACGGGTGTCTGGATAACGCGTCATGTCATCAGTCCGGTTCCTCCATGTGAATGATGGACGCCATGTGTCCACCAGCAGACCCACCTTCAGCACTTTAAGCAGCCTCCAGCTCCACGGTTTCCTCCTCCACTTCCTGTTGTCCACCGGGTTCAGCGAGCTCAGCAGGATCTGACTCGTGGACTCAGAGTAGGGCAGCAGCGGCCTGTACTCCGTCGCGAAATCAGCCCCGTTCCTCCCGTAATCTGGTTGCACGGCTCTGGAACCCAGGCGGGGAACGTCGTCATCGTCCGACGAGTCCGACGAGTTAAACTCCACTGCTGCAAAAGAAACCAAAGTCATTAGTGAAGCTGTTTCTTCCTGTTGTATTCTTAGAAGGGGGAGGGGGGGTCCAACCTGAAATATGTGAGGCATTCTGGACACTGGTGTTGGTTGCATGTTTCTGCCGGTTGTAGACGTACGCGCTGACGATGACAGTGATGACATACACCGCGTAGAGGGCCAGGTATCCTGGAACAAGACAATTTTAGAGCCCATGTATTTTAACATAGACCTGGCTTTCATGCAAGAAGCCCAAACAACGTGTGTGCACTGTGTTTGCGTGACGCGTACCCAGTATTTCTCCCAGCGTGGTGGTTCCCCTGTACAGTATCACAAACGTCCAAAACACCGCCACCATGTAGAAGATGACGTCGCGCAGGAACGGACGAGAGGCCACGGCAAAAGGTTTGACCAGCGCCACGCTGCCGGCGACGACCGTGGTGACGAAGATACCGGCGCCTGTGGAGGCAGAGGGCGTCAGGCCTAACGTAGGCCGATACCATTAATTATGTGTGTGTGTGTGTGTGTGAGTGTGAGTGTCTGCCCACCGAATAGAGCTCCCACAGCGAGGCCAGCCGTGTGTGGGTAGGAGAAAGCCGCCATGGCGCTGAAGATGTCCGGGGCGCCGTTGCCCAGAGCCAGGAACGTCACGCCCTCAGCACGGACGACAGTCAAGGAAGAGGATCCTGGGAAAAACTAGCTGACGTCTAAATAACAAACCAGGAGTCCGCAGACTTGAACGCACCTCCAAAGATGCAAGTAAAGGATACGGCAACGTTGTGCGTGAGGTGCAGGCTGGTGGAGATGGTCGACAGGTTGGGACAGAAACTGCGAACACACGGGTACAAAGTAAGTGACCTGGGCTTGAAGCTCAAATAGCATCCACATATTCTCTTTGTTTCTTTGTCCAATATTTAAACAGGTTCCACGGTGAACTGCAGCGTGTGAAGTGACGTGGGAGGATCCAAAAAAGCAGAATCTGTGCAATGAACTTCCTCAAACTTTCGTTTGAGGAAATCTCAAGTGAAACAGTGATGAAGAACTGCCTGTAGTCTTGTGACTCATGATGGGGGGGGCTGTAAAAGTGGAATTTCTGCAGCTCTGTAATAATGGACAAATTACTAACGTGAAGTGTTAAGATACTCTGGAAAGATGACAGACACTCACAACTTAGACGCTGCAAGTCCAAGGACAAGAAACAAGAAGAGCAGCCACAGAACCTGCGGAGACGCAGAGGAAAGGAAGGTCAGACGCTTTGGTTGGAGCTGACGATGATGATGATGATGATGATGATGATGCGGCAAAGTTTGACTGTGATAAAAGCGGCCCAGCTCCTACTTCTCCTTTGAGAGAAGTGGAGAGAAACTGTCAGAGAGCGACACGACACCCCGGGACGTTGACAAGTCACGTTCCTCCGCAGCTTCCTCAAAACACAGATCTTACACAGAGCGTGACGGCGAGGGGCGTGAGGCTGGGGGGCAGCAGGCAGAAGGCCACCTGCAGGTAGTTGATGAAGCCGCCCTCCATGTCACAGTCCGGCGTGTCCTTCACGAACGCGCAGCGGTCTGCGGCGCTGACGTTCATCACGTCGTGACACTAAGCAAACACATTAAAAAAAAAGAGCAAAAACATACGTTTTTATTGCTCTTTGTTGACAGGACCCACAAATACAAAAAACAGGAACATGGTTTCACTGTGTGGTGATGAATCCGGCCTGCTGTACTTTGCACCTGTGCCAACCAGTGGCTCTCTGTAGATCTTTACATACACAGTATGCTTTAAATACACTCACAGGCCACTTGTTTATGGTTATAATGCACTTCAGTACAACTCCACTGACCCCTAAGGCCTTAATAATTGACATATATTGACAGTCCTATTCACTTTCAACTCCTTGCTTGTCTGTAAACCAAGGGTGTGATGGGATTTTAGATAACAATAAGTATGCAGATAAACAGTATTGATCCCACAGTGTGGAAATTCAACAGTTAAAGCAGCTACAAAAACACAGTAAGGTGCAAAAACAATGAGAAATAGAAAATGTGCAACGAATAAAAAACATTTTACACATGAAGTGTCTAGGATAAAGTGTAATCATGAATGCAGGCTACTGCATTCATTAACTACAACAGTAGTGCTTCATCACAATAGGTTTATTGTAGATCATCTCCAGCCCCTACGATGAACAGCGCATCACAAGGGACAGACCCCGTCCTCAGTAATGACCAACAACAACACACTGATGTGGGGGGTCAAGGAAATACATTATACATTCATGCCAACGCGCTCCTTTCCGTCATGTGACCGCTGCAAAGCACCTGACGAACTGCCAGCTTTGAATAAACCGCTTACAAATATTAAAGCCAGAGCGGAGATCGGTTCACACGCATTAGGAAAAAAACAGAAGAACCGAGTTGAACTCAAGTCCCAGTCAGAATGTGTGAAATGTCACCGACCTCATTGTTGTTGACCTGAACCATCTTGGCCAGTGTGTTGTCAAGCTGCTTCCGGAGCTACCTGGAGGCTGAGGTGAGCGGCTGCGGACGCGGACGCGGACGCGACGGCACCGACAGCGGAGACGGGAAAACAGCGACAGTCCCGATCCACTTTATCCTGGAGCCGCGTCCATGCCGCCGCTGCGACTCCTGCGCTCTGTTGTTTACTCCTGCGATCCGGATCTTACCGAGTCAATAGAACCGGAAAAGGGAAACATAAATAAGCCCCAGATCCAGTTCTTATAATGTTACCGCCTACAGCCTGGTCGCGAAGCTCCTCGTGAATCCGTGTAACTCTAGCCTTCTCCTAAGCCCCGCCCACTGTCATTCCAGACACGTGACGCATTCACGGACTTTTTTAAAACTCAGACCTATCGGACCAAAGCTACGTTGATATATAGTGCAAAAAAAAATATAAAAAACACATACATGCACAGAAAATAGTATTGGACCATAGGCATTATTTTATTTATGTCAAAAGCGTTCCATATATATATATATACACAAGTAATAATTCAGTGTTACAGGTCACTTCCTCCTGCCTCTGACCTTTGCTTTCATGTTACGTGAATCCTTGTTTACTCCTGTTCTTGAAGTGTCTGGTGCACCCAGGCCCCTCGAATTACTAAAAATGACGTCATATTCATTCCAGGTACTTCACCTTCATAAGTATATCAGTGTCATCATCTAGTATTTTCAATATGTTTTACATAAAGAACACGTTGTTTTTGCTCATTTAGATCTTCAGTTTTCCATAAAATACGGTCTCAGTCACTCAATAATTAAATGTAGAAGGTCAGAACCAGACACAGAATCATGAGGCACATTGACGGCAGATCAGGGGGTATATTCAGACGTTCAGTCTTGGGTGGGACGATCATAGACCAGCGCAGAATCGAGTGGTGGCGTGTTGGATTCATAGCAGCCTCTGGCTTGTTTAGTCACTACTGGACACAGCTCCTGTTCACACCACCTGACGAAGAGAAAAAAAAAAACAATCAATGAAAGTAAAGTTCATGGTCTAATTCGTAAACCCAATAAAAGCTGTTTATTTAACCTGAGAGCTGCGTATGTGTCCGATGGGGAGGATCCTTTCCAGCATGCGTGGTCAATGAGAAGGGCACCTGGCGATGGGAAGGGAAAACGTTTGCCATTTCTATTGCATTCCTCACCGGTGCCGGTCTGGTGATGGTTCTCTGCTACTCACCTGTGTACGTGCGAGCCAGACTGTATGCTAGGTCTCTAGCAGCCAGTTCCAAGTAGCCAGGTGCCCTTGTAGCGGCTAACTGAACAAACCCGTGCAGTTCAGACAGAGCATCATCCACGGCCTTCACAGCTGGAGCCAGTGCAGAGACGCCCGATGCACCTGCGAGCAGAGTCTACAGGCAGAGGAGAATGTTCACAGGAGATCACAGTAGAATGTTGTTCCTGCTTGACTGGATTTTCCTCCGCCACCGTACTTTGACATGAGTGAAGTATGCATGAAGGACCATTCCTGAGCTCCGAGCCACGCAGCGCAGCACATCCAGAGACAGAACATTTGTTGTTCCTTCCCATATACTCAACACCTGAGAGGAAATAAGACAGGAGTTGGCCTCTTGTTGGGGTCAGGGACTGTAAAGTGTTGGAATCAGGGATTGAGGGCTCCTGCTATACAGGATGGTACTGCAGTTGGTTTAGCTGTTATCTCACAGTCCTACCTGTGCATCACGAAGAATTCCTGGCAATCCAGTATCCTCCATGTAGCCCTGACCCCCAAAGCTTTCCAGACCTTCAGACACTACAGCCATTGCCTGAAACAAAACAAGACCGGGCTGCCGAAGGCTGCTTTCTGGAACCAGGTAACTTTAAGAAAAAGTCCTACCTGCTTCCCAGTGTACAGCTTGACCACAGGCGTGAGCAGGCGTAACAGGTGTGCGTCGAGCTCCGACGCCACGCCGGTTTCCTCTCGGCCCAAAAGGCGACACGTGTCCATCGCGAGGAGAAACGCTCCGCGAGTCTCCACCTGTCGGCGTCAGACACCAACAGTGAGGCATGACGGGAAACAACGCTTAGAGTGGTGTCGCTTCGCCGCCGGCTGCCGGCTCACCGTACCTCCATCCTAGCGAGCGTCTGCATGTGCAGCGGGTGGTCCTTCAGAAGCTTCCCAAAGGCCGTGCGGCGCGCGGCGTAGTCCCGTGCCAGCTGGACCACCCTGGGAACACACGGCCACAATGACAATCGGCTCATGCTTCCACGTGGTCAGAAATGAGCTGCAGATGACTGGGGTCCTGCCTTCTCATTGCAGCAACTGCAGACACGCTGTTGTAGATCCTCGTGATAGTCAGCATGTTAGCTATGGAGGCTACTCCTCTCCCTTCCTCTGACAACTGCTCACAAAGACAGAAACAAACATAACGTTTCTGAACGATAATGTTATGCACAAAAAATGGCTAGTTCAAGCTTTGAAAAAAATTTTTTTTCTCATTTGATTGATGAAACATTTTCCACTTTGCAGAATGTAAACTGAAAATTTAAGCACAAAGCCTTAGTTTGAACAACACGGGCAGTGCCTGACCCGACGTTGCAATGACGTACCCTGTGTGCTGGCAGGCCATCCAGCAGTAGCTCAGCGGTCGGCACCTGTCTGGTACCCAGCTTGTCCTTCAGCCTCTGCACCTCTATACCTCGAAGCCTGCCGTCTTCATCCCGACTCACGTTTGCATAGAACAGAGACAAACCCCTGCTGCCCTGTGGGACAGAGACAAGAACACATGCTGCACAGCCGATGGAGTGAGGTCTGATGATAGTGGAGTGACGGTGTCCAGTCTGAGCTGCACCGGTGTGGTTGCTCCTGTCGGGTCCTGCGCTCTGGCCAGCGTCAGAGTCATGTCTGCATCGGTGGCAGAGGTGAACCATTTGAAACCGTGGAGCCTGTAGGAACCGTCCGACTGGGGAACAGCTACTGTCTCTGTGCCAGTGCCTGAGGACATGGAAGACAGCGAGAAGCAAGTCAATGAGGATTATGAAAGTTACCGTAGCTCCGTGTAACAAAACTGACCAGATTGACCAGATTTCCATTTGTATCTCGATAAATGTGTCACTACTGACCAACATCAGATCCTCCCTGTCTTTCTGTCATCCACTGTCCAGACGTCCAGAAACGTTCAGGCTGACGAGTGGTCAAGCGACTGTAGGCTTCTTCTACAGGCCACGAAACTCCTAAGGACTTTAGGAATATTATTTATTTATCAGCTGTAGTGGTGTTAGACATAGGCACATGAGTTTGCTTGTATTCACACACCTGGATGACTTTGGCCGCGCCATCGGTCATGGCCAGTGGACAGGTAAAGAGGCCAGCAGAGGGACAGAAGATGTACAGCTTGCTCATTTGGTACACACGACTAAAACACAAGCCGTTAGATCAATGAATCAATTAGAAACTGGAACAATCTTTACTGAACTGGAATATGACACAGTAAGAAGTGTGAACACCTCCTAACCTCCACTCTCCAGCTGGCCTTTCGTATCCAATGGCAACCATTCCTTCCTGTGCTGAGAGGTCTTTCATGCGTTTCCAGGCTGAGGAGGTCACAATGTGGTCCACTCTCCGACCCCAGGGATCAAACTGCACCAATCGTGGGGGGTTGACCTCACACTGTCTGCCCCACGCATCCACCTCCTTCGCAACACGCTCCCCAAATCCACACAGGTCTGTAAGTACTGCCTGTGAAATGTACACATAGAGACGTACATTCAAAACACAATAGCTGCTATAAACGTGTCTCAATATAGTTAACATAGTAATAGTTCTCTATGGTAATTAATGTGCTGCCTCCTGACCTCCTCTGGCAGGTGCCTCCTGAGGTACCCTCTGAGCAAGGCATCTTCCAGGAACGGGTTCTTCAGCATGGGGCTCTCTTGGAAGAACGTTCCTACTCTGGCTCTGGAGAAGGGCAGGTCGCCCGACGGGTCCCAGGTTTGCTCCTCATCAGACCTCCTTAGGCCGGGTTCAGCTACGCCTGCGGACCTGAGGCGGACGAGTGGTGGAGAGACAGCTCCCCTGAGCCTGCGGGTCAGGAGGGCTCTGTACATGGACATGGCTCAAGACCTGGAATACATATATCATAAAATATATCCTATGAAAACACACAATAGGTTTTTAATCATAATGGACTATAACATTCCCATTCGTTTTCAGGCTCAGAAACAGTTACATGACAGCTGCACAAGATATGCAAAAAGCACAAAATTAGTAAATATATATGCTGAATAATAATCCAGAGTTGCTCACAATAAACTAGGAAGCCATATTTCATATACTTTGAAGTAAACAGTTCGATGCGTAACACTAAGAACATCACTGTAACAGAAACTGGGTCGAAGTTCATTCCTTTCTGTTGTCCCTCTTATCGCAGTATTAGATTCACACTTTGTTCACTTAACAGGTTTATATAATTTACATAAAGTCAAATACTTGATCTATGCGCCACAGCTCTGCTGTAACAACAAACTGTTTACATGATTTATAAAAGAGACACGACACAAGGAGCCGAACTCTGCAACCACAGCGGTAGCAAGCTAGCAGCTAGCAGACTACGACGCTTGTTTGATCCGTTCACTAAAACGTCTGTACACACTGGTAAGAGACTTATGCCACATATCAGCGAATCATGTACAAATCAGACTTACAAGCCTCATAGATCTAAAGGAAGTGCTCTATTTTGAACCTTGTCCGAGCCGTGTTTACACTTTTGCACCGCTGCAAACCGTTGCCTTCAAAATAAAAGCCCTGCTCCTCTTGGAGTCAGAGAAGCCGCTGCTTCTGTCAGCTGCAATCATTGATCCGTTACATTACATTTAGTCTCAGCATTTATTGTTGGCTCTAATTTTCCACAGACAGTTTTATATACATATGAAATAAGACACAGGCAAATGAAATGGATCTTGTTTATTGTTTTAAGTAAAGATTTGTCAAAAATACACATTTTTGTTCTAATCAGAACAAAAGAACTGAGCACATGCACTGTTTAATAAAACATATTTATGTTAAAAACTGTTCAACAGGAGGACACAGGCACCGAACAATTATGAACACAACATCTGCCATGAGTTTTTTTTCTTTTTCTAAAAGTAAAACTGAACAGTCATAGCTTAAACATGGAGTTTAATACTCATACTGATAAAACCCAGTAAGTAGTTATTTTTTGTGGGTGTGAAATCACCCAACTGTAAAGAACAAACTGCTCGTTAAGCAGACCAGAATAGTTGGCGGTAGTGGGCAACACTGGTGTGATTTTAGTGTACAAGTATAAAACAAAAAGTTTAGGATCTACACAGGCTGAAGTGCAAAGCACAACCTGGAGTCACCTCTACTTTCCCCCAAACCAAAACAAGAACCAAGTGTTTGTTACAGCGTCTAGATAAACAGAGTGTTGCTTAAACTAAACATACACAAATTGTCAAAGATCAATCAGGATAGAACAGCTTAAACACAGACTAATATATAGAAGTGTGTATATAAAAAAAACAAATGAAATAAAACACAGGCCAGAAGGTTGGAATCCTGCCTGAAGTCAAAAAGCATCCGTTAACTCATTACATGGTAGAGCCATCAAAAGCAAAGATCAAACTTATGACAAGCTGACTTATCATGTGAAAGGATCAACATTACTCCCAAATATTCACAGTATGAGTCTTTAGGAAGCTAGGAAGCCATCAGGAATTCACATCTGGAATATAAACTTTCTCTCTGTTTATATGAAGGTGCTCTTCTCTTTTATACTTCTCATATTTCTTTTTTTGTCTTCTTTAATCACCTTTGGTAAGAAGGTCCTCTATGTAGGCGTCAAGCTCGTCATCTGTGTTTATGTCAATGTCCTAAAATGTAAAAAGAAAAAAAGGTTTATTTTGCCTTAAATATACAATGTCACTCAAATTAGGATAAAACAGTAAAATGTATTTTTTCACTTTATTAAGGAGATATTCTGATTCTTGTACAATGAGTAATGTACAGGACAGATAAGTTAGCAGTCGTACCTCTTGTACTTTCTGTAAAAGTGCTACTATGTTTGTTCGCAGTTTCTGTAGTTTTTCGTCTGCCTCCCTCAGTTTGACCTCAGTGTTGTTGCTCTTCTCTTCTACAGCTTTGGCCCTGGCATCAGCTCTGCTCTGGTATGAGTTACACAGAGACTGGAGACCCGATTCATATTGCTGGAAATACTCTTTCTAAACAGAGGAACAAAAACACATCCCATACATTAACATTCAATAGACAAATAATACACTAACAGTTGTGTCACTTGGAGACCTCACACACATATGCGTTTCTAAACTATGTCCTGAGGAAGGTTTCTCAATTCAACATTAAATCTACCACATTAAAAAAAGCAAAAAATGAAAGGGAAAGATATCTGAAGTAACTGTATCTTACCAATGGAAATGACACCAAGTCCTCAGCGGTCATGCTGTTAACATCGTCCTTTGGAATCCGAAAAGCTGGAGGGAAAAAGTAACGCAGCATTGTCCTGAAAACACAAAGAGCACAGTGGCCACACCTTAGTAATCTGAAATGCTGTGATTATTTACAAAGCGTTTGGTAACAACATTAAATCCAGCTGACCTCAACATGGTGACCAGGCTCTCAGTCACCTCTCGACTGGTTCCTGGTTGAGTGGTGTCTGGCTCCATGGGCGCTGGCCCTTTCTCAGTCTCTTGCTGGGTATCAGGTGTTTGAGAGATTGGAGATGGTGGCCGCATCAACCGGACTTCATCAGTGCCCTTGAAAACCCTTTAAAAGACACACAATTAGATGACAACATATATTAATTAACTAGAATGAGTTATGTTAAAATGAGCCCAAAATTCAACAACACAAACAGAAGCTCACCATCGGTCTTTGGGGGTGGATCGAGGTACGTAGTCAAATTTAACTTTCCAGCGAACACTTTGTTTATTTGTTTCCACTGCAATCACTTTGCCAGTGTACCACTCCATATTGACACGTACTTCAACTAGAAGACCCTTATCTGTAAAAAGAGACAATCATTAAAGAAAAAACAAAAACATTACTCCTTAGAGCTTTCAGTTTCTAAGCCCTAATAAACAAACAATCCCCTCTCACCCTTCTGAGCATTTTTAATGTCATTGTCTGGGATCTGCTGTAGGGTCCTCTCCGGTTCCTGCAAACAAAACCATCATTTTTAGCCACAGTGATCAGTAGAACATTTTTAAAAGGGCGTGGGAGTGTGGCTGAAAGAAACGATTTTCATCCCTGTTAATAAAAGAAGAGAAAACCCTTAGTAACTGAGTTAAAAGGGCATGCATGATTACAGAGAGCCGTTAGAAAAACAGAGGACATTGATCTCAAGAATTGATAGAAGGTAAAGGTAAGGTACCTGCCAGAGGTAAAAGATCGAGTTATGAGTGTTGTTAGAATTTGTAGGGGAGGAATCAACACCAGCTTAATTCACTAGTAGTGGAGAGAGACCGAGTAAAGCTACCTTAGCTTTAGCCCCAAGCTGCTGGTTGGGACTGGGTTTAGGGACAGGGGTTGGTGCAGAAACCCCTTTCCTCTCAGGCTGGCAGTGTGTGTTACCCTGCGAAGGCCAACAGCAGACGGGCTCTGAATGGTGATCAGTAACCTATTGAGCTACTTAGGACCTCTTGCAACCCATTCTAATACTGACACGAATATAGGGTGGTGCAGTTCCGCAATTAGATTTGGAGTATTTGCAACTATTACACTATACAATTATTAAAGCACAGACAGTAGCATTCTGTCTCTTTGCTGCTCAAACATCACCATCGTGTTCACTTCAGCCTCTTTTTATTCACTTTCCGGTATTTATTTACTTCATGTAAATTTATAAATATGCCATGAAGCCGAGGAAAGAAACGACAAAGCACATCAGGTTCTTCACAAGTTGAATGCTAAGTGTAGTGTTTACCTCGTCTATCTTGCCACGTTTGGGCGGTAGTGTTTTCTCTACCACTTTCCCACGATTTCCAGCTGCTGCAGCCATCCTAGATTTTTTTGTCTGTGGTTCATCATCTTCACTATCTTCGCTGTCGTCGTCTTCTTCTTCTTCATCTTCTTCCTCCTCACTTTCCTCTTGTTCCATTATTCTCTTGCGTTGCCCAGCTGCTGGTTTGGCAGCTAATGCTTTGCCAGTGGCCTAAAGATGGACAGAGACCTTAGTGTGATTTGACTTGTATATGCAGCCATATACTTTTACCAACAAAAACGTCCATTGGTTTTTGAACTAAAATATTAGTAGGTATTAGTATAATAATAATCTGCAACTTGCCCGTAAGCTGCGGCTTGGTGGCGGTGTTTTGGCAGTAGCTTTGGTAACCGGCTTTGAAGCAGCTGGAGGAGTCTTTGTCGCTGCTTTGGATCTGGACGGTTCAGCTTTTGGTGGAGTTGCCGGTGCACGGGTGGAGCGCTGAGATGCAGCACGAGACGGAGGAACACTTGGGGCATTTTTGAGGTGAGCAGGTAGTGGTGGGGAGCGGGGCCGTGTCATGGCTCTCTCAGAAAATCTAGTTGCCTGCACCGAAACCAAAGATGGACACAGAAATAAGAGACGGGCTAACAATTACATTTGTCATTGAGCACAATCAACTTAGACATGTTACAGGTTGAACATATAATGTTTCAAATATTTTTGTGTTTGCTATATTAGACATTAATTCAAATTAAGATTAATTGTAATGGCAAATTAATGAGTACTCTTCTTTCACGAGGCTACTTTAGTGCAGACAAAAACTAAATAAATCTACTTTAAACTTAAAGAAATAAGAGTTGTACCTGAGAGGAGCTGTCTGTTGGTTTCATGCTGACCTCCAGTGGGAGCTTCTTAACATCTGCTGCAGATTTAATAGTGTTGGTTTTCTAAAAAGAGAAAAAACATGGTTATGTTATGTTGTACGAAAAAATAGAGAAGCAGCAAGAGTTGGATAAAGTACCTGTAAGGCCTCAAGCTTCTCTTGTTGCTGTTTGATCTTCTCTGCAAGCTCTTTTTGTTTGTCTTCAGCTGTCTGCTTGTCTTTCTTCAAAACGCCACATGGTAGATTCTGCTTTTGTTCAGGAGCATCACATCTAAAAACACAAAATGCAAATAGTATCTACATTATTACGTAAAATATACTATTATATTTAACAAAAGACTGACACAATTATCATGCAATAAGCAATACTTAAACTAATAATGTAAAAAACACTTGTGTGTACCTGTCTTGAGTGCTGTCAGGGTTCATGAGACACACCCAACTGTCAGGGTAGCGTTTGTCCACAGCATCCATCTGGAATGGCAGTGTTCTCCACTTTAAACATTTATCTACAATAAGAGCATTTTGGAAATGGGTCAGTCTGTTGAGGTATAACACGTTCAGAGTGTGTGCATGGATCTTTGACTAACCACACTGGATAGTTAGTGGTATCTCCATGGCCCGGCGTCTCTTGTATCTTAGCTCTGATGATGGCGGCGCAGACCAGCTTGCGGACAGATAACCAAACTCATCCCAGAACTTGACTATGCCTTTCTGAGCTGCAGAACACAACACATTTAATAATAGAGTAAGAACACATTTACTTAGTGTGAATACATTCCTTCGTGTCCCTTGCTGCCACTTCAACAATACACTTACATGCCTGCTCTAGCTTAAACACCATTCTATCCATTTCTCTCCCTGTCTGCCCTGTCTTGGTGTTAGACTTGTTCATGTGACCTTTTTTAGATAGGATAATCACAAATTCATGTTTTGGTTAGTTTAGCTTTGTTGAGTAGTCAGTTGGTGCTGAGCTTCGACAACTTTTATCAGTAAGTAGCCTGACACTATAACTTGATTGGTTATCGATTTTAACTCTTTGCATGTTGCAAATCTGACAATTCGGGAAAACCTACCAATGTTGGAGTCCTTCCAGTACTGAGCTAAATGTTCCCCCATGGATTTCAGTAAATGCCGATACTCCTTAGCATCTGCAAAGTCTTGTTTGTTGTGAGTTGGCTCTAGAACCAGATATGGGACATCTACGACTCCAACTACACCACCACAAGCCCTAGAACACGCAAAACATTAAACTGTAAAAACACAGTGGTTAAAATGTTGTCACTTTTCGAAAGTGCACATTTTACTCACATTCCTCCCTCAAGTTGTGGCCCCGTCTTCTCATACATCTTGATAAGACGAGAGCAGTTGTACACAAACATCCCATCCAGGTCCCTCTGTTCAATGTTCACTCCAAATATGAAATTTAACTCTTTAGGCTCTTTTAATGCTCTAAGGGAAAAGAAAGGGAATAAGTGAATTACAAGCATTTAGGTAGTCTCAAAAATAAATTGAAATAAATCAGGTTATACAACTATATTTATCATACTTTTGTTTGGCATCAAGCAACCTTTTCTTCATTTCAGCGTCCTGTCGGAGCATCATAGCTGTGTCCTGAACCTTTCTCAGAATCGCCTAGGAGAACACGGTCAAACGGGTTTAAAATTACAATGCAGTTTATAGGTAAATGATATTGTCTAGGTCGTTAAAGGCATTTTTACATTGATGCAACTACATTTCATAGACATATGAACACATTCACTTTAGTTTACCCGTGAATCTTTGGAAAGATCGTCTCCTAATCTGGCCTCCAAAGCCACTCGTTTGCTGTCTGCCTCTCTAGCTTTCTCCTCCGCTGAAATACATGAAGTTGTCAAGCCATGACAAGAAAAGCTAAAGCACAACATAAACGACCAACCCGTTGACTTACCGAGCTTAGCAAGGTGATCTGCTTTCTTTACCTCTTGCTCAGCACGTGTTTTGAACCGAGTTGATGAGTATTTATACACTCTGTCAACAAATAAAGAAAGTCAGAGTGTTATCACTGCAATACAAACATTAAAAACAGACACAAACACTCTGAATGTGATATTACCTTGGTTTATAAAGACAGCAGGACAGTCTCTTAGTCCTGACTTTGTGTCCCTGAATAAAGATTCTCATGCGCGGGTCAATGTACAAAACAGCAGCATATGCTCTGAAAGATCTCTTTTCTGGCTTTCTGTAAGACAAGAACAATGTACATATCATAAATCTTTTCAACATTGGTCAGAGTCCATTTTAATAGATGCCTTAATTTAATCACACTGTTACATTTGTACTTACACTCCTTCTACAGACGTGCCAGCCATTAATATGTCCTGATGATCGGTCTCTATATCCAACTCTGGTTCTCCATTATCCATCAATTTTAGATTATAGATGATCACCAGAGTACCTTTTGATAAAATACAACATTAAAAAAGAATCAACGTCAACCTTTGAATTTGTCCATATGATGGACATCAAAGTTTTTAATTCCTTCTTTTCCGTACCACTGTCGGTTTCTATTTTGTCGAACTGCTCCATTAGCTGCTGTTCATTTTTAAAAGGTGAGTATTTGAAGATCAGCTCAGTCTCAATAGCATACTTCTCTGGATCAGAGGTCAGAGGCTCTTTGGTCTTCAAATCCCAAGAGGGCAGGGGCACAATTACCTGAAGAGAGACAAACATGAGCCAATAAGTGCATCTATTTGTGGAGTAAAGGTGCAATGCAAAATTTAAAAACACAGAACAAGCTCACAAGACGGAATAAAACCTTCAGGATTACAAAGAGTTACATAAAACATTAATAAATTATTAATGTACCAGTATCCAACATTAAATAAAACATTAATTAATCTGTTATATATATATATATATATATATATATATATATATATATATATATATATATATATATATATATATCTATATATATATATATATATATATATATATATATATATATATATATATATATATATATAATCTGTTAATTAATCTGTTATATTTACCCATCAACAAACACACACAATACAGTTTTGGGTACTTAATCCTTCTAACCTCATCCAGTCCCTCCTCTTCATGAAAAGTCCGTGACAAAAAAAGACAAGACAGCGTGCCGCCCTTTTTTGTGAACAAGATAAAGTCCTTGCCAATACGCATGGAGCCACTGTGAACACACAAATGAAAAATTGGAAAATTAGAGACTATGAAAATTAGAATTTCATGTGACATTATTGAACAGCAATTGGGTCCTCGACTTACGATTTTAGTCCATTTCCATACTGGCCGATCTGAGTGGACACAGGTGAGCGTTTGTTTGACTTTCCAAACTGAATCACGTGGGTTGCCTCATCTAATAGAAGAAAATACAGAATATTTTTCTGCTGTATTGTATAATAAGAGAATTATGTAATAGGACATTGTATTGTATTGATATAACTATATATGCAAAGAAGGCAAGTTTAGACTAACCTAAACCAAACAAGGTACCAGCCTTAAGAGATTTATTTGGGAACTAATTCAAACTTACTAGGATCCATTCCAATACCATCATCAAGAAAACAGAGCATGTAGCTGCCCCGCAATTCTGGCCTTTTTTCTGTTAGAAACGCAGAAAAGTGAAAGAAGGATATTAAGAGCCTTTACTCCATGTCTATATTCTGTATTGAAATCATTGGTTTATTCTAAGTTGTACCTGTGTAAATATCAATTCGTGTGGCATTGGCATCTCTGTGAAGAACAAAGACAGCATGAAACTTGAGACATTAGGCAATTTTTTATATTTTTTTAACATTCATAGGCTTTACTGCAAATATTATAACTATGGATACCTTGAGTTGTCCACAAGCTCTGCCAGGGCTCCAAAGAGAAACTCGTGTGTTGTCCTGAAAGCAGATAACTAACTTAGCTATTTAAAAATTAAACCAAAGGTACAACTGAAAAAAAAGATGAGACAATTTTTAAAAATGTACCCACAAAACCTTAATATAAATGTTTAGCTCTCCCAGACCTGATAAAAATTGACTATGAAAACTTGACTGTGATGTTTATACAATTTACATTAATAAGTTTATTTCAATCTGAATTTTCAAATCTAATACTTGTTTACACATTTTATAACATTTCAGTTGCTGTAATATTTATTATTATATAATAATTTATTTTATTTGATAGCCTGAGTTTCCATTTAATCTGGGAACTCAGTCTTATGCCACTGTGTAATTATTTTAGTTTGTGTTTTTTGATATCTTCATATATACTAGGGATTATATTTATTTTCTTGAAGTGAGAGATGTGTCATTGTGAAACAGTGGAATCAAACTTCCACTGGTATAACATCATCTGCGTTTTCATCAGCATCCCATCACATTTTAAATACAGAGCCATCGGTTAATAGTTTTTGTTTCAATGTGCAGTCTTTGTGTTCTTTTGTTTGACAGTTGTGTCTTATGGCAATAGTCTTCTATGACATTTATATGAATTCATCTGTCTTTGGGGATCTGTGGTTTAATTATCATAAATCAGAACAATAAATAGCTCATAAGTACATATTGATTACCAGCAATCCAATACTTACGAATTTGTGTGTAGGTATTCAAAAGTAAGCTGAGCCCTGCTCAGGTTGATATAGCTGGAGTAGGACATGGCACCTTACAGCTTTTTCCTTGTCCCTTCCTGATCAATCGACCTGCAATAAAAAGTTTTCATCCTAAAATTAAAACAGATAGAGCTTTTTCACTCTCTTCAGAAACGCTTCACAACATTATCCAACATCCTGGACCTGACCTCCATCAGTCGATGTGCAGGCCCTACAAGTCAGGCGGAAGTACACACCCATCCCTTGTAAAAAGCCTTGCCCAGGTGAGAATTACCACGTGAGAAGCCTGCCTGGAAACACTTTTTTTTTTGCCAATGAGCACCTTTAAACACAATATTAGCACAATATGAAGACGTGATCGTTTATACTCCCGTGCATAGGTCAGTTACTGGCCCAGCTAGCTTATGTATCTGTGTCGTGGATAATGTTTAGTGAAGAGCAAATGGCTCAAACGTAACAAACGCTATGCAGCAACTATTACTAACGGTAATAATTGGGCTAACACAAGCAGCTAACCAACGTTCTAACACTGTTGATACGGCAGCTAACGCTAACTAGCTACATGCTGTGAAAACAAGGAGCTGGTGTAGAAGTTCTTATTGAGTTTTCTGACCGTTTTCATATGATTGCGACTTTGTGCTGGCTTCACGGAAATGTAATAATCCGTCCAAGGAGAATGAATTCTTCCCAACGCTGCGTTACGTGTTTCTCTCCAACACAAAACAATATCCCAGGCCGCGAACAATCCAGCCACTTCGACGGTGGTTACTAGACCCACTCTGCCTGGCCTACAGAAATCCCGCCCGTTTTCCTGCGCCCAGCCAATCAGAACGGGCCGTATAAAGATTCCTTAACGGTGATTGGAGGAGACTCCTGCTATGTATCCACGCTGCTCACCGGTGCATGCGCCTGCTGGGTCTAGAGTTCGCTAAACTGTACTTCTGAGCCCATGTAATATTTTAAGTTCACTGTATTTCAAACATGAAACGTCTACTTACAGAACAATATCTTTATTGTGTTTGTCATGTCATCATAATAACACCACGGCCTGTTTCATATACATGATGTCAACATTGTCAGAAAACATTGTATTGGTACTGGTTCCCTTATTCTGTCAATGCCAAATATTTAGTTTGCAATGTTTATTACTACTCGTGCTGTAAAGGTTATTACTGTAACGTAAGACACTGGACAGTAAATGTGTAGTCAGGTAACAGCAAAGGCAGTTTAAGCATTGCGTTACATTATTACGCTTATTACATTATTATTCCATTACTACTCTTATTCTACTATAACTTTATCACCTGAAAACTTCATAAAATTCCACTATGCAGAAAAAGCTGAAAATATCCCAACTCATATTACATTTGTAGGAACTAAGGTGGGAAATTTCTCTAGCTGAGACAAGATTGAGTTTTCAAACTTTAGAAAGTGCCATCAAAAGTAGGAGAAAATATCTCAGAAGGTTTTCACATACTGCATAGTATTTCGCAATGACCCCACTTGGTGGCAGGTCCCTTGAAAAGAAGCAAAACGTATTGCTCTTCTCTCTGTCAGCCACCAAATGACCAACAGCTACCATCTTCATGATGCGGAGGATGAACAATTCCTTAGTTTTCAATCAATGGCTTCTGCAAATAAAGCAGCAGATTTTGGTTACACATGTACATACTAAACTTTCTAAAAACATGCAACCTAGTGACTAAGGTAAGTACGTCCAGACAATATTGGTGGTAAGATAATATAAGAATTTACCTTTACGTGTTGATGATCCAGGCCATTCCACTGAGAAGAGCGTACGGATGAATGCATCAAACCAGCAGTTAAACAAAGTATAAGACAAACTCCAAGCAAACACACACTGGCTTCCAACAGATGCTGCACTGCCACACTCTGCTCCTCCTAAAGATAGATAAAGGCTTTGTTATTCTTATTATTCTTAAATGTAAAGAACATTTACAAAAGTATTATCTGTAGCAAAACCGATGATGAACAAATTATGTTGTTCTTGTGTGACACTCTACCTTTGTTAACATGACTGTGAGTGAAGGGTCATTTCTTGACTGCATACTGAAGCAGGTTTGTGCTGATGTAGGCAGCTGGTTACTCGCTTCCACGTAAAGGAACGAAACATTTTTCTCATATGCATCACACTCTGGAGGAAGTCTTTATAAAACCATAGAAAAGGAGTTCAGGTACACATGTGGTTTGTTAAATTAAAGAACAATTGAAAGACCATGTGAATGAACATACATGGTCATGGGCAAGATGTGTGTTGGGGCAGATATGGTGAGGCAGGTGTCCATGCTCTCTCCATAAACAAACTCTAGAGTCAAATTAACTGCCTCATTGTCTGTGGAGTAAAGTAAAATCATTAGTAAATATGTATAAAAAGTTTTACTTTATTTCACAATAAACCAACCTCCAATATTCAGTTGTTTGGCCTTCAAGGTGGTGTGTAGGCCAAGGTCTTTCTGAGACAAACTGGCTGAGCTGCTAGTCACAACCAAAGGAACCTTGAGATGCAAATAGGTGACAGCCGCCTCTGTGGGGCCAGCAGAAGGATCGGTTTCTTTTTCTTTGTCTTCCGGAGGGGAAGTAGTTGTTGACACATGCTCAGATGAGTCTTCACCAATTTTCACACATAGCTGCAACTTTGATAAAGAAGACAGTAGCTGATTCCAGTCCTACGAGAAAAAGCAGAGTTGACACATTTGCTTGCTTAGAATATGACATATACAGTGCGTCAATAGACTTCGACACAGCTTCCTTTGATCACAAGTATGATACGAATTGACAATATGGCTGAACAGCGTTTCTCAGTAGAAAGCCATTCAGCTGAAATAATGTGGATAAATAAGTCTTTACCTTTGTTATATCCGGATTAGGCAGAGAGTGAGTGTGGCCGTAGGAGCTGAGGTAGAAGAAGGAGATGGAGAGAGTCCACAGGCAGAGGAAGAAAGTCACGGTTGGAGCATTCTGTGATACGTAGTCTCTAAGGTTAGTCACTGAACGTCCCAAAGACATCATCACACACCAGGCATGTGGCAACTGTAAATTAAAGATAGATACTTCAGTACCTTTAAGTAGTGTCCCAGGACCCTGGAAGTGGTCAAGTTAGGTATTCATTATTAAAATGGGGTAAATAAAGTAAATGTTTACAGGACAGACACTGGGTTTACGTGAAGTAATTGCTGGTCTTCACATATGGGCTGTAGACACTGAACACGTTTGGTGACTTTGAGGCTATGCACGAGCAACTGATGCGTACATGAGACAGACTCCATACGTCTAAGTCAGGTCCACACCACAAAAGTACGTCTTATTAGAGTAACAGAATTACTACCAGGCGCACACGGAGTGTCAGTGTAGTTTATGCTATCTGACAACTTCATACCTTAAACGGTGGCGGTCTCCTCTGATCACGTGGCCAATTTTAATAAAACATTGAGATTAACGTTCTTGATAGAAAGTAAGACAAATAAAGACATTTAAGAAGTTCAAAGTCCAGTTAAACTATCGCACAAGTCGCAATAATGACTAATGGCACGACAGGGTTTTCGGTTTACGTTAGTGCGACGTTACGACGACAACCAGTGACGTGAACCACGTGACCACAGCCGAGCTTTAACGTCAGGAGACGCCTGTGCGTAAATGCGCTCTTGCTTTTACGCAGGTAAACAGTAAAACTCTGCAGCACGAAAATGACCAAAAAAAGGATCCGAGGGGTTATTGTAAGCGTTAAATCTTTGTGTTTAGAAAATGGCGTGTCCAAAACGAGAAAGATTTGACAACATTTATTGAGTTATTTTGAAAACAAAAATCATACAACATAGATCAATGCAAACATTGATTAAAACATTTGTCTGAAATATTGCATCTACATCAAGATGAATCCTTGGCTTCTCCAAAGGAATGTGTAGTCTTTTGCAATTACCCTGTAAGGGTTCGTGAAACAAGCATCATTTGAATTTCCTAGTATTGATAATGAAAATCATGGGAAATGAAAATCACAAAGAGTACACTTTAATGTAGGAGCTTAGATTGAAAAACAACAAGGTTGTGAACTCCCACATTCAAAGCTCTTGTTAATCTTGTGCCATTTGATTAGTGTAAGTCTCCATCACAAAATATTATAAACACTCTCCTGAGAAGCAGTAACTTGACTGTTGTGTTCATTAAAGTCCTTGAACGATTCCCTTTCTTCAAAACATTTTTCTGATACTTATTATAAAGTGTTGTAACAACTAAGGAGTCCAGGTGACTTTTATAGGTTTGAATTTCCAAGTATCAGGATGACCCATGTGTATAAAATTTTTGTAAGGGGAGGTGCTCCACTGGAAAACTGGCACCTGGTCCCATGTTGGCCCACTCACTGCAACCATGACGTAGTCTCTGAACATCTCATAGGAGGTCATCTGTAAAAGATTGCACACAATACAAATCGTTTATTTACCAGCCTCAATGTAAGACACTAAACACACGAGATCACAGTAAGTATAGCCAGATATATGAAAAACTGTGATATGTGCCAGGGAATCAGGTGAAACAAATAAAACCTTCATGTCTGTTCCTCCATGGGGTCTTTGCTTTAAGGCACCAAATGGATATGTTCCATTAGCTGGGTTCAGATCCGATCGGGCTGAGATTGCATTCTCCCCATTAGCAGGTGGTTTACAGCCGTCGTACTTTGACAATGGGTCTTCCTTAAAGTTATTATACCTATAAAGAGAGATTATGAATTCAACAATATTTTTATCATTACCTTGGACAAATAAAACATCAAAGTTTTTGTACTTTGCTGATTGATACGGGGCAGGAGTAGACACCTGAAAACAAAGAGCTTACCTCATGAGTCGGACCATTGAGTCCAAATCTGTGACATCTGTCTGGTTTCGTCTGAATATCTGGGCACGAGGATTCTTGTCCAGAGAGAACCATGGCCCAAACTTCTCAACCAGCTCATTGCAGCCACTGGCATTAAATATGTCCACATAGTACCTACATCCACACATAAATAAATAAAAATATTTCCTATAAAATCAGGTAACCATGTTTGGGTAAACTGTATCGTGGTCCAAACTGGATACTTACGGTATGTTGTAACTTGCCCAGTAGCCTTTCTGCAGTAGTTCCTGAGTTTTATCAGCGTAAACAACATGGCCCCTGAAGGAATGCAAGACCAGATGAGCTTAAGTGAAGTGATCACGTTATCTACTGAAACAATGATTGTATTACCAGTTTTGATTAAAGAGTAAAAGACTTACGGAATCTGCTCCAAAACAACAAGCAGGTCTTTTTTAATGTCAGTCTTTCCTGGAGTGAAATGATTATAGTCTACAATCATCCATTGATTGTTATACCTACAGAGAACATACATACAAACACAATCAGAACAGAGCAAACAGTCTTTAACCCGCAAAACTGACTGATTTGATCATTTTCATCTGTGTAAATAAATGGATTTAAATAACTGTCTGTGCATTAAAGATTGCATAGATTGATGAGTCTAATGGCCATTGAATTTGTACATTAACTCACGTTCCACTGTTGTACTTCATGAATATCTCTGCCCACTCGACGCCGCTGGCAGCCAGCCGGTTAGCCACAATATTTCTCAGCCATTCCATGACAGCGTCTGTGGGCTGAACGAACTTCCAGAGATCTGGGTTATTGTTGCCAATGGTGGTTTCCAACGTTACCTGCAGACACATGAACAGGAAATATAATGTAGAAACACATAAGCAATTTATGACTGAAAAATGTTTTTGTGATGTGTAACACTCAGTTCCCACCAGGCCACTGCTTAGGATGTAAAAGTCATCTCCAGAGAATATGGATCCTGGGTAGGATGAGAAGGCCTGAATTCCTCCAGGAAGTGGAACGTTTTCTAAAAAAAACATGGGAGACAGTGAATTGTTGAAGCATACTGATTGAAAAGGACAGAAGGAGAACTAAATTACCTTGAGGTGAGGTTTTATAAGCAAAGATGTATTTCTTTATGATTCGCAGCATGGACTGGTAGGTGTTCCAGGTGTCATGTGACACCAGCAGGTCCTTATTGTTTGGCAGCAGCTTAATGAGAGCAGAGCAGGAACCAGATCCAAGAGGTCGAATGTCGCTAGATTTGTTCAGAGCAGACTCCAAATCCTCCAGATCACCCCCGAGTTGGAAAAGTCTGATTTGACAATATATCAAGAAAGAATGTGAATCAACAGGGGGAATAAGATTCAACATTTCAGATACTATGAAAAAAACATGCTTTATTAGCATAAAACTGTGGTCATCACTCACAGGAAGCCAAATGGGTCCAAGGAGAACGGCCCTGTTGGAAACGCCAGCTCATCATTGTAGCTGTCCTCCAGGCCTTTCAGCTGCAGCAGTGCCAGTTGCACCTGACAAAAACAATGGCATAATCAAACACGATTTTGCAAAAACTGATTTATTGTATCAGCAGTGCTAATTGGGTACCTGGTACCAGTACGGTGAGGTGGGCTGCTTCTCTATTTGTTCCTGAACCCACTGTAGATTGGTTGCAATGAAAACCTTTAGACGCGCGCAGTAGCCAGTAGGACTTGAGAACGGCCCGCAGTAATTCACCAGCGTGTTCATCCAGTGCTTATAGATGAGCTGGAACACGGGTGCTCATTTCAGATTACAGGTATCACTGGTTAAACAAATGCCTTCGACTGAAACTTAGAACAGTGAAGGTTTAACTGACCTCGGAGGTGACTGCGGCCTCCACTGCACCAGCAGCATAAGCTTGGAAGCTGTCATTGTACTTACTGCTGGTGGTGACCTCCAGGAAAGACCAGCTGAAAGGGTCGACAAGTGTCAAGTGTAAATGTCTGTAAAGGCTCAAACCAGTGCAGCAACCTACAGCACAAAGACACGCGCGTCACCCCACGTGACCTGCTGATGCGTGATAATCGTTTCACTTCCTTGTTATGAATCTAGACGTGAGCAGGAATGTGGGTTATTGCGTCTTTTAACACTTTTATTATAGAACTCGTGAGTCATGTGTGCCGTTACTTCATTTTCTTACAGTTTGTTGCAGTCTATTGTTTTCATTATTAGTTATTTTGATTCCTTGCTGTTAATCTTAGATCATTCACTGGGAAATATTTAGCAGCTGCGATGCAACCACAATTCAGAAGCGTTAGTTTATCTTACAGCAGAAATAATGTTTGGTCGCGGCCGAAGAAACTAATTTTCCTCTCTCCGCGGTTTCTTCAAGTTTACAGTTGCAAAGTTTCAACTCACCCTGATTGTTTTATGTCATCAGTAAAATTCGCCCAAGCCACAAAATCCTGTTGAAATCCATCCAGCACCGACAACTGTCCGGTCCGTTTGTCAATAACTGCTGTTCGCATCTCAGGACGCACACACAAAACGCATAAAGCCGATAAAACGATGAAAATATTTAAACCTGTCGTTAGGCTCCTAAAAGCGGACTTGTTTATCCTGGACGCCATGTTGGCTTAAACAAGTCATATGACAACGAGAACCTGCAGTCATCTGACATACTCTGGTGCAAACCTTCAAAATAAAAGACCTTTTCCGGTTTCAAAGACAGCTCTGATCCGGCTGTTCAGAAAATCAATGCATGCAGAAACGACACAAAAGAACACACAAAACTCTTACGTCTTGACACAATATTTTATGTAAAAAAAGGACATTCATCCTATTTAATCTTATTCAGGTGAATCATTCTAAACAAAAATATGTCATGTACGGAATTCTGAAGTTTTTTTTAAACCAAACTTTGATCAGCAGGTAAATTTACAATAGGTTATATAGAATAGCACTATTAACACAAAACACTGGTGAACGGGTCAGATTAAAACAGAGGCATCTTCAGAACTCAGTCCTCCTCCAAACCGTCAGCTTCCATTGTTTCCAGAATTCCCTCCATAACTTCCGCTTTTTTCGGCTTCTTGGTGTCGGCTGTAGTGTTAAAAAAAAAAAAGAGAGAAGAGATGTAAGAAATCATTAAAGAGCACGTCTGATTTCATGCCTCGGATCAAATCTTACCATGAAAATGTTCGGCTGTTTTCCGTCTCAGTGTCTCCACTGTGTCCTCAGCATTGGCCCACTCCAACACAAGACGTCTCCCGTACAAATGGGTGCTGTGGCACAGCGCCGTAAAAGCTTTCTATACAAAAAATGTGTATAAGGTTTATAACCACAGCACAATACTGTACAACATAGTAGACACTATTCTGGAAATGTAAATCCGATGCTTTGATAAGCACACATTTCACAAACCTTAGCATCCTGCTTGGTGAGGAAGTCAATAAAGCCAAAGCCTCTATGATTCCCTGTACCAGCTGCTTTCTTTGGAAGGCGGACAGTCTTCAACTCTCCAAATGTACTGAGTGCAACCAGGCAAAATCATAGAATTAAATACTTTCTCAACTCGGTGTCAATAAAAACAGCTGTGTGTTTGTGTAACTCGTACCTGAAAAGCTCTCGGATTTCCCTGACGTTGGCTTGGAAGGGAATGTTGCGCACAAGGATCTTGGATCCTTTTTGCTTCTTCTCGCCCTGCTTCTTACGCGACACCTCTGTATTTCTGCACCCAGAGAACAAAGGACTTCATCAGTGATGATGACAATAGTGCCAGTTAATGCCTATTAACAAATTTGTTAATAAAAAATCTGTTAATTAATAACGTCTGACTATTGTTAGCGACTACATCACATTTACTATATTTATAAGCACAAAGTTCAGTACTGCCCACCCGAGGCACATCTTACTTAGTGGCTCGCTCAGAAATCCTCAGCTCCAACTGGTGATCATCAACAGTACAGTGCTGCAGGAAAGAGACAGGATGGACATTAGCCAAGAACCAGGTTATGGACAAGGTCTGTGAGAGTGATAGTGAGGAAATGGGTCCAGTACCTGTAGCTGCCTCAGGGCCTTCTGTGCTGCCTCTGCAGTCTGATACTGTACAAAACCGTAGCCCATGGACAAAAGCCTGCCTGGAATTAATAGTGGAAATATTTTTACTATACAAAAACAATGCCTTCTAGAATAAGCCATGTTTAAATGAGTACTAACAACACAAGACTTTTATTTATGCTTAACAATTCTAAAACACTACTGTTGCGAGTGAGTTGTGACAGGAGCTGTAGTCTAGTTTAGTTCATCCATACACACATAACAAAAACTATTTCTCCTAAATGAAAATGTCAATCACAGTTTGAGGTTTTATGTAATAATTTTAAGTACCGGTTTTATCTTTCTTCATAGAGACGGTGCAGGATTTGACTTTGCCACATTTGGAGAATGTCTGTAACAAATGAAGAAAATATTTTGTAGAATATAAAATGTATTTTAAAAACACATCAGCTAAATAGAAGCAGGGGGGTGCTGAATGCACCTACCTCTTGGAGTTTCCCCTCTCTCGTGCTGAAATTAAGATTCTTAATGAAAAGAGTGGAACCTGGAACCAGTTCCTCCTCCTCCGCCCCCTCCTCCTCCTCTTCTTCCTTCTTCTCGTCTGCTTTCTTTTCCTCTTTGACAGTTTCCTTTTTGTTCAATGCTTCGTCAGACAGTAGATACATCCGTAGTTAGTAATTGTATCCGCCTCATGTCTCCCAATAAGGTTGTCAAGATGGTTGTTTAAGAAATTACCTGGTGCTTGTCTTCCTGCTACAAATACCCCAACAGGTGCCCACTCCAGATACAGTGGGACATGGTGGAACTAGGGTTTGAGAAATACATTTTAGTCCAGAGTCACCAGTCAACACCAACAGTAGAGGCGAGGCAACACTCACCTTACTGTAAGCCAGTTTCATGAAGGCTCGTTTGGCTTCAGTTGGTTCCAGGAACTCGACAATAGCAGTGAGACCTGAGGGCGGCAGCAGCACCTGTCCCAACGAGCCATGAGGCGAGAAGAGCTCCTCCAGCTCTGACACAGTCACTCCAGCTGGAAGGTTTTTCACCAGGATTACAGTTTTACTCCTCTCTGCTGCTGCCTACATCCAACATAACTGGATTAAGGACACTTAAATATTTATATAGCTCAGTAAGAACTGAAGACAAGTCTCTATTAAACCTACCTGACTAAAAGAATCAAGACTGACACTATTGTCCAGTAGGAACTGTCGAGTCTCCTGCACGATCTGAGTTTCTCCCAGAGCCATTCGCACTGCAATACTTTCCTTTGACTCCTGAAGAAAAGAACACAGACCACAGAGGCTGTATGTTCAATGCCATCCTCACAGGTCTCATGCTAAGATAGAGGAACAGGCTGTAGAGTCACTCACATGATCGAGTACTTGGCTTTTTGTGATGTTGTACTTTTCAGCGATGGCATCTGCTACTGCACTTGTGCCTAGAAATAGTGTGTTCCAATTGTGTGAACTGGAAGGAACCAAAAAACATATGAGTGGATGTCAAGAAAGCTAAGAACAGAAGGAAAGTGTTGGTGAGATAATGCAAACCTGGAACTGGAAGTTTTGTCTTTAGCATCTTTTTGTCGTTTGTAAGAGGAAGAGCCTGGAGCACCAACATCTGAAGACTCAGCCTTTTCCTTCTTCACAGTGGAGGGAAGCAGGTGAAGCATTCTGCCCTAGAAAGATGAGAAAAAGTTTCCAGTGAGCCTTAATTTACACTTAGTGGTAAGTAAAGACAATACCACAGATCATGTGTATTGTATGGAGATAATCCACATCAGTGTAGTAGAAAGACGTTGGTTCATACCTGAAATATTTGTCCATCCAGCTGAGCTAGAGCAGAAACAGCATTCTCTGGTATCATGAACGTCACAAATGCAAATCCCTTGGGTCTTTTGGTTAGACCATCAATAGGGAAGAGAATCTCAGCTAAAGGACCTGTAAAGATGGTAAAATACAATAAACTTTGAATTAAGATCATTTTGAGAGTAGTAAACATCTGTGTGTGTTTTAAATCACCGTGTTTGGAAAACAGCTCTTGAATGTCTTCCTCGGTGCATGTGTAAGGAAGGTTTCTGACGAAGAGGCGGCCTGATTCTGCAACATCTTCCTCCTCTTCATCCTCCTTGAGCATCCTGTTAAAGTTTTTCTCAACTTCTCTGTCTTCTCTACGCCTTGAGCCCTTACCTCCCGAAGCATCCACACGGAAGAGTTCGATGTAACGCCCCCCTGAGAACAAGAATGTGACTTTGGATTACTCTTATTCCTGTTCCTCTCTCATTCTTGTATTTACATCTACTGATGGAGGGAGCTGTGATGTGTGACCATAAAAACAATACAGGGGACAAAGAAGAAAATATTAATCACCTATGTAGTCTTTATTTTTCTTCAAGGCCTTTTCCACTTCTTGTTCAGAGCACAGGTCCACATATACGTAACCTGAAATATATACGAAAGACCTTTAATTCTACCGTACATGAGTAGAGGTTGTATATACAGTAGATATTTACAGTACACGTTTCTGGTCTATTATCACATAAACAGTCTACTTTGACATAAAATGTGAATGAATAGACGTTTTAATGTTTAGAGTAGCATACCTGTCCTATTTCCACTTTCATTCTTTCCAATCCGGATGGCTACAGGCTTCAGTGGGGCCATGAACTCCCGGATTTGTTGCTAATGAAGTTATAGCACACACCATTGTGTTACACGTTGAATGTTCTGAGTGACATGTCAACACAGTGTGCTGTCATTAAGCTCCGGCCAACTCACCTCCTTCACATTGAACGGGGCTCCTCTCAGCTTCACTGTGAATTCTGTCATTGGCCCTGTCTAAAAAAATACAAATAGGGTAAAGTACAAACTGATGATGTGCTGTACTTAACTGAGCTCTGTCATACCTCTTTCTCGAAAGACTTCTTTGATTTGCTCTGATTTTTATCCTCGGAGGAAACTAAGGTTTTTGTCTTTGAGGCACTTTCTCGGTCACCACTCTCATAGGCACTGTCTGTGTGCAGGACAGGGCCATCATCCTCATCTTCATCATCTACCAAAGTGTCTGTCTGTGCCACCTTTGAGCGCAAGTAATCCATATCTGACAAGTCAGACTTCAGCGCTTCTTTACTTGCTCCTGAAAAAAACAGCAACTTATGTTTGGAATAGTCAATCTGCAAATAGTACCTTTAGGTGTGAATTTAATCTCATTGACAGACACTAAAAAGCACCACTGTTACCAACCTTCACCTTCGTCGTCGTCCTCCTCCCCCTCCTCCTCTTGATCCTCGATCTCATCCTCTGACTCGTCTGAATCAAAGTTAAGATAATCATCTGAAGCAGGCTTTTTACTCTTACTCTTTGTTTGTCCACTGTCAGAACTAGTTGCCTGCTGCACTGTGTCATTTGCCCAAGTCTGGACTTTGTTTCGATTCTGATGTAGTGACAGAAACTCCTTGAAACTTTCCTCCTCTTCAAGCTGAAACATCAGGACAATGTGAAGCTCACTGAACAATAATGATGTGTAGCAGACAACGTTGAGTACAATAAATTCACAGTCAGTATTTACTCACATCTCCAAGTGTGCTTTTGGTTTCCTTTTTTTGTTTCTGGAGAAAAAACAAACAAAAATTGACACTGCTCTTCTTTTTCAAAACACTAACAGTGCTTCTTAGCTTTTCTACATTAGGCTGCAAAAGCCAACTGGACGTACTGTGAGTATTCACCTTTTTGCTGTCGGAGTCAGGAGGAGCAGACGTTTTGTCTTGGCCTAAGGTCCGAGTGTGTTTACTCCAGGGCCTGGCTTTAGTAGGGTCTCCAAAGGCCTTACACATCTCCACCTAAATATCACAGATACGAATAAAAGTTCATTTAAAAAGAGGAAATAACTTCAACAACACCCGGGGAGACTGAAACTATACCGTGACTCTGGATGTGTCCACGAAGCTCTTGTTGAAATGCGCCAGCGCTCGGTTTGCATCTTCTGGAGCTTTGAAACCCACAAATCCAAACTTGCGGAACTTGCCGTCTTTCGTGAACTTCAGAGAGGAGTCTGTGACGGTCCCAAAGGCAGCAAACATGGATCGGAACCTCTCCTCCTTCATCTGCACACACGAACACACGTTTTGAACCTTCTCAAACACAATGAGACAATGATGATGTCGTCTGGCAGCAGAGTCGCCTACTCACCCCGTTAGGGAGGTTCTTAACGATGAGTCTCGACATAGCTACAGTGTCTGTAGGTTCATTGACACAGCAGAAGGTTGGTTTTAAAATAAATGTCAACAAACGAACGTGGGTCCCTCTCTAGGTCGCCATGCTGTCGTCGTCTTCTTCTTCTGTAGAGTTTAACGGCGGTTGGCATCCTTAAAGGCGCATTAGCGCCACCTACAGGTCGTTGTGTTGGAGGACGTCAATAAAGTGCAATTCGCCCTCTTGTGTGCGGGGGGCGACAGAGTCCAGACGTTTGAGGGTCAATATTATAAGAATTTCTCACTCACAATAAGAAAGACACCTAAAAATGTTTAGGCCGTAAGTAAGAAGAACAAACTACAGGAAAAATGAACATTGCATCTGGAAGAAATACATTTTCAAAAGTTTCTGGTTATTGTTTTTATACAAACAATATATTTTAGGCCTTGATGTGTGTAACTTAGTATGATAAAGCTAGTCAGGAGTCTCCAGCACTTTGCACTGGGTCTGCATTGTTCCAGCTAAGTGAAGCGTGGACTTTTACTCACTGATGTGTGAACATTGTCTGTGTAATGACTGCTGTAAATCAGATTACATCAGATTAGTTTCAGTTCAATCTTTACCTCACACATTATAGTGGTTATGGTAGAACATGCATTTCTTTCAAATACAGTTGGAGTCTTTCATCAACTAAGAAGGAAAGGCATTTCAAGGAGAAAATCTAATTTGATCACACTCTCCTCACGGCTCCTGTGCTTGGTTTTGAAGTTAAGCCTATTATAGCGGTATGGAATTTGAGTCCAGTACTAAGGCCAATACATCCAATAATTTAAAAACCAAACCTTTCTTTGTTGTACTCTTATAATAAAGCTATAATTTCAAACTACTTTTTTATGTTTATATATAAACATAATATATATATATATATTATATTATATATATAATATACATTATATATATAATATATATATATATATATATATACTATATATATATATATATATATATATATATATATCTAATATATATATATATATCTATATATTATATTATATTATATATATAATATACATTATATATATAATATATATATATTATGTTTATGTTTTTATTAGTATTACTGTACTAATCGGTAAAGTCGCAAGACTTGTATACAGGTGGTCCCCGGTTCGAATCCCCGTTAGGGCAAATAAGCATCCAGTGTGGGTCCTTGGGCAAGACCCTTCAAGCTACCGCCTACCTCATATCATGAGAGACAGTGAACCACATGAGATACCGGCTCAGACGTCGCCCGGTCTAACAAGGTCTGCGTCAGGTGTTGGGGAACCAGAGCACCTTGACGAGAAATGGGCTACTGGAACAAGAAAGAAATGGCTGAGATGCGAGAACAAGGCTCTGTTGGAATGCTACTACTCAAGTAACCCTAGTCAGAGGGGTTACATGAATAGAATGTGTGGCGAATGGGAACGGAGAAACCCACATTCAAGACTGACGGCGAAGCAACTAGTAGCTCAGTGTTCCAACATCCACAAACGGCAACTGCTATCACAACTTGAGATTGAAGAGATACAACACAAATGCTACGGCAAGGGGGAGCCAGGACGCCAGGTCAGAGGGGAGGTTTCACCATCTCCCCAACCGGAAATTGGGTACGAAGCCCCAATAAGCACAGATACGCTGAGCGAGGCAGCGACTGACCTGAAAGATAAGATCATGGCGAGACTGAACAGGCAACCCCGAACCCCACTACAACGGCTAAGTGAAGTACCATCAGAAAGTCTCATGGAAGATGTGAATGCAGCATTGAGAGTGATCCCTACCACAACAATCACAGAAACCAATGAGCTGGTATACGCTTCAGCATCAGTGATCCTAGAGGTGCTTGGCTATAAGAGCAACCATGGGAGCCATGAGAAACAATACCCACCATGGAAACGAAGGTTGGAGGCAAAAATCAAGGCAGCTCGGAGGGAAGTGAGCCAAATGACAGAGGCCCAGAGAGGTGCAATGAAAAGACCGATGCCCAAGAGGTACAGCCAGATGCCCATACCCGAAGCACTCGAAACTGCCAAGCAAAGGCTACAAGCCTTGGCCAGCCGCCTAAAGAGATACACCAGAGATAACGAAGCCAGACGAATAAACCGGCTGTTCACAACACAACCCGCGAAAGTGTACTCTCAATGGCAGGGTAATAACAACAGAGCAGACCCACCAAGGCTGGAAACTGAACAGTACTGGAAAGGGATATGGGAGAGGGAGGCATCACACAACAGTGATGCACAGTGGCTGGTGGATCTGAGGGAAGACCACAGCAACCTCCCTGAACAGAACCCAGTGACTATCACATCCAACAAAGAGTCTCAGGTATGAAAAACTGGACAGCACCTGGCCCTGACATGATCCACGCCTACTGGCTAAAGAAGCTCACTGCAATCCACGAGCGCCTGGCAGCACAAATGAACCAGCTGCTAAGGGATGGGACTCACCCTGAATGGCTAACCGAAGGGCGAACGATCCTGATAATGAAGGATCCCTCAAAGGGTGCAGTCCCACCCAACTACCGCCCAATAACCTGCCTCTCCAAAACATGGAAGCTCATGTCAGGCATCATCGCAACTAAGATAAGTGGGCACATGGGTCAATACATGAGCGAAGCACAGAAGGGCATTAGTAAGGATACCAGAGGAGCCAAACACCAACTCCTGGTAGACAGAACAGTCGCCCAAGACTGCAGAATGCGACACACCAACCTGTGCACAGCCTGGATCGACTACAAGAAAGCCTATGACTCAATGCCACACACATGGATCACTGAATGCTTGGAGCTGTACAACATCAACAGAACTCTAAGGGCCTTCATTGCAAACTCGATGAGGGTGTGGAGAACCACCCTTGAAGCCAATGGGAAGCCACTTGCCCAAGTATCCATCAAATGTGGCATATACCAAGGAGATGCACTGTCCCCACTGCTGTTCTGCATAGGTCTGAACCCCCTCAGCCAAATAATAAACAAGACTGGCTATGGATACCGACTCCGGAACGGGGCCACCATAAGTCACCTCCTCTACATGGATGACATCAAGCTGTACGCCAAGAGTGAGCGAGACATCGACTCGCTGATCCACACCACCAGGATCTACAGCTCGGACATCGGGATGTCATTCGGGCTCGAGAAATGTGGGAGGATGGTGACAAAGAGAGGCAAGGTAATCCACACAGAAGGGGTCTCACTCCCAGAAGGAACAATAGCAGACATTGAGGACAATTACAAGTACCTTGGAATACCACAGGCAAACGGCAACCTTGAACAGGCAACAAGGAATGCGGCAACAGCCAAATACCTCCAACGAGTAAGGCAAGTCCTAAGAAGCCAGCTCAATAGCAAGAACAAATCCCAGGCAATAAACAGCTACAGATGACGTGCTGAGTTAATGTCTCAGGCAGTGGAGAACAGAGGATGAGATGCTGGAAGAGGGACCATCATTGGAGGACAAGCTCTTACATGGGATGTACCACCGGAACATAACTGAAGTGGCTGATCTCAACAAATCCTACCAATGGCTTGAAAGGGCTGGGCTGAAGGACAGCACAGAGGCACTCATCCTGGCTGCACAGGAGCAGGCCCTGAGCACCAGAGCCATAGAGGCCCAGATCTACCACACCAGACAAGACCCAAGGTGTAGACTGTGCAAAGAGGCCCCAGAGACGGTCCAGCACATAACTGCAGGGTGTAAGATGCTGGCAGGGAAAGCATACATGGAACGCCATAACCAAGTGGCTGGCATAGTATACAGGAACATCTGCGCGGAGTATGGACTGGAAACCCCAAGGTCAAAGTGGGAAACACCTCCCAAGGTGGTAGAGAACGAGCGAGCCAAGATCCTGTGGGACTTCCAGATCCAGACTGACAGAATGGTAATGGCGAACCAACCAGACATTGTGGTGGTGGATAAAGAGCAGAGGAAAGCCGTAGTGGTGGATGTGGCAATACCAAGCGATGGCAACATCAGGAAAAAGGAACATGAGAAACTAGAGAAATACCAAGGGCTCAGAGAAGAACTGGAGAATATATATATATATATATATATATATATATATATATATATATATATATATATAGTATATATATATATATATATATATATATATATATATATATATATATATATATATATATATATATATATATATATACACTCTATTCTCACCCTCCGCGGGTGGTCTCATCCACTTTCCAAGCTCGGGTCCTCTACCAGAGGCCAGGGAGCTTGAGGGTTCTGCGCAGTATCTTTGCTGTTCCTAGGACTGCACTTTTCTGGACTGAGATTTCGGATGTTTTTCCAGGGATCTGTCGTAGCCACTCCTCTAGTTTGGGGGTCACAGCCCTAGTGCTCCGATCACCACAGGCACCACTGTGGCCTTCACCTTCCAAGCCTTCTCCAGTTCTTCTCTGAGCCCTTGGTATTTCTCTAGTTTCTCATGTTCCTTTTTCCTGATGTTGCCATCGCTTGGTATTGCCACATCCACCACTACGGCTTTCCTCTGCTCTTTATCCACCACCACAATGTCTGGTTGGTTCGCCATTACCATTCTGTCAGTCTGGATCTGGAAGTCCCACAGGATCTTGGCTCGCTCGTTCTCTACCACCTTGGGAGGTGTTTCCCACTTTGACCTTGGGGTTTCCAGTCCATACTCCGCGCATATATATATATATATATATATATATATATATATATATATATATATATATATATAGATATATATATATATATATAATATTATATCTATATATATATATATATATATATATTTGTATATATATATATCTATATATATTTGTATATATCAATATATGTATATTCTCATAGCACTTGTTACTGTGTAGCTGGGCAGCTTTTCTAATGACCCTTTTGTTCTCCAGGTCACATGTCAAAAGGAAAGGTTCAGCTGTCGATAAAAAGCGAAGCATAAAGTTGCCTGAATGGAAGAAATTCCTTGAAAACAGACATCACGTGTCAAACATCATTTATGAATTGACCTTTATTCAAAAACATCAGTAAAAGAGCATTTATAAAAGATTTACAAACCAAAATATTCCTTCTTAGGATCAGTTCCATTCATGTGTGCGTTTGTGAGGTGATGCACTAATGACTATGCGGAAAGCATGATAATGCTACATTGTTGCAGTGATCTACAGGTCCTGTTCTGCTGTGCACATAAAAGATTTGTGCCATTTTGTGAGTCGTGATGTAAAACAGCTGACATTTCATATGGAGGTTGTCGACAGGAGCGTCGTCCCGGCTCCATCGGTGCTGCTGACCTTGCTGCCGTTGGACGACTGGAACTCGTTTTGGATTTCCAGGAAGGTCTTGTTCTTGGTTTCAGGGACCACAAGGCAAATGTAAACCACCACTAAGGAGCAGATGACCAGGAACACCAGGAAGCAGTACTGCTGCAGCCCGATCTGCCAGGGGAGAAACACAGACGAGTCCCGACGGTTGCGAGGCAGGAGGCAGACGACGGCGACGGCGGTCAGTTCAGACACTCACCACGATGAAAGGAAACAGCAGGCCGATGAAGAAGAAGCTGAACCAGTTCACTGAGCCGGCAATCATGTAGGCCGCCGGGCGCGAGGTCTGCGTGAACAGCTCAGTGGTCAAGATGTTGGTCACGCCGCCTTCAAACAACAAATCACTGTTACCACGGTTCACATCAGCGGCATCGGAGCGGGCATCAAGTCGCTAATCACCTGGTCCCAAGCCAAAGCTCAGGATGAAGGCAAAAACACAGGCCATGCTCAAGTACGGGACAACGGGGCTGGCGTTCTGGGAGGGAAATCGCAAGAGAAGAGTCACATGCAGCACATGTCATTATATGTATTTAAGCTTTAATAGACGCGGCCGTGAGTGCAAATACCTGGTAACTGAGTGTGATTGTGAACAAAACGCAGCAGATGCTCATCAGCGTGTATCCTCCTGTGATGAGCACTTTCCTTCCCAGACATTCGATGAGCATGCCCTGCGAGACACACAGCGAGTCACAAGACCTGCAGACAAACGCCTCCTTTGAATCCGGCCGCGACCTTTAACTGCCGCTCTGTCAAACGCTGCTCCCCAGTGTTAGCTCCCGGGGTGTTTCAGAGCAAACATCGCTTGCTCTTAGATAATTGAATGTAATGTCAGGAAAAGGTGACGTAAGAGGTTTGACTCTTTTCTAGTTTTATCTCTATTTATTATATCATCAGTCAGATTCACTGCATCACAAGCGAGCGGTAAAAGCCGTACTTACGCAGGTTAAAGCTGTGATGCATTCACAGGCACCGGTGCCGACAGTCACATATGGTATTTTATCAACGGGGATACCAGACTGCTTGAAAACATAGTCGGCGTAGAAGTAAATCTGCGGGAAGCACAGGCACACACTTACAAAGTCAGTGCTTTTAGTGGCTCTAGTTGATTTTGCGAAAGAACAGAACGACTTTGCGGGAGGTCTGTCCTTGTGCACGTACAGCATTGATGCCGTTCAGCTGCTGCGCTGCGTTCAGGAGTATGATGGTGATCAGCTGCCCTCGCACGCTGCCGTCAGACAGGAGCTGCCACGGCTTCCTGGCCTGGACTCCCACTAGGTTGTTCTTCTCCTTCTCAATGTCCTCCCGTTCGCCGTCGCAGTCAGCAACGCCGTGCAGCTGCTTCAGGGCTGCACACGGGAACACAACACACATGATGTTTTATAGGGGGGCGCACACACACACACACACACACACACACACGCACACACACACACACACACACACACACACACACACACACACAGTCACATGATCAGGCTTCAGGCTCAGCCTGGGCGTCAAAGAGAATCAAACCGGTTTCTTTACTCATCCTTGTAGCGATAGCACAGTGTGATCACATGCTTGTCTCCACAGCCGTGAAAATATATATACGGCCTCCGGTGCTTGCAGGGGGACTTTTCCTCTACGCTGTCACGTGCACCAAATCAATCATGGCAGACCGAAGACAAACCGCACGTTACTTGTTAAATGGAACTCATCAGTTCACCTTTCTTGCAGCCCTCGCTGTCTCCCTTGTCAATGAGCAGATAACGCGGGCTCTCGGGGAACCAGGGCAGGATGAGGAGCTGCAGGATGGCTGGGATGCACGTGGTGGAGAGCAGGATGGGCCAGTACTCCTCTCTGCCCAGGAGCTCCCTGCCACATGAAGCCCAAGGTCAACACAGATATCAAGTCCTTAGCTTCCATGTGAAAACGGACTCAAGTGGTTATAATATTTACTTGAGGCCGACAACTTGTCCAGTCAAGATCCCTCCAGTGATGAAAATGGAAGTCCCCATCCCCATTGCACCGCGGAACGCCGTCGGAGCGATTTCCCCCAAATATAGAGGCTGCACACAAATGGCTATGCCTGCGAGAACCAAACATCACAGGTTCAAACCACACGTCCGCAGCGACCCAACGTGTACAACAGCCCGGACGCATTGCTACGCGTTTCACCTGCATTTATCCCAGTGAGGAGACGTCCAACGATGAGCAACTCAAACCAGCCCGTGGGGTAACTCAGGCCCATCAGCAGAGCCGCCAGCAATGCAAATATGTTGTTGGTCAACAATGTCCCTTTCCTGCGTCACAAAGGCAGACGTTTAGAGGAGTGACGCTAAAATCACAACACGTCTGTCAATGCGTAGCTGTAAACCTACCTCCCCAGCTTTACTGACAATGTCCCACCAATTGTGACTCCTATGAATCCTCCTAAGGTGAACATAGACACTATGATGGACCACAGGAGGGTGATGAAATCAGGAGACACGTCGGTTTGGTAACGTTCTCTCCAGGTCTGGTTGAGGAAATTCTGAACATACTGGAGATAAAAGAAGAAAAGCATCACACAAGTCTGATAATGACAATAATGGTCATCATAATAATGACGATGACGACAGACTGCGGGGTCATTACCACTGTGGGCGCGTTGATGACGGATATATTATATCCATACTGGAAGGTTCCTCCTATGCAGGCGGCGCAGGCGGCGAGGAGAAGAGATTTGTTTGGAAGCTACGAACACAAACGGTGGTTCAGAACAAACTTTTTCAAACCGGGGCAGAAAAGAAACGCGTCTCACCGCGAACCCAGCTCCGTTTTTGGAGTAAAAAAGTCTTAAAACCTACCTTTGGCCATTTTCTAGTTTTGATTTCTTTTTTGAGCAGAGGTTCGTATTCATCCATAAAGTCTTTTGACATGTTGTCGCAGGTTTACTCGATCCCGGGTCGTTTGCGTTTTTTGCGCAGTGCGGACTCTCCTTCGAGCGCCAGTCGGGACGAGGAGACGCGCGTGTCCCGAGGATGAAGCAGCTGCCGCTTGTTATAGAGACCAGAATTAGCTACAGTTCTCCGCGTTTGTCGGGGATGTGGCGGCGTCATCAGACGAGGGGATTCACCCGGAATCCACGCGCGGAAGCCAAGTAGCTACAGATCAAAGGCTGGTGGCATATATAAAGTAAATGGTGGCGGTTCATCCGGCGTAAATAACAACATCAGAGCTTCCAACGCAGCCGTAAAAGAGGCGGAGAGACGGGGAACTGCTGATCACGCTTCGCACAGTGGAGCATTCATTCAAAGGGCCTGTGCCTTATATATGGCCATTCTCGCCCCGGTTGGCCTAAAGGGATCATTTATGGTTGCTTACATAAGCCTATGAGTCATATAATCGCTTTACATCTTGTCGATTACTCATAAAAGTCTAATGGGCTGTGAGCGGTAAAGATTTCCGTGGCGGCTTCGCCTGTGTTTACATCCCAGAGGAGCAGCCAGGTCGACAAGTGCAGCAACAGTCCGAATAAAACAGGTAATCGGATTAAATGGACGGAGGCGAGAAGCGCTTGTGCCACGTAAAAAAATGAATGATGGCCAGTTTCCTCGTTAGCAATAAGTAATTAAATACATCGAGTGGGTTAATAAGACCTAGCTTGGCTGCATCAGCTTTTGACCACACCAAGACGAGTCCTCCAGTGAACCTGCTGGAGCAGCAACCTTCACATATGATGAATAAATGGGTGCAATAATAAATACGCACGTTTGTGACGTCAACAACCATTACCTACATTTATATTTACCCTTAAGAATCTTTACAACCTGGCAACCCAGTCTGCCGTTCTCGAGACTGCAGAACCCAGACAGTAAATTAACATTGAATGAACATTGAGGTTAAAGTTGAAGTTAAAACCAATTCAAGCGATGCCTCATTATTACGTAAAATGATTACATGCACGGTGTCTGTACTAATTATACATAATTAACATTTAAATAATGTGCCTTGCAATCAGGTGCGCCGCTGAGCTGCTCCATAAATGATCTTATCTGATAAAATGCGGACTTAAGGGGTTCAAAACAAGCTATTAAAATTCAACAAGCAAAAACGCGCCATAACAATAAATGTGCTTACTTCAAGAGCTTTACTGTAGGTGTCGTTATGTTTTTGCAAAACGTTTTGCAAAAACTTTAGAAAGAGAAGTCAATTTTTTTCTCTGGAAGCCATTTAATCCGATTAAAGTGTAAACGAAACGTACAGATAATGATAATAAATATCTCACTTTAAAAAAGCGTAACATCCTTTAATAGTCGTGTTGCCTTGATTGGTTCCAGGAGAAAAGTGATGCGCTGATGTTTTTCTCCACGGTCTTAGTGAACTTTTCCGGAGATAAGTCAGAACAGTGGGTTCATTTCTAACTTACCTCCTTCTTCTCTACCTCCGCTGATCCCTCACTAAAGTTCATCTCGGTAGCTGCCGTGAAACGAGGTTTGAATAACCTATTTATAGTGGGTGCTCCGCTTCCAGTCGGAGCGCTACATAATGGCAGCCTGTTGTAAGGTGCAGCGTATGATCTCAGCTCCGGGGAGAGGGGGGGGGGGGTGTTACTCTTTAACTCCTTATCACACATTCCTTCATGCTGCTCTGTTACCCATTGCCTTTGGGTAAAATTACTGGCCCAAATTCAATTTTAATATTCATCTTTGTTTTTACGATTCATCCAAATTAGTCAGAATCCAACTGAGTGACCTCTTGCGGGACCGATCACCTTCCATATACTATAGCCTTTTATGTTAATTGCTCATTTGCAACATATTTATTTTCCATTTAGAAAGACAAAAAAACACATTTATTTTTAATTTCATATTTGCTGAGTCACTGTTATGCAAATGTGAATATCACATTTTCTAAATACAAAGCAAATCTTCAGCAGCATTTCCTCTAAAATCCTTTCAATAAATCCCCAAGTTTAGCAGCACGCTGTTCTGCACACATGACCCAAAGAGTTGAGTGGTTTACCAGGCAAAAACATTTAATCCTGCTGCAGCCTCAGTTTGGCCTTTTGAGCCTGAACCTGAATCATCCCATTAAAGAGAATATACCAACTTTATACGCCATGAATAAATAATTAAACCATAGTCGGTTATGATTTTAATAGTGAATGAATGTTTGTTAAAAAACTATCACCTGTCATCGTCAACACTGAGTCGTTAGCGTTAAGACAACACAAATATAAATACTCATTCATTTAAACCACCAAATCTATATAAACATCAATCTTCATCACTTTCATGAAGGAGGAGGATTTTTTTAAAACTATCTTAAATTAACAAACGAGTGTGTGATTACATGACTTTTCGTTTGAATGTAAAGCTGAAGCTGATAACCTGGATGAAAATATGTGCATTTTAACAACAGCTAATAAAATGGTTTTGCACGAGATCAACAAAAACATTAAACATTTTGTGGTGCTGGTTCTTCTCTGGGGTGAACCATAATTTGTAACGTTCCTGGGCTGTTGCCATAGTAACATCGGCTTTACCTCAAATTTTGACTTTGTTCTTTCCTGGGGAACTGGTGAATGCTTGGTACAATAAGTCATTGATGACAGTTTGGCAACAAGAGTAATATTACAACTATAGGCAGCTAAAATACAATGCAGTTATTATTCAGCACATTAAACCACTTGGCAAAAAATACAAGGAGTTCCACTGTGATCACTACCATTAAAACTGTTCTCACGAGTCAGCGTGTTAATATAAAAATCACATAAAACAAAAACAGAGTTTATTGTGTTAGGAGAACATACAGGCTCTCACAACGTCAGCAGATGAGTTGTAACAGCTGGAAATGTGATATAATATATTAATACTTTTATTCAAGAAAATATCTATATTATTCTTATTTTTCATATTAGTTGTGCAGAAAAATCATAAATATTTTACTTTAAATGACATTTTATTTAGGTACAGAACACAGTCAAAGCACTTGAAACATTGAAAATGTGTTGCCTATACTTTTGTTTTAGTTTTAAACCCATATCTTTTATATGCCCTGAGGCCTAATCATAATCTATTGATCTTTGTGAATATGTTTATTTTAATAGACCTTTGAAACAACACTGTGGGACAGAAGCATTGAGGCTACTTTTTGGTTTTATTTTCTAACCATTTGTTTGAGTTGAGTTAAAACCTTTACCAAAATTTAAAAATTAAAGGAAACTCAGACGATCATTAAACATTGCAGCGGGATCTGACCCTGATGTCAGATCGCCTCGTCCCCTCTGGCTGCGTCTCTCTGTCCTGTCGCCGTGTGGCCGCAGGGGGGCGCTGCTGCGTCGCGCGGAGCCGTTGTGCAACCTTCAAAGTCTTCCCCGCTGCGCGAGGAAACGGCGGAGAGGCGGGTGTCAGTGGCCGTTGTCACAATGTCGGGCAGAAAGCCCCGGTCCGTGGCCAACCCTCTGGAGTCAGCGATCACCACGCCGAGTGAGAGGATCCTGAGAGAATGCCACACTCTCTATGTCGACGGCGACAACGGTAAACGAGCAACGGCGCGAACTCGAGCGGCCAAGTTTGGACCGTTAAGCAGAGACAAGCTCGCGCAGTTGTGCTCTTATGTAACTTAAAGTGGCGAGCCGGACTCGGGCTGAGTGTCGGAGAAGTAAAAAGTGAACTTGTGCTCGTCCGGTGACTGGACGTGTTGTTCGGCAGCGTCCCGCAGATGACACCGGACACCGCCGGGGCTCCGGCGTCGGCGCCCCCCGGGGCAGACCGTTTAAACCGGTTCCCTACGTCAGTCAGCTGCTATTACACATGTGTTACATTTAAAACGAAACTCGCGTCAAAAAAGGTTTCCTGCAATAAGTTGTTCACTGTCTCCGCGTGTTTTGTTTTGGTGTCACGCGCGCACGCAAACCTACATTTGCATGTTGTGATTGGCCGCGTGCGTGTTTTCAGGTCTGGTGAAGATCGCCAGCGGCCTCGGCGTTTGGCTCCTTCCTCCCAGGAAGAAGATCGTTGTGATGATCATGGGGAACCACTCCGCAGGGAAGAGCTCCTTCATTAACTGGTAATGCGTGTGTGTGTGTGTGTGCGTGTGTGTGTGTGTGTGTGTGTGTGTGTGCGCGTGCGCGCGCGCGCGGCGTGCACGTGCGCTCCTGTGGCAGGCGGCCTGACCGTCACATGCTCCGCTCCGTGTTCGAACAGGAGCTCGGCAAAACTGGACTATGATCTTCAACGCGTTGTGTTTAAAGGGCTCCGCGGATTGGCTTTGGGGGAAAATGCGCTTTCACAGACTTTGCAGAGTTGGTTTGTTTCACATTCTGCGTGCTCGCTTCAGAACCAAGCCGGAGAGCACGACGACCCGGAGTAAGACAGAGATAAAACTAATCTTTTTGCAACAACGTCCCCAAAGTTGTTTATTGTGAACTGGAGGCCTCTTCTTGTGAAAACAGCTCTGCTGCAGTTAATATATTACACTGAGCCCATGTTAAAAAATCCAAGGACTGCAGCTGTCAATCAACACTTGCTGCTCTTCATTGCAGTTGCTTTTAGAATTCCTCCTGTTGACTTGGTTGTGCAGCACAAGCTCACATCCTTCTGTTAATGCAACGCAGTGAATGAGCTGGCGTTTGAGGCAGACGCAGGGCCAGTGTATTGGATGCATGCATTCGTTGTCCGTCGTTAAAGGGAAACTCCTGCACGCTCACCTCTCAGGTGTGCGGATCAGCAGCTCGTCTCTGCTGCGTTTGATGTGTTTTCTCGCTGTTTCAGGTACGTCGAGGAGCACATACAGAAAACAGGGGTCGCCATCGAAACCCAGGGGTTCACGTTCATCACGAGCGGCCGCAAACGAGAATCGCTGACGGTAGGATCCGCACCTGCCCCATTTAAATGCCTTCAAATGCTCTGATCTGTGTTCGGGCACATGATTGATATTCAGACAGTGAGGCGGAGCTTTGTAGGTGACAGATTTACTGTAGAATGTTTACCTTCAGTAAATGGAAATGAACCTGCAGCCGCTCATAAAGGTTGACGAGGCGATGCGTTCAGGCTCCCCCTCAGTCGCCGGTGGTGCCTCACGCCGTGCACTGAACCAGGCAGGGGCTTCGCTTTGCGCACGCACGCACACACACACACACACACACGCACGCACGCACGCACACACACACACACACACACACACACACACACACTCACAGGCGTTTCGGCAGCGTAAGGACGCTCTCCGGAGACGCCTCCCTCATCCTCGCTCGCATCCTGCTGTGAAGTTGCTAAAGATGAATAATGTATCTGCAGTGCAGGAGAGCAGAAGAGGAGCATCCTCTCAGCTTCAAGCTTGTGCACGGAGCTGCAGCAGCTGTAGGACTTGGCTCTGTCTCATTGTTACGTTGTCTTTGACTCTCTGACAGGGGAACGCAACGCTACATCTTTATCCACACTTTCGTCCTCTCCTTGAGTTCAAAGGTAGGAGTTCTTCTCGTTTTAGTGGGTTGTGTTCATCACTCATTAATCTAATTAGGTTTAATTTGTATTCATTCGTATTACAGCGTTAACTTTCCACTTTGTTTAGTTTAGTGTGGAACATTGTACACTGGGACCTGTTTATAAAAGGAACATGGCAGGAACATTGTTGTTATTCAGATACAGATGACATTGACTGTGGCTTTTACTTTTTCGACCGAGTCCAATTATTATATACAGATGTTGACAGTGGAGTGCTGGTGCTGTGTGGCAGGTTTCTGTGGGGGCCACCGCCTCGGAGCTTCTGGGAGGTGAAGGCCAGTAATGCAGTCTATGCTCTGACGATCCTGTGTGATCACACACACTGCTTTGCCTTCTGCCCTGGTTTTGACATGTAACCATACGTTACTGACATGCTCCTGCTTGTCTTTTATGATTCGAGGTTTTGTGTAAGTGCAGCCTTGACCCACAGTATCGAGTTTATTCTCGTAAATCATCTCAGACTCCGTCGCACTCGTGCCGCTTTGCTTTTCGAGACGTGCACGTTGCACGAATGCGGGGGACGCGCTGTCTTCCAGGACGGCTGCTTTGAGCTCTGCGCGTCGAGGTGGTCGTGCCTGGGTGTGCCTGCCGGCTGAGTGGGAGCTCCAGCGCGGGGGCAGGGAGGAGGGGCGTGCACGCGAGCGCGCACGTGCGTTGACAGGGAAGGGTTCACTGGGTGCGGACCACAGCGCTCACGGTACGGCGCGTGAGTCACACGCCCCATCGACATCAGTGCAGTGGAGTCAGGAGGAGCTGCTGAGAAATGTCACAGCCATTAGAGACGCCGCTGCCCAGGCTCCAGCAGCAGCAGCAGCAGCAGCAGCAGCAGCAGCAGCAGCAGCAGCAGCAGCAGCAGCAGCTCCACTCGCCGGGCCCGATCTGCTGCCAGGATACGGGGAGATTCCTCTGAGCTCCACCGGTGCCTGTGGAAATACTCTTTTATCAGGCATCTGTTTACCTGCCACTGCAACTGGGGATGACTCATCAGAAAAGCACCGTACGTCTCCATGAGGGAGCAGCTGCCACTTGTCCAGCTCCTCGGGGACTCTACTTGTCTAAGGCTCATGAGGAGGACGCGTGCGTTTGGGCTTTTTGTCGGTATCTACATCTTGTCCAGCGGTTTAACTCCGTGGTGCGTGGGACCTAACTGTGTGCACCCTAGGTCACATTATTCTGTATCATTAGTAGAGTTCACGCTGTGTTCTTCACTCTTTTCAACAAGTGTGTCTCTTCCTGTGTGTTTGTGCGTTTTTGCAGCTTTTGTCTAGTGACCGTCACAACTGTCAACTTTCATTGACAGGTTTTTCTCTCGTTCTCGTTTCAGCATCGAGGGGCAAAAGTCACGGGACGTTTTTCAGTTAGGGTGGATGAGTATGTCTCTGTAAACACTGAATGATTTAATAATTTGTCAGGGACATGTGGAATGGCTGTGTTTGTAATGCAAATGTGCTGAAGTAGACCACCAGCCTCAGAGGCGGGGAGGAGACGCAGCCTGTTGTTGATGTAGTGTTTTCCCAGCGGAGCTCCCCTCACAATGTTGCATGGTGCGGAAAAACACTTCGAGGACATGCAATTAGAGGCGTGTGTATTGATACGGTGGCCGTAGCGATGTCAGAGACGCGTGAGGGAATGCTAATGTGCCACATCAGCAGTGGCCCTGCTCGCTGCAGCACAAGGGTGGGATTTGTGCTGGCCGATAACACCTGCCTCCTCCCATGAAACAGCCCCAGTGTCACCCCAGGCCTCCGCGCGTGGACACGGGGAGGATGTGACCTCGGTGGGGGTTTGTCTCAATGGCGATCCTGTTCTGGCGCTCGCGCTGGGCCGAGGAGGAACCCGGGCTCACGTGTGGCGGCGCTGGCGGTGGAGGGACCTGAGCTCCCAGTGCGTTGCCTCACAGTCGTTCTTCACTGGCTAGCTTTATGTCCCACACCCCACGCTAAAGCTGCCAGTTGAAGAGCTGTTGTGTGTAACCATGACAACAGACCTCTCCACTGAGGGGATGGCGAGACAGCGGAGATCTAGGAAATACCGTTGAAGTAGTATGATTGAAGGTTTACCTGTGGGAACGTGGCAGCTGCTGCTGTTAAATGACTGTGTCGGCGCATGTTCTCGCTAACAGACGGATCTTTATCACGGCCATTTGGGCAGATTATTACAAATGTGCTGTGTCTGGACACATGCGGGAAAAAAGTTGGGCTGTTGATCCTGAATGTCACTGGCCTCCCTCAGGTCCTGAATATCGACCGCACTGCAGCTTCCAGTAGCAAATGAACGCGGCTGCTTTGTTTTGTTCATCATGTATGATGGAAGCACCCGTGCACACGCCGCATCTGTGTCTTCCAGGCGTTACGGACTACCTGTCTGCTGAAATCTCCACCTCCAAGCAGAAGAAGTTCAGCCTGGTGACGTTTGTGGACACTCCCGGATTGGTGGACGGAGATATGATCTATCCTTTCGATGTCAACAGCGCCATCACCTGGCTGGGTATGTCCTCACAGCTCAGACTCACGGCCGATGCTTCATATATTGTGGCGCTTCTCTAATAAATGCCGTGTTTGTTTGCGCAGGAGAGCAGGCTGACCTGATATTTGTGTTCTTCGACCCAATGGGCCAGGCGCTGTGCAAACGGACGCTCAACATCGTGGAGAGCCTCAGTGAGAAATGCGGCGACAAGCTGCGGTTCTACCTCAGTAAAGCGGACGAGGCCGGCAAGGAGACGGACAGACAGGTGGGATCACTTCTAGGCACAAACTGTTTCTACGGGTGCTCTGAGGTTTTGAATTTTAAGTCACACCTGTTTTTAAAATTTACATTTTTTTTTCGTCAGCGGGTGATGATGCAGATAGTTCAAGAACTTTGTCGCCGTCCAGGTCTGAACAAATGTGGTTTTGAGATGCCAACGATCTACATCCCCAACCCAGAGAGGGTAAGGTCAGATGTGCACGAAAGCACTTCCCCTTCAAATGTTTGTGCTTTTAGTTTTAATCTCTGAGTTTCACAAGCGGATAAATATAAACATCTGAAATTGTGCATTAGGTTAAACAGCAATGGACTGGAACTGAATGTAAAATCCTCCGTTCGAGTTTACTGGTGGTTGGAATGGGAAGGTTTATACTTTAATCACTAGTGCTTTGAGTACTTGGAGGGTCCAGTGGGTTGTAACCTCAGCCCTTTGTCAGCCTGCTTTAACAAGGGCTGCCCCAGGCTTGAGTTATGGCTGCACCCTCCTGCAATCTGCAATAGCAGAGCTGTACTCTGCATGGGAGATTTGTGCATCACTCCTGACGTCCAATTTATTTCTGCTGAACAAGTGCGGCTTCGCTTCCTGCTAAGTGCACATATCCGTCAGTCAGAATCCCCCCAGGACTGGTTTCCAGACCTGTGAGCGACGGACGAGTCGTTGGCGCACTCGATCCGAAACCGACGCGGTGATGAAACTCTGTCTTGTTTAGCCGAGCAGGTGTGTGAACCAGATCGATGGGATATGTCAGACCATCGAGAAGACCATCAACCAGGCTGTTCAGAAGACCCTGGATCAGCTGGAGAAGGACTGTGACCTCATTTGTTCCACCATCAACAGTCGACTAGAGCAGGACAGGTTTGTGTTGTGGCATGTTACTGTATGAAGATAAGTTAGACAAAACAGGTGACATTCATACTGAATCCACATTCTGTGTGTGTATGTGTGTGTGTGTGTGTGTGTGTGTGTGTGTGTGTGTGTGTGTGTGTGTGTGTGTGTGTGTGTGTGTGTGTGTGTGTGTGTGTGCAGGGCCGATGTAACGTACAACAGACGCGTCCGCGTTCACTCGTTCCTGTGTGGAGCTCTGGGCGTTTTCTTTCCTGCCCTCTTTATCCTCAGCTTTGTCATGAACACCTTCTCCAAAGAGCAGCTGGATGTGCTGCTGGGTGAGGGACTCGCCCGAGCCCTCACTGTCTTCACGGTAAGTCCTGGCGGCCGTGACCAAGCAGGTGGCAGATGATGCTTAGTTGTGTGACTGTCCACTCACTTGTGCCTCACAGGGAGTCGTGTTGTATTTATGGGACTGGATTCCGGAGGACGGACAAGTTGTGTGTGTGATCACGTTTGGTGCCTTCTGTTACCTCCTGCTTTTTCTAGCAAAGTATTTTGCAGGGTAGGTTTTAATTTTACCTTTTATACTCTTGGGTCTGATATAAACACGTTAAATAACATTGAGATATTCTGCAGCCAAAGGAATAAAACGCTAACGAAGAAGGAGAAGAGGACGATGACAGAGTACAGTGATTACATCCAGGATATCGTTAAAGCCAAGAAGGTGAGATCCTGACTTTGTATCTTAAGGCCACGTTTAGTTCTTTTTGTGGTATATTAGAAAATGCATTAGTGCTGCAAACATGACTGCTGTTTTGGCTCCACAGGCCAAATTGTATGAGTGGTTCCTCCAGCAGTGCGCTGCAGAATATGACCTCTGACCCCAGGTGAGATAAAGACGCTTCTTATGTTTGTGTTCACATTGCTAAGTCAGACTTGCTGAAGAGATTTGTGTTCTGTTTGTTTTACAGGTGGAACCTTTAGCAGAGCAGACGTCACTGCCAACACCTAAAAGATCTCAAGATTTTCAAATTAAAAGGTGCCTTCGTTTTTAACTGCAGGACAAACTGTGATTGTAGCCGTGTGATAAAAGCAAAGAGAACAATGTGAATACAGTCGTTTGTGATTGATGCTCGAAGTGAAGTGTTTACAAATGGACTTTTTTCCTATTTCCTATTTTGACTGACTGGCAAGAACAAAGCGCCCGTACAGTCATCATGACTCCTGTTTCACTCTGAGCAGAGCAATAAGCAACAGTAACCAATGCTGTGATAACAGCGGGGCATTAATCAATTAGCTGGACATGCAGCTCCTTCCTGCCTGGTGTCATTCGTTCGTCCATCACCGTCATGTGACCTTCACATGAAACGCAGTCAGCACTGATGATTTAACTGGAGAGAACTGAAGTCGTGTGTATTTCATAGATGTGTCGATGAGCTGGGATCTCTGACTAACACCATGTAATCCTTCACTCCACTGTTGGGAAGTAGGTTCCTTGAAGTGCTCGTCACTGTGGAAGCACTGATCTAATGCTCTACATGAGTACCTGGGTAAATACTGGCATCTTAAGCATGTGTTAAAGTACCATGAACATGTTAGACTCAACCACCCCTGCTTTGTAAAACCTCAGCTGTTGTGGGGTTCTTGTAAACACTGTCTGTTGTGTGTGAGAGATGTCTCTGAGCAATCGACCTTTTTATCAAATGCTTCATTTACACATTTGCGAATGTATCTAATCTGTGAAAACATTTTGGGACGACGACTTGACCTAAAGAATGAAACCTCCAAATTGTCCTCTGTCAGTTTTTACTCTCTTCACATACACCATTCAGACATATAACCCTTTGCATAAAAAAGACTGCTTTCATTTACTGTTCAGTGTTGGAAGACTTTTATTTCAAAGGTTTTTGTTATAAAAATGCCACCCAGGCTTTTCTGTAGGAGGAGCGATGCTTCTTAAAATGCTGTGTCGACTACTGTGTCAGGGCTCCAGTGTTTTGGGATCGTCAGCACATCAGGCTGTAACCAAGCATTTGTTTTTAGTCCACGCTCCACCATGCAAGTACTTCTGAATGAAATGCAATAACTTGGACCAAAATATGAAAGCAACAAATCAGTTTTGCAGAAGGACCAGTGGGCCCAGGCCTCAAACCTCAGTTCCCTGAGTTAGTAACAAGTAACATCCATATGGAGCTGACGGCTATCAAAAATAACATTATGCTACTATTGGATTTGTCTAGAGGGGAGATATCTTGTAGGAAATACATGGACCTATGGCACAAGCACTAGTCTTGAATCAAAGTACGATTAAAAATTTCAGTTGTGCAATCTACTAGCAAGGCAACCAGCAGGAAGAGGTCAGACGTTACCGTAAATGCTATTTTATCATCAATTAGAGCTGTGTGTGTGATGGTGAACTGGACTAAGCTGCATTTAGGATTCTCTAAAGTCATTATTGGTTTGTTGCAGATTTAAGCTTTCTTTGCTGATGCTTGTACTTTAAAATATCTGTCTCAGGGCTTAGTTTGGAGCTTATCTTACAGTTAGTTGTTCCATGCAGATACAGGGTCTGTTTGAGAGCATACGACCAATCGGTTATTTAAAAAAAGTTCAGTTCAAATTGTATGTTCTTATTGTGTTACAGTGCATTCAGGATTATACTTATATACAATGTTATTTGTACAAAAAGACCTTTTCCTGGCTTCTTATAAACAAAGTGTGCAGGTAGTTACATTTTGCAGCAGAGCAGGAGCTGAAACCAATATTGTTTCGTTGGAAACATGACAACAGGATCATGAATGTGCCAACACAGTGATTCAGTGTAGTCAGACCCCGTACGACTGCCTCTTTCTGGAGCAAAAGCGAGTTCCAGTGTTGTCCTCAGGAGTGTGTCTGAGACCCATCCTGTCCCCACAGCGTGTCTGTCCATTCCAGGTTAGCTGCTCAGTGTCTCAGCACCAAAAGTGTCCGTGTAGAGGCGTCACATGGACCTCGGGTCTGTCTGTCGCGGCTTCAGCGGTGAAATCATTGAGCGCCTTTGTCAATCAGCCAGGAAATGTCCCCAGTCCTGCAACACAGGATAACCGCCGTGAGAAACACACAGACATGTTTGTCAAGTCTGGAGACGGTGGAAGAGGAGAAAGCTCGTTGGTCCGTACTTGCCAAGCCGCGCTAACATCCTTCAGTTTGTGGTTTGCATTATTAGAAATGAAAAACATGACACATGAATAAGACTACAGGCACGTTACTGTAGGAAAAACACACGAATGAAACATTACAGACACCATGAAAGGTAACGCTTCACCTTTCTATTATTACTATTATCTCTTTTATATCTTTATAAAAATGACATTCAAATTGCATACATGTAGATTTATGTTAAGTTTGTTAATGAAGTGTTTCTGAATAAACACAATCTGAAGTGGCCTTTGACCTTTGGCTGTTTAGTTATGTTATTTGCCATCTTATTCTAATCGATCAAACATCAGCTGCAGCCCACTGACATGCTTTCATGCTACACTAATGTGTTAGACTCATGTGATCTCAAGTCACAAGCTCCACAGCCCGATGAGTTTTCTATCAGTCAAAGTCATGTTTTTTTATCCTCCAACAACCTAAAGCTAAACACATAGAAGCTTTTGTAACCATGACCAGAGTTAAATCTGAGTCTTACTCCACGTCTCGCTTCTTAATCGTCTTTCCAGATCCTAAGACCTCTGCCACTCGGGACACAATGGGATCATAGTTCATGCTGGCGACTGCAACCACTTCCTCACCCCTGAGGAGGAAAGAAAGCAGAGGTTGGATGGTTTAAAAACAGTGAGAAGAGAACAGATTAAAACCACGTATGACCTTATTTCATCATTTAAAAAAAAAGAGCAAAGGAAACTTTACCTCGTATAAAATGCTACAAATCTCAGTTCGTCCAGATCTCCTTGTATGATGACATCATCAAATCCATCACCGTAACCTTCACAAGCAGAAAAACCCCATTCATGCTTGATCCTCAGCCTTTGGCCCCTGCTGTTTTTTCCACAGCTAGATGGCAGCGTGGTCCACTAATACAATGAAATCACACAAAATCGCGTCTCTGTCGCTCTGTAGCCACACAGACCTGGTCCTACCTGCATAGCGGATGGTCTTCCCAAACATGGCTGACCAGAAATAAGGCACCGTTTTGATCTCAGTGGCTCTGTCCATCATGCCGAGGGCCGCGACCCTCCCTGCAGACAAACCCTCCCTGAGTGTAAGCGGCGGCCGATTACCAGAGACGACGGGAGGAGGCGGTCGTCCGCTCACCGTGAACGTGCGCCATCTGCCAGTGGGGGATGTTCACCCTCTTGTTGTTGCGTGGCAGGAAAGGAAACATCACCACGTCCCCCCCAGCGAAGACCCCGTCACAGTTGGTCTGCATCATCTACGGGGGAATGCGGAAAAGCAGGTGAACGAGAGGCTTCAGCGCCGCTGGGAACGTTCCAGGGTACCTTGTTGACGGTGATGAAGCCCTTGGAGTCCACGTGGACGCTGCTCTGCCTCAGGAAGTCTGTAGCAGGGACGCTCCCTGCAGGACACAAGGACCGGAGAGTCCGTGTATAAGGACCTGATATGTGACATCACAAACGATGGCGGTCCGACATCACCTGCGCCGATGACGCACACGTCCGCCCGCAGGACTTTGCCGCTCTTCAGCACCACCTCTTTCAGCTGCGCAACAGGAAAAAGCAAAGTAGCAGCTTCCACGACCGTTTAAGCCGTCGAACACAACAGTGGTTAAAAAAGCTTCGGAGCAATAATCTGAAGGCCGTTCTAGTCGGGACGCGCCTCTCGCCCTCTGGGTACCTGTCCGTGATGGCCGACCATCTCGGACACTTCGTTCAGCATGTAGAACTTCACCCTGTTCGCCTCAAAGAGCTGCAAACGCACCACACAGTCACAGTGAGCGCCGGTTGAGCCCGTCGGGCCACCGGCGGCCGGTGACCACGCTCAGACCTGCATTTGAACTGGTTCCGGGTTCAGGCGCCCCCACCTTCATTATCGCCTTCCCCACTTTCTCGCCGAGAGCTTTCTTGAAGGGCACCGTCTCGATCCCGATGACGGACACTGAGTGGGCTTTGTCCGTCAGCGCCGCCGCCACCTCCATCCCTGTGGCAGAGGTACATTTGTGCCGGTCAGTTCGCCGTCAGCCGCGGTTCTCGCCATGTTGCCGCCACCGATCCTCGCGTTACCAACAAACGAGGTTCCCACAATCACGGCGTTCTTGTTGCTGGCCAGTCGCGCGATGCTGTTGGCGTCCTCGGGCGTCCGCAGGTGAAACACGTTCTTGACCTCTTTGCCTTTGTAGTTCATTGGTTTGGGTCTATCGCACGCAAAAGCAGAAGAGGTGTGTGTTCGTTCATTAGATCCAGTTAATTATAACATCACTGTTTTCACTCACTTGCTTCCTGTAGCGATAAAGAGTTTCCTGTACTCCATCCTCACGCCGTCTTCAAAGGTCACGGACCGCGTTTTCACGTCCACAGCCACGACCTGAGACAAGGTGGAAATTTAAATTAAAAAGCTGTTTGTTAAATGAAATAACATGACTGAGCTCCACCGCGACCCCTCATTGTGTCACTGGGCATCGCCGGTCACTCGTCACCTCTTTCTCCGTGAGCAGCTCGATGTCGTGGTCCTGCAGGAATTCAGTGGAGCGCAGTCTCAGCTGCTCCGCTGTGTTGTCTAGGGACTAAGGGTGAACAAGTTAGTGCTAAAATACCAGTAAAACACCAGAATGCAAATGCTTTCAGTTCAAATCGCTGCATTGGTTGTTTCAGGCTCGGACTAATCTGAGGACGGTTACCCATGTAAATAGGACTGAATACAGTTGAAGGCCCAGATGAGTTAGTGCCTGGAGCCCGAGTTGACGTTTCTGACTGTAAACAGTCAAGCCTGTTGGCTTCGGCGCAGGCCTCTTTCTGTCAAGCCTTGCCGCTGTCAGTGGAGTCTGCAGTCTTTCCTCATTTTTCCTTGGGGTCTGTGTACAAACCTTACTCAGTTTAGGCCTGTCATACGGAGGATGTCTGTCCATGGTGCACAGGACGATGCGATCGGTGAAGCCCTCCTGCCTCAGCGTCTCCGCACACACCAGACCCGCTGGACCTGCAGGCGATTCACCAGTTCACGTCAGAAAAGGGCTTTGAGGAAAGACGGAAACGAACGAAGCTGGATGAAATCGCGCAGACCTGCACCGATGATGACAACATGGCTGAAGCCAGAGTTGGAGTTGATGACGGCTGAACATCGGGCCATGGGCTTCGAGCGTTTCTGTGACTGCAGGGCCTGGAAACAGATGCCAGATAAGCGGGATGACGACTTCACCCTCGTGGACGCGGGCGCTCTGTTCTCCTCGTTACCTGCTTGTTTGCGCGAATGATCACCTTGTCCTTTTCAACTCTGACCTGGACCAAAAAGACGCGATCAGCGCGAGCCCCCCTCACTGATAAGACAGCAAATGTGCGGAGGCAAGGTCAGAAGGTCACCTGGAAGGTGGGCAGGCTGTCCAGGCCGGGGAAGTCCTCGATGTCCCCCGTGGCGATGTGGAAGCAGGCGCCGTGCCACGGGCAGCGCACGTGCCCTTTGGACAGCACGCCTGGAACGACACAGCGCCACATCTGTCCCAGACCTCTCATTTGAGCGGCTTCTGACGCGCCGGCGCTCACCTTTGACCAGCGGCGCTCCGTAGTGTGGACACTTGTGGGCCATGGCCGAGAACTCCCCGTGCTCCTTGATCAACAGGGCTCTGCCGCTCCCCAAGTCCACCTCTCGCATCCTGTCACACAAACATCCAGCCGCGACTCATGCGGTCCCTCTTTAAGGAACATTCACTGACTTTATTACAACGCCCGGCAGCGGTTTAGCGCCGTGTGAGGAGTTCTTACTGTCCGTTTTCCAGGTCTTTGACGTGGCAGACGGAGGCCTCCACGTAGTCCCGTGGTTTGTGGTACAGAGGGAGCGGAGTGGAGTCCTCCTCAGACCCGTGTCCCAGGGCCCCGTTGGGTCTGCAGTCGGCAAAGGGACTGGCTTTGCCGTTGGGCGACAGCCCGTCCACCTCTTTCTCTTTGTCCAGGAGAGAGAGTTCCACTTTAACTTCAACTGCACGACACAGACAGAAAATGCACACACACATGAGCACATGCCGTGAACGTCCAGGTTCTCTGGGTCACGTTAGCTGTAAATGATGACCTTCACAGTACTGGCCCTCTCCTGAAGTCACACACGAAGCAGCTGATGACACGCTGATGCTCTCGGGCTTCACATGGGGAATAATAAGGAGGAATAGTTGTATAACCCGGTTTGCACTGCAGCAGGCTTTATCTGTTCGCCTGGAAAAATGTGCTGATCATCCGGTTCTTACACGGTAAGCTGGCTGGAATTTTCTCCCGCTGGGCGAGTCTTAATTAAAATCAATGGAAAATCATACTAGCGAGCGCAATTGCAGGGGAGAAGAAAGAGAAGGCTTTCCACAGCGGAAGAGAATCTCTGCACACGTCTGTAGTAGCTGCAGCTCAATGCGACCACTGATGATTTGATCCAAAGCAAAACGGTGATCAGGTTTAAAATACGAATCCAAACATGCCTTTTCATGTGTTTACCACATATGTATGTAAGTATATATATACTTACATATATATTATATATATTACTTTACCCCTTACTTACTTAGAATTTAATTGTATTTGTACCTCATTGTAGTTGTTTACAAACATATGCAAATGAAGGAGACAATGTGCCTTGTCTACTTATGTCACACTCTCTCTGTGTCCATCATTTATTTATGCACATTTATTTTTCCTTTTAGCCAAGCAATGGCTGAAATAGGAAATAATAATATTGGTAATAATATGATGATGAATCTGATGTTTTTTTTAACCTAATAAAGACTATGACTGGAACCTATATGACTTGGATCCAGGACCTTGGTAGAAGGTGTGTTATCAGGAAGGCTGAGGGCGTGGCCGCCTACAGTCATAATGCAGCTCCATGCTTTCAACAGTCAATGGTCACAGCAGCAAATCTCCAATCCACATGTTTTGGTGGCAACATAATTATAACTACACATCTATTTTTTATTGATGCTCCAGTGATGATGTCTACGTGTCTGAGTTGAATCATATGAATTATGACCAAAAAGATTATAACAAACAGCAACAACAAAAAAGGAAATAATATTATAGCACTTCTATTTTGTCCTCCTTATTTGTATTAGTCTGACACTGAGTCATTGACATGTATATCCAGACAACTACTCCTTCAGCTTCACCTCCTCCAACTACATGTAATAATTGTTTTGTTTGAGCTCAAAGCTTCTGTTCGCCTACAGTATAACGGCAGACCATGCACCATAGCGTTTGCATAAACAAATGCATCCAGTGTCATTTTTTTATGTTTCGCCATCAGCACGTAATCCTCTGGACCAAAGACACTACGGAGAGAATTCCAATTCCTCCCACATGCTGCTGCAAACGGAGACGCCGGAGGGGACTGGGAGGCGGCACGTGCGCTTTTATGCCGTTATATAATAATGTGCAGGTTACCTGGCTTGGGTTTGGAGAAGCATCCTCCCATGGTGGGCCCAGGATGGAGGGACGACCGGGGAGAGGCAGGGAGGGGAGGGGGGAGGGCGGGAGGGGAGGCTCAGTCAGAACCCGGGGCCGGGCTGCTTCGCGGGGGAGCGACAACGACGACACGGGGCTGCGTGTGTGAGATCCTGCAGGTCCAGATCCATCGCACACGTCAGCTGCTCCACATGATCTGCGCGGACAGAGGGCAGATGGGCATCATCGGCCTCTGATTACAGGGTGTAAAGTCTGTGAAAAGAGTGGTCACGGTGGGAAAGCGCTCTGCGGCGTAATTGTTCCTTCAAATGGATTCTATGATTTCAATTCTACCTTTTTTTTATTCACAGAACAAACGCCTGTGTCAAATGGACAAACTCCTACGTGTCTGTTTGAGTTTGTTGCCAATCATGAGGTCGTCCCTGGGGCTCAAACGGCTGATAGAACTGGTCGAGCCATTTCCCCGCGTGTCTGTGTAACAGGTTAATGCTTGTATAAAGGAAGCTGCGTTAATTAGGAACATTTCCACACACGTCGCTACCTTTGTTCATGCATATTACATGGGAATCGGTTAAATATTAACAGCACTCCGGCACCTATTAACTTTCTTGTCACACGGCGCGTTAAAGGGAAACTGGGGCCCCTTGAGTTTCAAATCCCCCTTGTTTTGTTGCCACGTTTCCCTCCCAGTTCTGCCGGGCCTGGTATTTGACCCGCACATACAGTGGTGGGTTCCTCAGAACAGGGGCCGCTGCGACTCTCAGCAAACTCTGACGGCTGGAGTATTATTCAACGCGCTGCAATCCATCACCAAATTATCCTTTTGAGGTACGACCAAAAGGAACTGCTTGATATTCTGAGCACAGCTTAACGTCCTCGAACTGAAAGTGTCCAGGGGTGAACAGAACGCTTCTCAGAGAAGGTTCCCTGAGAACACAAGAGAAATGGAACAAAATCCGCTGAGTGAAGCTCCGTGTTCCACTGCGTGTCTTTGACAGACACCAGTGATTTTAGCAGATTTCGCCCCAAACAAACAAGCAAAGAATAAAAAAGAAAAGAATAAAAAAGAATAAGCTGACGAGATTGTTGAACCGTAACCATCCACAAAGTCCAAAAACGTCTAACTGTAAATAAAGGGAAGTTGATTAATTACACACAGACGAAGACCCTTCTCTCTCACACGTCCCTTTAATAATTTCTCACCGCTAAAATTATGATGAACAACACATTGGCCGAGAAAGAGCTGCCGTCCCGGACTTTCCAGCAAGTCTGGGATATTTTGTGCACAAACTAAAGTAGGTTAAGCAGATTGAGCCCTCACAACATATGACGCAGATCCCGCTCACTCGCCGCTGGGCCCGTCCCCAAGCGGCGCTAATAATCCTGGCGCAAACAAGCTGTCACTTTCACTCGCCTCCGCGCAAATGTAATAATACCTGTTACTGGAACGAGTGCTGCAGGGCGGAATTAGCGGCTCCCGGCTGGTGGCGGGTCTTTAAACAGGCCACGCTCTGCCAGTCGCATCCATCACTCAGCGCCACGACCTCGGCAAAGCCGTGGAGGCGTAATGAGAGCAATCAGAGACTCCCCGGACACGTTGCACTGTAGAAGCTGCTGTTTTACCTCCCAGGGGTCCGGATTGTGGCATTCTTGTGTGGCACCACAGCCTGCGGGCTCTGGGATCATCAGCTGATAGCTCACAACGGCCCACGGCTCGCGACGTGTGACCACACCCCCCACCGCTTGCATTTTGTCCTCGTGCGTGAAACGCGAGATAAGCTCCCACTGATTGCGCAAACGGTGGCTCGTT